>NW_009259789.1:414708-431914 GCF_000687185.1 Egretta garzetta | reverse complement strand
TGGGGGGGGGGGGGGGGGAGGGCAGAATATTTTATTTTCTTAGCCTGTTTGTGATAAAACCTTCTGGTTTGTCGTTGGAGGTGTCATTGCTGGGAGAAAAGTCGTGCCATCGCCCGCTGCGGTGAGCTCAGAGCATGTTGCTAAGGGCCGGCCCCAGGCGGTTTCTGGAGCACCATCTTCTCTTTGTGGAGAATGCAGAGCAGCAGCACCCGGCTCAGAAATCGCTCCTGAATCCATTCATGACTGAGGAACCCTCCGTCCCAGCCGAGCCAGACCCACCATCCTCCAACCTCACCAACGCGACGGACTGCGGCGAGGAGATCCTGCTCTATGGGGACACCGAGAAGATCGTCATCGGAGCGGTGCTCTCCATCATCATCCTCATGACTATCGCCGGCAACGGCCTGGTCATCATCTCTGTGTGCATCGTCAAGAAGCTCCGGCAGCCCTCCAACTACCTGGTGGTGTCCCTCGCAGCCGCCGACCTGTCGGTTGCCTTCGCTGTCATGCCCTTCGTGACCATCACAGACCTGGTGGGGGGAGAGTGGCTCTTTGGGAAGGTTTTTTGCAATGTCTTTATCGCCATGGACGTTATGTGTTGCACTGCCTCCATCATGACCTTGTGCATCATCAGCGTGGACAGGTAAGGGAGGACAAGGCACCCGCCACGTATTCAGGTGGGCTCAAATATGGAGGAGCTTCTGAAGGGTGAGGGCCACCAGAGTCATGTTCCTGGTTGGATCAATGCTTCTGCATGTGTTTTCCAGGTGCACGGGGTTGCTGAGGGCTTTCCATATGAATTACGGGCCTCAGTCCTTTTGGAGGAGCTGGGCTTAAGGTGCTTTCTCAAGTAACTTCTCTAAGTTGCTTGCTTAGTCCTCCCCCTCTAGGCAGCTGCTTCACGTTGCTCTTTCTTGGCTTGAGGAGCGTTGCCTAGAGAATAGAGCCATGACCTGACCTTCTCCATGGAAGGAGGCTGGACCATAAAATTACCCAACAAAACAAACAAATAAACCCCACATGCACTTTGAAAATCCAGGTCACAGAACTTCTGGAGCTTAGTCCTATGGGATGCTCTGCTGCTCCCTGGACTTCTGCCTCGGCTAAGGATGTCGGCAGTTCCCCCCACCCCATCCTAAGTCTCCAAAATCCCTGGTTTAGCCCAGTGCATGCATTGGTGAGGATTTGCTGGCTTCAACTCTCCCACACCCGGGGTCGGGAGGGGAAGGCTAAGCCTGTCTGGCAAACTGGCAAGACTCGGGCAAGTCAGCACCCCCATGGGTCTAATTATAGCAGCCTGCGTCATTAGGGACATTGCGCTGACGAGCCGGTGGGCTGGATCCAGATCTGACGTGCGTGCTGGCTTTCTCAGGGGGATGGTTTGGGTTTACGCCGGCACCGCTGAGCTGGGCTGGTTTGTGATAAGGAGCTCAGGGAAGGGAGACAGCCGATGAGATGTGTGCCCTCGGCTGTACCCCCTCCCTGGTCACCCTCCCGCCCTCCCCAGGTGTGAAACCGGGTGACAAAGCAGAAAGGATGGAGAAAATCCTGCTGCTGCTGGCTGGCGTTATATCCCGGCAAGCAAAGAGCAGCTCCTGCCCCACAGCCCTCGCCCCCGCTGGCCCCGCTCCCTACGAGCTGCCCTTGGCTCCTCGGCCCTGCTCCGCTGGGCACTGCTGGTTGGAAGGCAAAAGCACTCCCATGCCACACGATGGGGTCCGGCTCCGCTGCTGAACTTGCTTTGTTTTGATAAAAAGCCTGTTCCTAAAACCAGCAGGTGTATTCAGGGCTGGCAGCAGTCTGTCTGTTAGAGGGAAGGGAATAAATGCAGCAACGAAGTACGTCAGGGCTTCCTCCTGAGGAGTGGGGCGCAGGGGAGCAGCTGCACACTAGCCAGATTGGCTTTGCTTTAAAAGATTTCCTTTTTCCTTTTTCCTTTTTTTTCCTATTTACTTTTCTCTTTTTTTCCTTTTTTCCTTTTTTCCTTTTTCCTTTTTTCCTCTCTTTTCCCCTTTTTCCCCTTTTCCCCTTTTCCCCTTTTCCCTTTTTTCCTTTTTCCCTTTTTCCCTTTTTCCCTTTTTTCCTTTTTTCCTTTTTCCCTTTTTCCCTTTTTCCCTTTTTCCCTTTTTCCCTTTTTTCCTTTTTTCCTTTTTTTCTTTTTCCTTTTTTCCTTTTTTTTCTTTTTCCTTTTTTCTTTTCCTTTTTTTGCTTTTTCCTTTTTTTCCTTTTTCCTTTTTTTTTCCTTTTTCCTTTTTTTTCCTTTTTCCTTACCGTCCCATCCCGTCCCTTGGAGAAACACTGTTCCAAACTCGCACACAAATAGGACAGACCTTTCACAAAAATCACTACAATTTATTCTACTTGGCTCCATCACGTCTCTCATGAGCAGACCAAAATCGGAGGACGCTGTGCCTGGGGTTGCCATTGGGCCGCCTTTCCCTGCTGGAATGGGCCCGGGCAAGAGGTTTCTGGGAAGGGGTGAACACCAGCGTGGGGGGGCCCACACGTGCTGAGGCCAAATCCTGGGCAGTGCTGAGGGCCGTAGGGGAAGCTGGGTGGACAGGAGTTGCATCTGCATAACTCTAATCCCCAGCTTAAAAGGGAGCTGCCCTAAGGCTGCTCTAAGTTGCACCCACTGGTCGTACAGCCAGCGAGGATCTCTTTTAACTGGGTGGTGCTGGAGGCACTCGTGGGTGTGTTTTTTCTGCGCCCAGCACCCCCCCAGCTCTCTGGGGAAACACCTCCGCCCAGCTCACCCAGACGAGCTCGGTGGGACTCTGAGGAGCCCAGGACTTCATTAGTATTACCACATCCTCTTCTTAGAGTAATTACCTGACCCTAAGCCAGGTTTCTCTCTTCAGTACCACATTCACATGATGAAAATTCAGAAGACAAAGCTTTTCTATTTTCCTTCTCCAGCTCTTTTTTTCATTAGAAAACAGCTGGTAAGCAGCCTTATACTGAGATGTCCCAGCTTCAGTATAGTTCTCAGAATGAAGCTTTGGAAAAGGCACCATGCCCTTGATGTTTTCGTGAGTTAAGAGCATGCTTTATCTTGCGGGTTTTTTTCTTTTTTCTTTTTTTCTTTTTTCTTTTATCTTTTTTTATTTTTTCTTTCTTCTTTTTTTCTTGTTTTCTCTTCTTTTTTTCTTTTTCCTTTTTTCTTTTCCTTTTTTTGCTTTTTCCTTTTTTTCCTTTTTCCTTTTTTTTCCTTTTTCCTTTTTTTTCCTTTTTCCTTTTTTTTCCTTTTTCCTTCCCGTCCCATCCCGTCCCTTGGAGAAACACTGTTCCAAACTCGCACACAAATAGGACAGACCTTTCACAAAAATCACTACAATTTATTCTACTTGGCTCCATCACGTCTCTCATGAGCAGACCAAAATCGGAGGACGCTGTGCCTGGGGTTGCCATTGGGCCGCCTTTCCCTGCTGGAATGGGCCCGGGCAAGAGGTTTCTGGGAAGGGGTGAACACCAGCGTGGGGGGGCCCACACGTGCTGAGGCCAAATCCTGGGCAGTGCTGAGGGCCGTAGGGGAAGCTGGGTGGACAGGAGTTGCATCTGCATAACTCTAATCCCCAGCTTAAAAGGGAGCTGCCCTAAGGCTGCTCTAAGTTGCACCCACTGGTCGTACAGCCAGCGAGGATCTCTTTTAACTGGGTGGTGCTGGAGGCACTCGTGGGTGTGTTTTTTCTGCGCCCAGCACCCCCCCAGCTCTCTGGGGAAACACCTCCGCCCAGCTCACCCAGACGAGCTCGGTGGGACTCTGAGGAGCCCAGGAGCTTCAGGCCCTTGCTGCAAAACTCTCGCTGCTGGTGCTGAGCTGCAAAGAGGGAAAAGCATCCCAAATCCCCCCCCCCCCACAGGCAGAGGGTCCCATGCCTCATCTCATGCAGGTCTCAAGCACCTGCTTGGCTCTGCTGGCTGAGCAAACCCCACCGTCCTCTTTGGATGTTGGAGAGGAAAGGGGAGCTGCATCAAAAGGAATGACAGAGGGAGCCGGTTGCCGGGTGGTTTTATCCAAGGGCTTGACCTTTCTGTGCTTCGGGCCTCTCAGCAGGGTGGTGGAGGAGAAACCTGTGATACAAGAGGCTGCCACAGAGCCTGAGTCTTCTGGCTCGGGCTTGCTCTTCGGGTGTGTTTTCACAGGGGCTGTGCCGTGCTTGGAGCTCGGCTGGGCTGCGGCGTCGCTGTTTGCTCCCAGACCTTCATCCCGCCCCACCAAACGCCCGATGGGGAAGCTGAGCAGTGAGAGGACAATTGCCCGAGATGCATTTTGAGCCAGGGAAAAGAGAAAAGGTTGTCATTGGAGTGGAAGGAGGACTGGCAGGGCGGAGGGAAGGGGTGGAGGGTCTTCCCGGCTGTGCCCACCTCGGCTCCGGGGGGAGGAAGGGCATGCTGCAAGTGCACAGGGGCTGGCGGGCGCAGTCCGTATTGGGGCTTGAGGAGGGAACAGGAATAATTGGACGCATGAAGGAGGAGTAGGCAACTGGGGCACTGTCCTGCTGCTTTCTGCCCCGAAGGATCCCAGGGTCGGGCTGTGTGGAATGCCCCATGGCCATATCTTGAGCATCCTGTAAGTCATCATTGCTCCACATCAACCCATCATCCTCATTGCTCCCACAAGGCAGTTGATGGAGGTAGATTGAGGGAGAGCACGGGTCCAGGACCATGCCTGTATCCCCACCTCCCCCCCAGCTTTGGGATGGGCAGGATTTTTTTTGTTTAGCTCCTGACAGGAACACCTCCAAAAGCACCCTTTTCAGCTACTGTGCCCATACAAAGCAAAGCCGACCACAAAGCTAAAGCAAAAGGATAGCTGAGTTTGCAGAGAGCCTGAAACCCCTGCTCCAAAAGAGAAGAAACGGTTGTTCATCTCAGTGAGGCATTATCTGAAATTCCCACCAGTGATGATGGCAAGCTGTGCCTCCTGCCCTGCAAGAGATAAGAGGAACAGCATTGATGCTCCTTGGGAATATCGATATCTCCTCTAGGGCTGCCCCGAACGCCGACTCGGTCAGCAGTGCTGGGCAGCTGCCTGCTCCTGCCAAAGAGGAGGTTGTGTTTTTATTGACAGCTGAAGTGTCCGCCTATTTTGGTTAGCTTAGATATAAAAGATGCTTGGTTTGCCCAGGATGACGAGTACTATTAAAATGTAGGCTGCTATTATTGATTATTAATGCAGAGCGCTTTCTAAAAGCCTCTTGATTGAAGCTGGTAGAACTAATCTTGTCTGAAGGGGGGTTTGATTGATTTTCCTTTAAATCAAAAACCGCTGGAAACATCCATCTTTCTCTTGCGTTTTTCTTATATAAAAGCCTGACAATGTTATAGATTCTTTATTGCCACAAACCAAAAACAAAACAACGCCAAAAAACCCCCTTTTCGCTGTTCAGCTTTGATGAAGCTCCCCGTAAAAATGCCAAGCAGCTGACAAAAGAAGCTCCCCAAACCCCACCTGTAATTTTAGGTTTTCCTACTGGAGGAAAAAGTCTCCATCCACTTCCCAGGCAGCCTGACTGGGGCTCTCCCATCTGCCTGGCAAGTATTTTCTACCCAAAACCGGATTATATGCTCCAGCTTGGCGTTGTCCTCCGCAAAAAGGATGCCTCCTGAAAGAGCCAGTGGGATGAAACCTGCACAGCGTTTTGCTGGGTTGCCTTTACCGTGCCCTTCATCTGAACGTGTCCCAGGCCAGGTAGGTCCCTGCGCCCTATCTCCAGTGAGCTGGAATGCATCCTTGGGATGCTCCCACCCACCACCCCTGGCTTAGACCATGGGCGGATAAAGCCACAGGTGGCTGCAGCCTCCAGCTACCCTTTGCATCCTCCACCTGGAGGTTCCCCCTCCTCCAGCGGGATGGGGCAGGCACGGTGGCAGCCTGGAAGCCAGGTACGGAGCTTAAATTTGTCCCAGAGGAGGCACGGGATTGCTGTAAAACAGTGGAGTCTGGGAAACCCCAATTCTGGGCTCATTTGGGCTCAGCCAACCTCTGTGAGTGGAGATTTGTCCTTTCCCAGTTCGCCAGCTGCAGAATGGAGATAGGGGCACTTTGGAGAGGTTTTGGTTTTCTTTATTATTTAATCCCCGGCATACGGATTCAATGATTATGAGCGGAGAATAAATGAACTGAGTTGGCCAATCCATGGGGTTGATGGTGGAGCCCAGCCTGGGGCAGGTCTCCTACCCTGCAGCCAGGGCTCGGGCTGCCCAGGCATCCGCGGGAGTGAGGATGCAGGAGAAGTTCGCTGAACAAGGAACGAGTGGCTACGCAGCCAGCTCTGCACCATGGGGGTCCTGCAAAGCCGCACAAACCGCCAGTAAATCCCTGCTCCGGGAGCTGGCTTTTGTCACCTGATTACCACTGCATTTGATTAACAACAAGGCACAGGCACAAAAGGAAAAAGAATCAAAGCAAGAGAATTTTATTTGAATTTCACTGCCCGCCTGTGCAATCGCCCCTCCCGCGCTGCTGTAAGCGCTGGCCTATTTCAAGGTCTTCCTGCTCTCATCAAAATTATAAGCAAAGACCTCAAAACGGCTCCGTTTCCTCCAGCAGCGACTGCACAAGGCACCCGCAGATGAAATGTGTCAGCTTTGCCTGCTTTTTAAATCTTGTCACTGTGCATTTTGCTTGGCTAGCGTGTAAATTCCTTGAAGTTTCAGCAAATCCCGAGTGGATCAGCTTCTAAAGAAAACCCAGTAATAGCATGATAAAGGGTATCACGCAGCACAGCCTGTATTAGTTTGCAAGGTTCTTGGGCTGGATATACAGAGAAGTGATTTTTTTTTTGGGTGCTGAATTTGGAGATGCAACAGCAGGGCATGGTTTTTCTCCCAGCCTAGGGTACATCAAGTCTGCTCTCCCTCCAAAGCCCCTTCCTACAGCAGGAGGGGTATTTGGCAGCATCCTCTGACCTGCTCCCACCTACCAGTCATAGAATCATAGGATCACTTTGGTTGGAAAAGACCTTTAAGATCATCAAGTCCAACCTTTAACCTAACCCTGCCATCCCACCACTAAACCCTGTCCCTCAGCACCTCATCTATCCTTCTTTTAAATACCTCCAGGGATGGGGACTCCACCACCTCCCTGGGCAGCCCATTCCAGAACCTGACAACCCTTTCTGTGAAGAAGTTTTTCCTAATGTCCAACCTAAACCTGCCCAGGCGCAGCTTCAAACCATTCCCCCTCGTCCTATCATCTGTTACCAGGGAGAAGAGGCCGACCCCCACCTCCCTACAGCCTCCTCTCAGGCAGTTGTAGAGGGCGATCAGGTCTCCCCTCAGCCTCCTCTTCTCCAGACTAAGGCCAGTCCTGACCTTCCAGCGGGGCTCATCACTTCTTGCTCTGCTTAGCCCAGGTAGGAAGGAGTTAACGGCATGTTTTGGAAGGACAGCACTAAAACCAGCTCTGTTATCCATCTCCATCTCAATAGGTCTTCTCCTTTGTAGACACAGCCCCATGGGTGGTGGGGTTAAAGCCCTTTCCCCGAGAGGTTTCGTTGCCTTCTCATCTGCAAATGTCATCCTCCAGCCCGTACCACTGCTGGGCACCCAAGCAGCATCGGTGGTCGTGGAGAGTTTTGCTTGGGGTTTTTTGGGGATTAAGGCCAGCTGAAGAAAAAATAGAGAAAAACAGGAAACGAATAACTCAGTGAATGAACTCAGGTTCTTTTTACCAGGGAGCCAGGGGGGAATAATTTGGGCTTTGAATTTATTTAACAGACAGGAGGGGAGGAGGAATTGTTTGGTTTTTTTTTTTATTTTATTTCCATCTTCTTCCAATCTTGGAGGACAATCTGATAAAGGGAAATAATCAGGGAAGAAAAAAATCTCCTAACACCTACAACGAGACTGACTGTCAGAAAAAAATAATAATAGAACAGAGGTAAAACTCTCTGCAGAAATTTTTCTTCTGGCAGAAAAGCCCATTCTTGCCTGGAAAAGCTTCCAGCAAAAAGTATGCATACAGCTACTGCTCTCACTGCCCCTCTGGACTGACGCAGCTTATCCAAAACCATTAAGAGGTGATGCGATCCTGTCTAAAAATGCCTAGAAATTCCTGACAACAGGCAGGTTTGAATCAAAAAGATTAGACATTGGGAAAAATTCCTTCCCCTTGGGGCTGTCAGGCACAGGAACGGGCTGCCCAGGGAAGGGGTCGAGTCCCCAGCCCTGGGGGGATTTAACAGCCGGGCAGAGGCGGTGCTGAGGGCCAGGGTTTGGGGGTGGAATGGCAGGGGTAGGGGAATGGTTGGGCTTGATGATCTTAAAGGGCTTTTCCAACCTAAACAATTCTGTGATTCTATGAAAAGGCTGTTACATAAAAGAAACCCATTTGCTGGACTGACTGGGACTGAATAGGAGGCAGAAGGTTTTCAGTGGAACATTGGCTGGTGGTGGCCGACTCCCCACTGATTTATTAGCTTGCAATTGTAATTTGCCAACAGTTGACACAATTTTCAGTCACATGAACCCTCTCAATCAAGGAGAGTTCAAAATTACACCCCCCTGGTCTAACCAGGAGCTGGTGGGTGATCAGCTCCTTTCAGTCAAGCTACCAAGGTAACTACTAGCTCCAGGAATCAGGATTTGTGAATCTGTGGATCATCACATGCTTTTTAGATCTCCTACTCGGAGCTCTTCTGATTTTATTCCCTGGGAAGGGCTGGACACCATCATTTCAGGAGCTATGGGCCATGCAAGGGAGCAGACTGCTCCAGCTGTTTGCAACTGGCCCTTGCTCCTGTCTTGGTTTCTACAGGTCACCTCCAGTAGATATTGCAGGAATCTGTAGGTTTGTCCTAATATTGCAGGCTAGATGGAGAGGGGAGCGATGGGGTATGCTGCTGACAGCAGGGTCTCCCATGGGTGCCAGCACTCCAGGATACAAACACATGGTCCATCAGCTGAAAGAAGGTGTGAGTCAACAGCTCACTGTCTTGCTCAGAGTCTTGCACCGCAGTCCATCACCCGGTCACTAGCTTTGCTCTCTGGGCCCATCTAGACACATCCTCAAGTCTGCCCAAAGGTTGCTCCTTGCTTGCATGTTGCCCCATCTAGACACATCCTCAAGTCTGCCCAAAGGCAAGGTTGCTCCTTGCTTTGCTTGCACGTTGTCTTAGCGGCATCTCAGCTGCAGGTGATGCCCATCCCACTTCCTATTCAACACTCGTATGAGTCTATTCATTTCATCTGGAGTCAGTCCTGATGTATCCTGGTGCAAGTATTACTCCATGGATCACCCATCCCACTCCTGGGTGTTGCCCTGGGAGGGCGACAGTCTGGAGTGAGTTACACGCCATGGCTGGAAGATGTCACATGCTCTCTGTACAAACTAGCTCTGATGGAAAACAAAACTTTTTTAAGCATTTTTATTCCCCAGGAAACCATGTGGAGCTCGGACTGCACCCAGCAGTTAAATGACACCTCGTGTCATGCATGGAGTGGTTGCAAGAAAGTAGTGGGGAATAATCAAAACGGCGTTTAGGCAAGAGAGCTGAGGGGCGTGGAACGTATTTCACAGAAGATTCTGCAACGGCATGTCTCCAGGAACACTTTCATTTGGGGACTTCATTTCTTGTTCCCACCCAGGGCTGAAATTCTCCCATGACAGAGCATTAACAGCTGCTTAGAAATGAAAACGACCCAACAGCATCCGTACCTTGCAACCCTCCTAACCCATTGCAACTCTTCTCTTTTCCAGGTATTTGGGGATCACTCGGCCACTGACGTACCCCGTTAGGCAAAATGGGAAGCTGATGGCCAAGATGGTCTTCATCGTTTGGCTCCTGTCTGCCTCCATCACCCTTCCTCCTCTTTTTGGCTGGGCCAAGAATGTCACTGTGGAAAGAGTCTGTCTCATCAGCCAGGACTTTGGGTACACAGTCTACTCTACGGGGGTTGCCTTCTACATCCCCATGGCGGTCATGCTCGTCATGTACATCCGGATCTACAAAGCTGCCAAGGTCAGCGCCGAGAAGCACCGCTTCATGAACTTCCCCAAGCACTATGAAGAGGAGGGCGTCTACTGCCTAGAGACCTCCAGCCGGGGCCACCACAGCTCCAAGCGTACCAAAGCGGTGGAGGAATGCGCCACGCTCTCCAAACTGCTCCGGCAAGACCGAAAGAATATTTCCATCTTCAAACGGGAGCAGAAAGCAGCCAGGACCCTCGGCATTATAGTGGGGGCATTCACATTTTGTTGGCTTCCATTCTTCCTGATGTCAACGGCTCGGCCTTTCATCTGCGGCATCCGCTGCAGCTGCATGCCCCTGCGGCTGGAGAGGACTCTGCTCTGGCTGGGATACACCAACTCCCTCATCAACCCCTTGATTTATGCTTTCTTTAACCGAGACTTGAGGACTACTTTCTGGAACCTCCTGAGGTGCAGGTACAGGAACATCAACAGGAGGCTCTCCGCCGCCAGCATGCATGAGGCCCTGAAGGCCACAGAGAGGCACGAATGCATCCTGTAGAACCACATCCTCCCGCTCAGTGCCTGACCAACGAACTCCTGCCTCTCCATTTCAGGTTCCTTGCTTCTCTTGCCTCTCAGGGCTGGCAGAAACCATGCGTGCTGTTGTCCCCCTGCCAGACATTGCTGCTGAGTGACATCCCTTCCCCTCGTTCCAGGAGGAGCTGTGGTTCTCCTTGCCTTGGGAATAAGTGGGCAGCCCTTTCTTCTCACCGTGTCCCAGGTGGGAGCTGAGCAGCCATGAGCAAGACCAGGGGGTTCAAGGTCTACCACTGATTGTGGGCAAGTCACACCACCTTTCTGTGCCTCAGTTTCCCCATGTGTACAAAAAAAAAAAAAAAAAAAAAAAAAAAGGAAAAGCAAACTTTCCAACAAATCAACCAAAAAAACCTAAAAACTTGATAAGACTGTGGCTCTCCACCTTTGAAAAGGGCTCTAAGGTCTGTGGAGGGTACACAATATACTATGTAAAGATGATGTTGGCTGCACTTCTCTATCGGATACAGCAGCAGCTATAGGCTCCGTTGTAGATCCAAGCACTCATGCCACCCCAGCTTATATGAACTCTTTCCACTGACATAATTGCATTTTACGCACTGAGCTCATGTCCAGGTATGCACGTCAGAGCAGTGATACCAATGACCCCCTTCCTCCCCACACTTTAGCACTGCAGCACTTGAAAGAGGCACCGCTTGCAGAACGAAACACAAACGAACATGAAGTTACCGTCATGGTTGGATAGGAAAGTCCAACGACCTCCTCACCAGGGCAGTGGCCAGTGAGCAGAGACAGTTATGTTTATTGGGTTGTACTGTAATTCATTCTCAGACAAGTGATGTGCGTTCATCATTTGTGGCTAATTGACTCCATAAAAGCACGCTTTGGTTGACAACAGAAAAAAGTAAATAATTTCCCTGACAGCTTTACAGTGCTTCAGTATGACGTCCGGCAAGCTTGAAAAAATAAACCTAAAAGTGTTGTATCTTTTTTTTTTAAAAAAAAAAAAAAAAAAAAAAAAGAAAGAGTCTGGTTTCCTTATTTTGGTGTAGGTTGTTTGGTGACTTTGACTTTAAAGAGCCTCTTTACTTTTATGTGGTGGTGGAACTTGTCTTCTTGCAGTCCTCTTTGCTCTTGGTCAACCTTGTTGCATCAGCTTTGCTTGGTAGCACACAAACCCTTGCCCGTTTGTAGATGATGTCTCTGCTCCATGGGGGCAGTTGTTTGAACATCTCATCTCCTGTCTGGGTTTTCTTGTCAAAGCCAGACTGTTCAGAGGCTTGGGAAAGGGGTTTCTAGCCCTCCCTCCGCTACAGATTTTCTTCATCAAGCAAGAGCGTTTGAATGGCCATAGTCACACCTCTTGCAACATCATGCAGTATGATGCTTCCATGCAGAGCTAAGTTGGCTCTTGGAGGTTTTGGCTGACTGCTAGCATGGTCTGGGTTAGTAATCAAGGGTTTTCCTGTGAAATCTTTCATGCTCTCACTTCCCCTCTTTTTAATAGCCATTTCTATTCTGTTTCTTTTTACGCTTGCTTTTTTTCTAGAGATGCCCAACAAGGTCTCCAGTTTAGACTGGAGATTCACAGCAGGAAAACTGGCTCAAGTCCACCAGGAATGTCCCAGGGGACTGAGAGAGGTTAGGCACAGGAATAGCAACATGGCCAGCTGTTCCCCAAGCTCCTGTCCTCACAGCTGGAGCCAGAATTGCACATAGGAGCAGGGGAGGTTGTTGTAGCTGTCGTATGGGTCTCCAGTGGGAAATATTTGACAACAGACAGTAAAGAGATTTGAAGGAGGACCTAGTCAAGAGGGATCACAAAAGTTTAGCTGCAGCCCTTTCACCTGCTGTCCTACCTAGGAGCTCTTTGTGGAGCACCAAGTGATTCTGCTAAGGCGATTCATGGCTTTTCATCTATCTCCCATGGCTTGTATGTTGGTGTTAGGTTTGTGCAAGGCTGCCCTGGGCCCCCCATGACAGGACCATGCTGTCTGCTGACAACAGAGCATTGCATGCCTGGCAGCTTGGCCTTGCAGCCATGTTCAAGTCTTATGAAGAGCAGCTGAGGGACCTGGGGGCATTCAGCCTGGAGCAGAGGAGGCTGAGGGGAGCCCTCATCGCTCCCTACAACTGCCTGAGAGGACGGGGAACTGGGGGGGTCAGGCTCTGCTCCCAGGGAAGGGGCAATGGGATGAGGGGAAATGGTCTAAAGTTGCTCCAGGGGAGGTTTAGGTTGGACATTGGGAAAAATTTTTTCGAAAGGGCTGTCAAGCACTGGAAGGGGCTGCCCAGGGAAGGGGTTGAGTCCCCACCCCTGGGGGGATTTAACAGCCAGGCAGACGCAGTGCTTAGGGCCAGGGTTTAGTAGTGGACAGGTATGGTTGGACTTGATGATCTTGAATGTCTTTTCCAACCTTAATGATTCTATGATTCAGATCATAACCCCTACTGCTCGGAGGCTGATGTGTATCTCTACAGCCATATATTCCTGTCCAAGACAAACACAAAATCCAGCCTCACTGAACAGCTGAGGGTGTGTGCCAGCAGTAAGGACCTGTCCTCTACCATTCTGCCAAAAACGAATGTTATTGCCCAGGGAAACTTGAGTGTTGTCCCTGAGATGTCCTGTGGTCTTTTAACATGCAAACCAGAGATCCCACCAACACAATGAGGCAGGAGAAAGCATGAGCCTCATTCTCTTGCTTTCACACTGCTGCCACATGAACTGGTGCTAAACCTTGCAATAACCTCTACTGTCCCTTGATCATAGAATCATAGAATGGTTTGGGTTGGAAGGAACCCCTAGAGGTCACCCAGCCCAACCCCCCTGCAGGAGCAGGGACACCTTTAACCACATCAGGTTGCTCACAGCCCCGGCCAACCTGGCCTGGAATGTTCCCAGGCATGGGCCCCCCCCCCCCTCTCTGGGCAACCCCTGCCAGGGTTTCACCATCCTCACTGCAAAGAATTTCTTCCTTAGATCCAGTCTAAACCTACCCTGCTTCAGTTTAAAACCATCCCCCCTTGTCCTGTCCCAGCTGGCCCTACTAAAAAGCTTGTCCCCCCCTTTCCTCTGGGCCCCCTTGAAGCCCTGACCAGCTGCACTCAGCTCTGCCCGCAGCCTTCTCTTCTCCAGGCTGAACACCCCCAGCTCTCCCAGCCTGGCCCCAGAGCAGACGGGCTTTGGTATATGTTCACCTCGGTGCACTTGCTATCACCCTTCCCCAGCCTGGTTGCAACTTCTCACGATGCCTCTGCTTCCAAGCCCATACAACAGATCTGCACGCACCGCATCTCTAAGGCACAGTCTGCCTGCCCGTCTCAGGACCTACTTATCAAAAACAAGCCCTTTCCTCCCAGAAAACACTTCGGGCCATCATCTCCTCTGTCACAACATTTTTAGCAGCAGCTGGTCACTGGCTCTGGCCTGCCATGGGGACACGAAGGAGCCGCAGGGTCCGATTTCCTCCCTGGGCTCCCCCAGCTCCTTCCTTGCCATGGAGCTAACGGTGCCCTTTTGACAGAGCTGTCTGGATTAAAACTAACCAGCTGCTAATTCAGAGCGCCTGGTAAGGATACAAAAGCCCCGAGACAGCCCATTTCATATTCAGCACATAACAAAAGAGTCTGGTTTGTTCTGCCGCGCTATATTTATGCGCCTTAGGTCACAGTGGCATGGTTTTACTTATTTTTCTGTATTACGGGTTCTTAAACTGCCTTCAGGATTCATAATCTTGTTTAATTCCACTTAACATCCTTATTCTGATGGTGTTTCTAGCACCGCTTAAAAGTATTCTGCAGAAGAGCTATGAAACGGTGTTTGAGCCTCTGAAATGAAGTCATATGAATATTGGGGGGTTTTTTTCTGGTTTGATGGTTCTTCCAGAAGAAAAAGAATAGGGGAAAGAACATGATTATGGATGATCCAAAGCCCAACCTTCCAAGCAAAGAATCAAGCAAAATGGTTCATTTGTCTTGAAAATCAATGTTTTCTTTGACTTGGAATTGAATGTTTTGTTTCACTCAAGGCTTATCTGATCTTTCCCCCCCCCCTTGTATTTTCATTTTAAGCTGTAGTTGTAGTTAAAAGACAAGCTTTGCTCCCAGAAACAAATCCAAAAGTTTGCATCCAAAAACATTTAAACAGAACAGCTTCACTGAAACAAAACATTTTGCTCAAAAACTAGTGAGATGGCTCGCATGATTTTTCTAATAGTTATCGTATGAAGCTGCGAGACGTCGGCTTAAACTCTCGCTTTTTAACTCTCCAAGCTTAAATTGGGTTTGGGTTATTTAACCTAGATAATGTTCATCCAAAGACACCAAGGCCTTTTGCACACACGAGCGAGCACCAACCATTTAGTTAAGCCAGTCAAGATCCTTGTAGATGAGCTGCTAAATCATGCTGAAAACACTCTCTGTGTTGGGTTGTTGGCTTGTTGGTTTTTTGTTTAAATCAGGCAGGGATTGATGCATTTGGCATCTGCAAAAAAAAAAAAAAAAACAAAAAAAACAAAAAAAACTTGATATAAATCTGAGCCATTTTGAAACCCATTTGAGTGTGCGGGTGTGTACGTAACCAAACTATGTAAGATTTTAGAGAAATTAGCTCGGTAAGAGTCGACCTTTAGGCAAAGATCTGAGCTTATGGAGAAAAGGATCAATTTAGGAGGACAAGGGAAACTTTCGTGGGCAATGAGAGAGTCCCAGCAGACGAGCAGCAGCGCAGTGGAAAAGAATGAGGAGCCTCGGGCAGAGAAAATCGAAGTTGTTCAGGCATAAAACAAGTAGGTCTCAAGTCAGCTTTTTATTCCACTTCACGTGTGGAGGAAATACATACAGAAACACAGGCGGAAACGATCTGGGGAGAAAAGACAGCTTTGACAAACCCCTACGGCCACCCCAGCTGGGGTTTGGAAGTTTTTGATAATGATGTTGAGCAAAGCCAGGCAAGATCAGCTAGAGATGTAACGAAAAGCCCAAGGCAGTCAAAGCCCGCGTGTCTCTTCCCAAAGAGCGTGAAACATCCCCGCTCTCTGAAGTCAGCACTTTATGGATGGGCTTGTGTTGTGGTTTGACCCTGGCTGGACACCAGGGCCCCACCAAAGCCCTCTATCGCTCCCCTCTAACCAGACAGAGGAGAGAAAAAGTAAATCAAAAGGGTTCGTGGGTCGAGATAAGGACAGGGAGAGATCATTTTATCAGTTACCATCATGGACAAAACAGACTCCACTTGAAAGAAATAATTAATTTACTATCAATCAAAATCAGAGAAGGAGAGGAGACAAACTGCTAGATCTTAAAACCCTTCCCCCCACCCCTCCCTTCTCCCTGGGCTCAGCTTCACTCCCAGTTTCTCTGCCTACTCCCCCCAGCAGCACAGAGGGACGGGAATGGGGGTTGAGGTCAGTTCATCACACGTTGTCTCTGCCGCTTCTTCATCCTAGGGAGAGGACTCTTCCCCTGCTCCAGCGTGGGGTCCCTCTCACGGGAGACTCCTCCACGAACTTCTCCAATGTCAGTCCTTCCCACGGGCTACAGTTCTTCACAAGCTGCTCCAGCATGGGTCCATAATTTCCACGGGGTGCAGTCCCTCAGGAGCTGCTCCAGTGTTAGGTCCCCTGCAAGGTCACAAGTTCTGCTGGCAAACCTGCTTCGGCGTGGGCTCCTCCCCCCACGGGTCCGCAATGGCTTTGCCAGGAACCTGATCTGGCATGGGCTTCCCATGGGGTCACAGCCTCGTCCCTTCGGGCATCCACCCACTCCGACGTGGGGTCCTCCACGGGCTACAGGTGGAGATCTGCTCCACCGTGGGCCTCCATGGGCTGCAGGGGGACAGCCTGCCTCACCATGGTCTTCACCACGGGCTGCAGGGGAATCTCTGCTCTGGCTCCTTGAGCACCTCCTGCCCCTCCTTCATGACCTTGGTGTCTGCAGAGCGGTTTTCTCTCCCATCCTCTCACTTCTCTTCTCTCCCTGGTTACTGAGCCGCAGACAATTGGTTTTTTTGCTTCTTAAATATGTTATCACTGAGGTGCTTCCACTCTTGCTGATTGGCTTGGCCTTGGCCAGCAGTGGACACAGGGAATACTTCTAGGAGCTTCTCACAGAAGCCACCCCTGTAGCCCCGCCACTACCAAGACCTTGCCACAGAAAGCCAATACAGCTTGGCCGAGGCAGATGAGCACTGGAGATTTGCACAGACAGCCCAGCAAACCCACCGTGTTCTGCACCTCTGCTCGGGTCCTGCCATCTCTACCATCTCCCGGTGACAATGTAATATGAAGACAGCTGAATGTTAAGATCTAGCCCAGGATCCTACCTCGAGCAGAGACCACTGGCAGATTCTTACAGAGATAGACTGAAAAACAGCAAATCTGTTGTGGTATTTCTAGCGCATCCTTCCTTGTCCTGGCAATGAAAGATTCAGAAACTCGCTGAGCCAGAAGTGCTCTTGTAGTGTTTAATAACCTCCAATGGGTGCTTTTCTTCTAACCTATTTATGTTTTTCCTACTTGGCCATCCTGAGGCAATGAGTTCCACAATTTAATTACTTTCAGGTAAAGAACTATCTCCTTTCACTCATTTCAAACCTGCCATCTGCTGAGCTCATTAGGCTCTGACTAATCACAGAATCATTTAGGTTGGAAAAGCCCTTTAAGATCAGCAAGCCCAGACCGTTCCCCTACCCCTGCCATCCCACCCCCAAACCCCGGCCCTCAGCACCGC
>NW_009259789.1:405875-413827 GCF_000687185.1 Egretta garzetta | reverse complement strand
CGGCTGTTAAATCCCCCCAGGGCTGGGGACTCGACCCCTTCCCTGGGCAGCCCCTTCCAGTGCCTGACAGCCCCAAGGGGAAGGAATTGTTCCCAATGGCCAACCTAACCCTGCCTTGGCACAACTTGAGGCCATGTAATGCCTACAAGACCTTTGATGTAGAACATAAATTTTCAGAAGAAATCAAGAAGAAGGTGGGAGTTGAAAAATGATGTTGTACAAGTGCCTTATTCTGTGAAGAGCCAACCGTATCTTGCAAACACAGTTTTCTTTAACATTCTCTGGGGTGAACCTTGCACTTAGCCCTTGGTCATCCTGGTGGGCACCCGTTTACAACACACAAAAACTCCTATCATCTGGCTTGTTTTCCTATGTTTCCTATCTGAAGTATCCACTTCCCTGTGGCAAGAGTATCACTTTAAAAAAAAAAACAAAACAAAACAAAAAAAACAACAACCCTGCGGTGTTTCCTCCCTCAAAGAGCAGAGTCTAAGCCCTGGACCTGCCCCCCTCCAAGGCATAGAATCATAGAATGTTTGGGGTTGGAAGGGAGCCCTAGAGGTCATCTAGTCCAACCCCCCTGCAGTGAGCAGGGACACCGCTAACCAGATCAGGTTGCTCACAGCCCCGTCCAACCTGGCCTTGAATGTTTCCAGGGATGGGGCCTCCACCCCCTCTCTGGGCAACCCCTTCCAGTGTCTCACCACCCTCGTTGTGGCATCCCAGGCTGTTTCAGAGACAGTCCTGGCTCTGGGCAGCCTACGCGCACTGTACATTTTCCTGCTCCCCCCACCAGGCACATGGACCTTGGACAGCAGCAGCAGGACTCGTCTGCTGCTGCACCACTTGCCAAATAGCTGCTCTCGCAATTAAAAAAAGCAAAATCTTTATAGGCTGCAACGCGTGTGCGCGTGATGTGAGTGTGCGGTGCTGGTAGATGGCTGGAAACTTGCAATGCTTGCTCCAGCTCATGCAAAAGATGACAAAAATTATCTCTTTCTGGGTGATGAGAAAGGCTGTACAAAACCTGCGTTATTTGGATCCATGTTTTCAGCCTCTCCGCCACTCTTAGCTTCACATCTCTGACCCTTCGAACACGGTCAGCAGCCTGTTAGCACAGCAGCTAGGAAAAGAGGGAGGAAGAGGGTGGCCAAACGCCAGACACTTGGTGACAGTACATGACCACCCAGCCGTGTGCTTGTAAATCGTTAGCACAGCTCAAGAGGACGCTGCTCTAAGCCTGTGATTTCACTGTTTGAATGCAGACAATCCAAACGCCAAATGTACATTTTTTAAATTGTGAAATGTCTCGGTCATTTAACTGACGCACTAAAGCTTTGGCCAGTGGCTTTTGTCATGTGCCTGGTGTGAACATACCCAGATGAACGGCAGCCACATCTCTGGAAGATGCTCTCCCTAAATGAGAACCAATAACAGATCATGAGTACAGTCCTGAGATGTCCTAGCAAAGCTGCATGGGGGTTACCCAAAGTTTCCACCAGTCTAACATCACATTGCCATACTGCTTCCCATCTCAAGACTATGTGCAGACCTCCCAGCTGAGGGCCTGAACCCTCAGGTATGGATTGCATGGGAGCGTGTGGGACAGTCACCTCTTAATTACTACCAAAATTAATATTCTGGGATCTTTAAATAGAGCTCTGGGAGCTCTCTTTTAAGAGACTGAAGGAGAAATATTCCTCCTAACAACCCATGCTCTTTCCCAGCACCACATTTCTACAACATTGTCAAAAAAAAAAAAAAAAATTACAAGCTACATATGGAAATTGATGCAGCTTAAAGAAAATGGTTCTGGTTGACTATCTAGCTCCTTGGAGACATTAATCAGAATTTAGTGCTGTCACTTCTCAGGACTCACTTCTCTATTATATCTTCAAAAGACATCAAAATGCCAACAGCCTTTAGCAAGAACAAATCCAGCGTGCGAACAGACTGATGTGTTCAATGGTGCCTGCGGGCACCTTGCTCTCACGGTGCCGCCTGAATACCCAGCACCCTGGGGACCACCGACATCTCACCCACCCCTCCTGCCCCACTTGTGCGTGGGCTCCATGGCCCTGCCAGCACAACAGTCCATGGGGAAAACAACTCAAACACTTCGGATCAGATCTGGGGCTGTCTCAGCTCTCAGATCCATGCCAGGACGTAGTGTCCTCCTGGTACAGTGGAAGACTGTTGGGAGAAGGGTGCAGAGACCCTCTGAGTCTTCAAGGCTGCCAAACCTTGGCATCATAAAGCCAGGGTTGTAGCATTGCACAGCAGCAATATAAATACACAAACGTGTCATTTAAATTAAGAATAATTAGCACGGGGCTTGGGATTGCAGGATCAAACCAAGGGATGAAATTGCCTTCAAAAAGCCAATGGCATCCTGGGGTGCATCAAGAGGAGTGTGGCCAGCAGGGTGAGGGAGATTCTCCTCCCCTTCTACTCTGCCCTGGTGAGACCCCACCTGGGGCACTGTGTCCAGTTCTGGGCTCCCCAGTTCAAGAAGGATGAGAAGCTACTGGACAGAGCCCAGAGGAGGGCTACAAAGATGATGGGGGGACTGGAGCATCGCCCCTGTGAGGAAAGGCTGAGGGAGCTGGGCTTGTTTAGCTGAAGAAGAGAAGACTGAGGGGGGATCTCATCAACACCTACAAATATCTTAAGGGTGGGTGTCACAAGGATGGAGCCAGACTCTTCTCAGTGGTGTCCAGCGACAGGACAAGGGGCAATGGGCACAAACTGAAGCAGAAGAGGTTCCAGTTAAATGGGAGGAAGAACTTGTTGAGTTGGAGGGTGCCCGAGCCCTGGCCCAGGCTGCCCAGGGGGCTGTGGAGTCTCCTTCTCTGGAGATATTCAACCCCCACCTGGATGCTGTCCTGTGCCCCCTGCTCTGGGTGAGCCTGCTTGAGCAGGGGGGTGGGACTGGGTGATCTCTGGAGGGCCCTGCCAACCCCTGCCATGCTGGGATTCTGGGATTCAAAGTAGCTGGGGAGTAGATTGTTACAGGCAATGCCCGCCTGTCAAAGGAGCTGTTCATGCCACTCTGGGAGAAAGAGCAGTGTCTCTGCTATGGTCACAAAGAGCCCTCTGTCCCCGGTAGGTAGAGAGTGTGTTGCCCACCACCCATGTATGTGTCCGGATGCCAAAATAACAAGTTACTTACAAATCCCACAGGGAGACGGATTTCCGAAAGTTTGTCTCGCTGTTCTTCCTCACTTACTGCTTTATGGCTTTTGGCTGGCAATTAAGTGGAAACTGTCTAGAAGTGTCTAATGATGATGAATCTTCAGTTTAACAACAGGAACACTGAAATAAATTAAAGAGTGCATTTCTCTTTCTCAGGCACCTAATACAGTTCTGAAAACTGGTCCCAACCAGAAAACCCCTGGCATTATCAGATTTTAGCCCAAGGACCCTCCAAAACTAATTTAAACTTTTCCTGCCCCGCTAGTTTACAATGCAATATTGTTTTCTAATAAGAAAACCCAAGTAATACCTTTTTCAGAATGAATCTAGGGTTGCATCTGTGGTTGGAAAAATGTTAGCAGGAGTAAAGAGAGATGTAACAGAAACCAAAAATATTGCCGTGCGAAAATGCTGCAGGAGCCAAAGATCAGGGGGGAAAAAAAAAAAAAAAAGAAAAAAAAATCAAACAAATAACAGCTCAGTATGTGTGTTGTTTTCTGAAATCAATGTGATGTAGCGCCTTTCCACCTCTGTCTTTTCATATAGCACATATATTTTATGACACTCGCTAATATATTTTTTTAAAAAGCTTCAAGGAAAGACATATCAACAAAGATGAACTACCAGTAATACTACGGAGCCCAGAGAAGAATAAAGCAGTACAACCATCAGATGCAGAGTAAATCAATACATCAACACGATCCCATTATTAGGTTTGAATTCTACCACCAAGTCTCCTAAATCACCCAATACAGCTGCAAGAGGAGGGGAACTGCATGATTCTATGACTCTCCTACTCCAATAATACTTTGCAATAAGTGACAAAAAAAGGGTTGCGCTCAAATCTAAAGGCTAGGAACTCTTGGGCATGGCCACCACCATATGTGGGTTGCTACCCAAAACAGCCCGTGTTCCGACAGATAATTTTTCAAGACAATATTTAGGGCATGTCAAGCCCGGGGCAATATTCTTCTGGCAACTTCCCCACGCAAGAATTGGCATGCACATGTTGTGCATCTGAGTTAGCTCCTCCCGTACCACGCCTTGCCCAGATATCGGTCACAACCTGCTCTTCAACCCACTGAAGAGCTGAGTTCACTCCCATCTTGCTGAATTTAGGTACTCGGTTCAGGTAATCAAAATTGGCTTTGCTAGCATAGCAGTAATAATTCAGCAGAGTGAAAAGGAGCTAAAGGGCATGAGCTGCCGTTCTTTGAAGAGGCCGCACTCCCTTTCTTCTTCTGGGTCACAGCACAGCATGATGGAGCCATCTCTTCCTACAGCCTATTCCTGGGAGAGCATTTGGGGATCTAAACTTTATAGGGGATGGTGTCTAGACATAAAAGGCTAGATAGTTCCTTGAATTTCTTTCAGGAAATAACTTCAAAAGAGTACAAACCTGACTGGCTGGAAAACAAATTTCTTTTCCCTTTCACAGGCCCTACCAGCAACAGATTCCCAAATCCTTGCAGTATCAAGACACACAGCTTATCCCCACTGGCTTCTCTGGTACCCGGAGTCACCAAAACACTTCTCTTCATTGAGGATAAATTTAAAATTCTCCACGGACCACAGAAAAGGTGGATTAATGCCACAAAATTTTGGATCCCTCCTTATGTTTGAGGTAGTCACACAATGCTCCCATTGTCATTGCTGGGGAGAAATAAACAATTTTAGGAAGTTATTCTCTTGACCCGGTGTGGATGTCTGCTGTGGATGACATTAATTCTACCCTAAACTGACTGTTTCTTTCCAAGCACTATAAAGAGAGCCCACAGGGACTTGCTCAGAGCAGATGTCTCCATTGGAGGTGTCTCCACTGGAGGTATCTCCATTTGGATAGATGAATCCTATCATGTCTGTGTATAACTCTGCCACAGCTAGAGCTGTAGCCATGTCCTGGAAAGCTGGGTCAAACCACTTTGCATAATTGGCTGGTGATGACTCAGAAATCCCACATATAGAGGGACTGCCATGGTCTGTGTCAGTGGTGCCATTCAAATCAGATCACAAAATGGGTTCAAAATCTTGCAATATCTAACACAGAAAAGGGGAGAGAAATAGGATGGGTCCTTAACAGAAAATTGTGAGTACTTCAGTGCTCATTGGAAACTCTCAAAGGGTCAGACCTGGGATGAAGCTGATGCACTGGGTTATAGTGTCCATCCTGCAGCAGCTGGGTCTCCTATGGGTGCACCTCCACCTACTTCTGTATTTTGAGATACCCAGGGAGAGTCTTGGCCCGGCACATGAGCTCTGCCCAGCTCAAGATCTTGGGCTGAAGTGGTCATTCAAAGCAGTGTCATGGTTTAATCCGACGTGTGATGGATGCACAAATCCTTGGCTGGCCATGTCAAAGTACCCAGATGGACTGTGGGACATCAGCTTTCCCCATCAATGATGCATTGACCCAAAAGACACAGCTCCTTGGTTTTTAAGTCTCATTGCTGGCAAATTTAGCTTACTCAGCCTCACTAACCTGACAAATCAGGGTCAAAGCTGACCCAGGAGGGTCCAGCTGGACTCAAATGAGGTCAGGGGGGGGGGGGGACACAAAATATTTTAAGTCAGTGATTAAAAATACACACACACACAAACATTTTGTATGTCACAAGGACTAAGTCGGTGACACTTCAAAAATATCACAGCTTTTAGAAAGCTGAGAAGACATTATTTGGGATTTAACAAAAAAAAAAAAAAAAAAAAACCAAAAAAAAAAGATACCTGACTGACACAGTGCCACCAGCTGATGGGAAGTTCAGTTCTCTCTCCCCACCCCCCAATGTCCTATAAAAATAAGTGGTAGAAAAAAAAATAGATCATAACGACAAGTCTCTCGGCTGTCAAAACATCCATCAGCAAAATGAAAAACAATGTGGACATCTTACACTCAGTACTTTTGTTCTTACTGCCAAAACTAAGACAGAAATGTTCCAGTGTAGGGTCTGGACAATAAATCAAACAGCCAGCCTTGGAAAATTTCTTCTTAGTACCAAGAAAAGTTACTTTGATACCTACGGAGATGAGACCCACTTACATTTCTCCGAAGTTTTTATTAAGGCTCTCTTTGCATATGTGCTATTTTTTCCTCACAATATCTCACGGCAGGTGGGAACAGGAAAAAAAAGTCTGCAGCCTACTAATTAAATAGGCTTGTTTTTAATACTGCAAATTACAGCTAGATGCAACTGTCTCAGGTATATATAATGCTCTAATCACTGTCGCACCTCAATGCTCTTCCCTCTGCAATGTACTTAGTCTCTCATCCCCCTGCAAGGCGTGAAGTGCTATTATCTTCATCACGGAGGCAGGGGTGGAGGGCTGGAGGGACCCCCTGGGTCCTCACACACACCGTGTTATACAACCCCTTTCTTGGGCGTATCGAGGCCAATCTGAAGAATAAGCTTCCCCAAGCTTCCCCCCGTGTTTTTTCCTTTCAGGAGCTTTTCAGACCCTCACAACGGAAACACCCAAGATCTCCCCTCTCCATTCCAGCCTGGATCTCTTCACTGCAAGGTCTGGGCAGTTTCCAGTTTGGCAGCAAGACCTTTCCATGAAATGGCTCTTTGTTTCCAGCGCTTTATCTTTACACTCCCTGCTTAGGTTATTTATAGAGCACAATCATATGATGTCTTAGCTTTCACCGGCTAGGTGGGATGAGCCAAAAATCTTTTTATCTCCTCTTATAAGACAAATTCTTTGTTCCTCTCCCCTTCGCCTGTTCCAGTTTGGCCCCACGTGCTGGACATGGGTGACCAGAAGAGCATGGACACTAGTATACGTGCCCTTCCCAAGATCTCAAGCAAGGTACCAGGAGGGGGAAAAAAAAAAAACCAAACAAAAAGGAAAGATGGACTTGCATCTCTGTTTTCATGTGAGCTTCCAGCCAACACTCACACACAAAGCCTGATTGTCCCTGATGGCTCACTGAGGCTGGGCAAGGCAAGGGGACCGCCCAGGTGGGAAAACTCAGGCTACATCTATACTGCTAAAGTCTTCTCCTGGAAGACATCTCAAGGCACCCAGCCAAGCAGCACAGAGAAGTTTGTGTCCACAGTGCTCAAGGCTCTCAAGGCTAATCTCTTCTCAATCAGGGTGTATGTGTTCACCCTACACAACTATTGGCCTCTATCTTCTACCATCGCCAGACCCATCCCTGAGCTGTTTCTTAAAGGGAATGAACCATTTCCCAAAGAAGAAGGAGGTAGGAGGAAATACAGGTATCAGTGTGGGCAACTGGTGTCCCGGGTCCTGGAACAAACTGGGAAGAGAGGTTATCTAATACTGCAGGTGGGACTGGTGCACCCACATGCCCTGCTCCTACAGCAGATATTGAAACAACTGCCTTGACCTCCTTGGTCCCAGGAACTTAAGTCTACCTAATTAGCTACCTAAATCCACTGCGTAGGTAGTCCTAAATACTATTGCCGTTGGTGCTACCTTACCAGCTGGGCTCTGCGCACACCCAGCATGGGAGAGCTCCCAAGAGAAAAGCTTTGCACAGCTGGTGGGAGATCCAAAAAAAAGTCCCCCTTCCTTCTTGCACAAAGCACAGCTGCAGGCTCAGGTACATGCAAGAGGTGGGTGTGTTGGCCACAGGCTCTCTAAGGAGGCATCGGTTGAGAGACAAGTGTTTGCAGCCTCCAGGAAAGGTCTGAAGGCCCCATGTACGCTATGAAATCAAGCTTGTCCCAAACTGCAGTCTGGGCCCGTGGCCAATGGGTGCGGAACAGCCTGTCCAGCTGTCCTCTTCTCCC
>NW_009259789.1:364403-405591 GCF_000687185.1 Egretta garzetta | reverse complement strand
AAAGCATACCCAAGCTGCCCCCACCTCCAAAATAACTCTAGGTCAAGTGAAATACCTGCTGCTGGCCATCAATGGGAATGAAGCGTACAAGCGAGTTAGCAGGGCGACCTACCAAGCTCCACCTATGACTTACAGTGCAAGCCTGGCCAGGTCTTTGGACTCCCTGAGCTCCTGTCTCTCCTCTGACCCCAAGACTGCTTTGTTTCTGTTTCATGAGCTTTGGTGGAGAAGGAATAAATGATCATATTTGGCACCTAGGCTTATATTAATCTCCAGGTAAAGCACCTCTGGAGATGTTTCTCCTGACTATACATTCATTACGATCAGGTATGTGACTTGCTCTATATAGCTGTGCTGCACCTAGGGCCAAAGGACAGTCATCGTTTGTTAAAAACATACCACTAACGCAATAAGCATTCTGGGATTTCAGCCCAGAGCGGAGAAAAAAGCTTTAAAAGCAAATAAAACAAACACATGTTGCATGAAGTGACAAGCAGAATAATCTAATTGCTGAGTTTTAAAAACAAAAGAAGAATCCATTATAAGCTTAAAAGCAAAAGACATCCCAGAACTCCGGTATTTGCCAGTTTAAATGTTCCGTTGATCAGTTTTCTGGTTTGTTTTTGCTGTGTAGCCCACTAGAGTTATTCCATCTCCGGCTCAAATTGCATCTGTGTCTCCACTTGAGCATAACACAAATCACCTTGGAAGGAGCACAGTAGAAAATAATAAATAATAATAATAAAAAAAAAATTGGCAAATCTTTGAACAGTAACTGAGGAACAGCTATTTCACTAAAACCAACTTCAAGTCAATGTGCTCTTTCACTAGGCCAAAAAAAAATGTTCCTTTCTTGGAATTAAAGCAGCTCTCCTAAATGAGGCTGGCTATGATTGACGCTTTAATTGACTGGCACAATTTCATGCTTTAATAACTCTGGGCTCCTCAGTTTAGCCATGAATAAATTTAACTGTTAAGTCCTTGCATATAAATCCTCTTGCCTGGAAGTTCCTATTCTCTCTTTAAAATGTAAACTTGGATTAACAAGACTCACCAACGCCTCAGGAGCTGAATGCAGGAAGCTGCAGCATCCCCTGGTCAACACACCCACCAGCTCCTTCCCTTCTGGACCACCACAAGCAGCTGGCAAAGGGCACCAGGTGGGGTTTCTTTAGCCATCAGCTGGAGAAACCCTTATGCATTTTGGTAGCTCAGCCTCACCTGATACCTGGTCAGCAATTAGTGGGATAATCAACTTGTGCTGAGGCTAATGAGCAAGAGAAGAGCAGGAAAACATCTCCTTTCTGAGCAGCATCTTCTCTGCCTCTGGTACTTGCCCTAGGGCAAGGATAACCTTTCTTGGGGTACCTCAAGCAGCCCCTTTGAATTGGGCAGGCACGAGGGCTGGCCCTGGGCAGCCATGAGACAGCAGGAACTGGGCTCAGCTCCTCTTGCATTTTCTAATCACACGTCGTCCCAGATATGGCTTGCTCCTGCTTGCAATTTTGCAAAAGCTCGGGTGTGATACCTAAGGGGAAAGCTTTGGGCTGGCTTATCTCCTGCTGTCTTACATCTTTTATGTGGGTATGAACACTGTGGGCCTGCTCTGTGGTTGCAGTGCCCTTCTTCCTTGGGTTGGATGGGCCCACAGTAAAGCAGGGTGAAAATGCAACTCCTAGGCAGACTCCATGTTTCGGGCTGTATTTTTAGCTTTTCAGGCAGTCTTTTTGCTTTTTTTCCCATGTGTCTAAATCTCCTAATTTAGCAATCACAGCTGGTTCCTGGACTGAACACTTTTTTTTTTGTTCCCCAGAAATGTCCTCCTCCTCCAGCACCTTAAGTGAGGGATATTTAGATTCATTTCAGGTTGAAGAGAAAAGAAGCTGCAGCTGAAAATTCAAGTGAGGTTCAGCATTTCGTCAAAATGCTGTGAATCCATCAGTCCTGAGAGGCTTTTGGTTTCCCATCCCTGTGTCACCACACACAACGGGATCACTCAGGCACCCAAGACTGTTTGATTGCTGGTGGTCTGGAAAATCCCATTTCCTCCAAAGATATCTTTGATTAAGTAAGAACCACCCCCTCCCAGTTTCCAAGATCTCCCCTCCAGGCACCCACCCAGCTCCACCTGACTCCTTTGGGCTGTCCCTTCCTCCCCAGGGAAACACTGATCAGAAACTGGGATGCCTGCAAATACCATGAGTCCATGCCTGTGGCAAAAAAAGATGCCCTGAAGATGCTCACAGTGTTTTCTGGATGTCTGACAGCCCCATCAGAGTGAGAGACCCAGGACTGTTTGTTCGTCCCAGATGAGCTGGAGGAAAACAGGCAAAGAGGAGGTGACCAAGTAAAAACCATTAATGGGCCACTTCTGCAGCACTGAACTGGGTCTTTGAAGTCCTCCCTGGGAGGAGATGGTCTCAGATGCCCCCGACAGCTATGGCATGACCCAAAGCCCTGCCAGAAACAAAACTCCCTGATCAGTATGCCTGTCTAATTAATGGATCTCGGTGGATCATGTTTCCTTGCTCCTTGTCTCAGAGCCTTGCAGCCAAATTCTGGCTACAGTGCTCAGCTGGGCGCCGTTGATTTACTAACATACAGCTTCTGCGAGCTTTCTCCCTGGTGTGTGTTACAGCACTGGTGGATGTTGAGAAAACAGATGGTTGGTTCCTGTAAAAACAAATAAATATAGAAACATAGAATCATTTAGGTTGGAAAAGACCTTTAAGATCATCAAATCCAACCGTTAACCTAACACTGCCATCCCACCACTAAACCATGTCCCAGAGTGCCATGTCTACATGTTTTTTGAACACCTCCAGGGATGGAGACTCCACCACCTCTCTAGGAAGCCCATTCCAATGCTTGACCACTCTTTCAGTAAAGAAATTTTTCCTAATACCCAATCGAAACCTCCCCCGACGCAACTTGAGGCCATTTCCTCTCATCCTATCATGAGTGCTTGCCAATATATAGGAGTTTTCATGTTTTTCGGGACCCTCTTTCTGTTGTAGGAATGGGCTCCCTGAGGAAAACTTGAGACCCAGACTGAGTTGAAGGAAAGTGGCTGTGGTTTTCTCATGCAGAGTGTCTTCTGCTCATTAAATCACGCAGACAAGAAGTGAGACCTCCATCTGTTGGCTATCTCTCCATCTGGCAGGAATTTGGCCTTGTAGTGATGTAAGAGGTGGACGGGGAAGAGTGGGGATTTGCTGATTTGTTATTGCCACCTGAACCTCGCTGCTTTGTTTCATCTGGGGGGGGGGCTGTGGGGTTGCAGGGAAGCCTCGTCTCAAACCTAAGCTTTAACCATGCTGGTCCTAAGTTTAGATCCTGTCCCTTTTGTTAATGAAATGAAAAGTGTGAAGGTGGCATAAGTAGGAAAATGTCTTTGTATTTCTGTAGCATTTTTTGCCTAGTAGCTTGTAATAATTTGCATTACCTTCTGTTTGATGTGGACCTCTGACAAATAGAGAAATCTCTGGTATCAAAGACTGCTCTTCACCAAATGGAGCAGTTTCGTGGTCACAACAAGGGACCCCAGGGGCAGGGAGGAAACAAACAGGGCTGGATAAATGGTTCAGATAGGCTGGATGAAGCCCAGGGAGCATCAGTCACCCAGCCAATACAGCCATAAGCCTGTAAATCTCACTGGGCTCATGTGTGCGACCAGCAGCTATGTTCAATGTGAACACCCCTGTGTGTGCAAAGGAGTTCTGCTCTTTTCTGATAAGGACAGATTTGCTCCAAACGGGGCCTAGGACCACCCTCCCCCCCTTGGTGGGGTGGGGTCTGCTGAGGGGGGGGGTCACTGGCTCTGTGACTTAGATCTGGAAGGGAATATCCTGAGTGGACGCTGCTCTTCTCCTCTTAGCCACAAGCACAGGATCGGTCACCACCCATCGCTGGGCAGTGCCAGCTCTGCCTCCTCCTCCTTCCACATCCCCAGGGCTGAGACTCATCCTGCATCCTTGGCATCCATGGTGCAGACCTCTGCACCCGAGCCCGGCACATCTGGGTGGCTGCACCAACCCTCACCTTCCTTCCAAAGGCAAAGGCTGCTTCAGCTTCAGTCTGGCTGGAAATAACAAAAAGCCTGGCCTTCATAGAATCATAGCAATATAGAATGTTTTGGGTTGGAAGGAACCCCTAGAGGTCACCCAGCCCAACCCCCCTGCAGGAGCAGGGACACCTTGAACCACATCAGGTTGCTCACAGCCCCGTCCAACCTGGCCGGGAATGTTACCAGGGATGGGGCCTCCACCCCCTCTCTGGGCAACCCCTGCCAGGGTTTCACCACCCTCACTGCAAAGAATTTCTTCCTTAGATCCAGTCTAAACCTACCCTGGTTTAGTTTAAAACCGTTATCCCTTGTCCTGTCCCAGCTGGCCCTACTAAAAAGATTTTCCCCACCTTTCCTCTGGGCCCCCTTAGGTACTGACCGGCCGCCCTCAGCTCTGCCCGCAGCCTTCTCTTCTCCAGGCTGAACACCCCCAACTCTCCCAGCCTGGCCCCATAGCGGAGGTGCCTTGCTTTGGCCTATCTCAGTGCTCCCATGTTAGTGAACGGAGATCAATCAGTGGAGTTGGGAAAATTTCCTTTGCGTTAAGGGAAAGCAAATATGGGCTGGATTGCCCCCCAGGTGCTCACAGAAGAAAAGGGATGTGGTGCAACTGAACTGCAGCTTGATGAGATGCTTCAGCAGCACCTAGGGCTAAAGGGGTTTTCAAAAGCACTTGTTTTGAAGGGAAACGGGTGACAGAAACAGACTTTTCATTGGGAATGGTGGGAGGAAGCTAAAAAATAACAGTGGTGGAAAACTGCACCAGCTCTTTTCTACGCCTCATCTGCTGCTTTATTAGTACTCCTAAATCTGTTTTGCTAAATATAAACATGCCCAAATTTACATAAACTTCATTAAAAGCTTGTGCCTCAACTCTGCTGCTCCTGTAACACACCCAGGAAACGGAGAACTTCAAAATCCTCTGCAGTAAGATAAGCAACTGCAAGAGAAACAATATATTTTCAGGGCATTTTTGGGTTTTTCCCTGGTTTGTTGCTGCATCTATTTGGCCTGTGCCTCCAAGGGTGACTTTTCTTTCCCTTCAGGGTCCTTTCTGCCAAAACCTGGAGCCCTGCTTCCCATTGCCTAACAGCACATTAAAAAAGAGACGTGGAAGCCTGGTAAAATACCAAATGTGATGGGCATTGCTCTTCTAAGTGCTTTTATTTCCCTGCTGGTCCTGCTGCTCACGTCCCCATGAGGCTGAGCAGAGACACCCCGGGCAGTGCTGATACACGATGTCTCTTCTGAGAGATGCCGTGGGGCGTGGGCATGTGTCGGCGAGGAAGAAGAGGGCCATAGTTCTGGTTGGTTAGCACTTAACTAAAACCCAAAGGAGGGTGTCTGGCTGGCAGTGCTTGTTGGAGCCACAAGTGCTGGTTCCTCTTTGGCACGTCTTAAAGTTTTTCTGGGATTTGGGATCATGTCCCTAGTGCACCCAGTGCCTCAGTTTCCCCAGAGAGTCTGACTCTTGAGAGATGTCAGTTTGGGGCAGTTGCATTGCACACCCTCTGATGGTATATACATATATATGAGTATTTCCTTTCCATATCATTAATAACCTAATCATGAGGAGGGGATGTGGAGGCAGGAGCAAGGCGTGCACAGCTGTACCAGGACATCACAGCCTCACCAAGCCCCCTCCATGCCCACCTTTGGATCTGGCCAAGACGTGTCACCTCCATTCTTCAGCACAGACGGTGCCTTGAAGGGAGGCAACCAGGCTGCTGGGCGTTCAGACCAGCCCTTCGTTGCTACCCAGAATTCATCTACCAGACAGACCCAGGAGGGCTGCTTTCCCTCACATTGCCCCTGCATCAGCACTGGAGCAAAACTAGGGAGGGACCGCAGAGAAGTGCTTAGGTAAGATCAAGTTCACCATCTCAATGTCAAGGCCAGACAATTTAAAACATATTCTCCTCTTGCCTCCCTTGCCACTGCTTTGGGGGTACTCTGGTGGGAAGAACCCTGAAAAGCATCTAAATTTTGTGCCAGATCTGCTAAAAAACAGGTGGACAAGATGCTTTTTCATTTTTCATTTATGGTTGGACTCGATGATCTTAAAGGTCTTTTCCAACCAAATGATTCTATGATTTATTCAGTAGTGAGGAGCAAGGAAAGAGGTGAGGGCCAGGGATTTGGTTATGTGCTATTCTATCAGCAAAACATTTCCACCTTGCTCTTGCCCTTCCCTGATGTCTCAAATGCTTCTAGGAGCAAAGCTGTCCCCTCCAAGGTTAGCCCTACCAGTGCTCATCAGCAATGGCTGTTCCCATTGGACCTTCCCTAGATATTTGAGCTTGTGTCCGCTCTTTTTAATTTTAAACACTCACAACAGCTTGAAGGAGAGGGTGGGTTGCTGTTGCTGCATCGCCACCATATGTCTTCAGCCACGCTTCTTCCCCGGCTGCCTCCTTGCATTTGGGCACTCGTCCAAGGCAACCTCTCGGTAAGAAAACGCTGAGACGTGCAAACCTGAACCTCTTGTGTAAACCTCAGACCTGGTTTCTGGCCAGAAATTCTCTCATGGACAACGGGAGAGAGACTCTCACACATGCAAATGCTCCCAGAATAACTCTGAGTCCTGTACTTGTGATGTGTCCAAGAGCTACATCTACAGGGAGGAGCACCCCGATATCCCCTTGTCCCTGCCTTCACCTCTCGGACCATCAGGTGTTTTAAGGAGATGAATTTATCTAATGAGATGGATTTAGTAGATGGGTTTAAGAGGCGATACCATTCCTACGATGGAGATAGATAACTTTTCTTGCAATGTTGAGGCAGGGACAACGACCAGGATGCAGCTCCTTGCACTGTGAGGGGTTTGAGGGGGGGAGGGGCATGCTGCGAATGTCTGGCCTTTGGGAAAACAAATTCTCGATTAGGGCATCAGTACTGTGACTTGTCTGCTGCCTGGAGTGCTGAAATGGGAGCAAACACCAACCCAGCAAAAGGATTGTTCAACCTGGAGAAGAGAAGGCTGCGGGCAGAGCTGAGTGCGGCCGGTCAGGGCTTCAAGGGGGCCCAGAGGAAAGGGGGGGACAAGCTTTTTAGTAGGGCCAGCTGGGACAGGACAAGGCGGGATGGCTTTAAACTGAAGCAGGGTAGGTTTAGACTGGATCTAAGGAAGAAATTCTTTGCAGTGAGGGTGGTGAAACCCTGGCAGGGGTTGCCCAGAGAGGGGGTGGAGGCCCCCTCCCGGGGGTTGGGCTGGGGGTGACTTCTAGTGGTCCCTTCCCACCCAAAACATTCCATGATTCTGTGATTCTATGACTGCTCCAGGGACTGAGCCAGACACCGCCATAGGGAGGATGGGTACCTGGGGAGCTTGGTGCTTCCCAAAGAAATCCCAAGCAAGAGACGGGCTGTTATTTACGCAGGGTGCCATTTATTTCTTGCTTTTCCAAGGGCTGTACTAACGCTCTTTGGAAAAAATTTTCTGCAAAACATCCTCGCTGTGATCACCCATGCACTGGGGATAGTCCGGACACGGTCTTCAACGATTTGTAATCCCTCAGTCAGAAAATTCACGCCCTAGCATCGTGCCCCGTGTGATAACAGGGGAAAACAAAACCCTTCACAGAAACCAGCGTCTGTGGCAAAGAGCCCTCCAGATTCAAAGTATTTCCTTTCACTGGAGTAAATTATGTTTTATGACTATAATTAACTGGGAGCCAGTACACACTGCGCTGGTTTTAAGCTGACTCAATGCTGTCTGCGAAGCACAGTGTGATAAAACAATATTCAAATCAGCTTTTTAACTAAGCTGGCGAGTGACACAAGCTGGAGACGGATGCCAAAAGTAAGTGGAGGTTTGCAAAGCCCTGGGCGCGGGGAGGGATTTCAAGGACTGGGAGTATTTTCTTTAAAGAGCTGGTTTCCAATCCGCAGTCTGCGGATGGGTCACGGTTTCTGAAACACGGGATGTGCCCCACAGTGTGTTCCCAAAGCCTCACCGTTATGTTGTTGTTCTAGCAAAAAAATGGTACCCGAAAGCATTGGAGACATCTGAGGCTGGAAGCCACATCTGCTGGGCAAGGGGATTTGATGAAGGCAGATAAATAACGAGCAGTTGTGGCTAAAAGCATCAGGTCTTCCTGTTCACCACTTGCTCTAGGTGGAAATGGTTTAGGCACTATTAAAGACGCCGAGCAAGACCCACGCACGGGAGTTACACGCCTGCGGCTTGGCTTTGCGCGACTCCGTTCCGCAGGGTTTCGCCATGGTGCAAATCAAACCTCCACCTCGCTGTTCTGCAGCAAAGGCGTCATAGGGCTCAAAGGACAGAGAATTTAGGTGGAAAAACACAAGGATGGGTATTCCTAGATGGAAACCGTCACTCTTCTAACTGTATTTTACATTGGATTATGGAACAGGAAAGGGGGGGAAGGGGCTGTTGCGATGTTTGCCGTTATCACTGGTATCATTAGGTACATGGGGAAAAAGAACAACCAGGGCTAGCTCCTGCTTTGGTCTGGTCGTTATTATTGCCGTGCCTCCATGCTAGAGAAAAGCAGTTCTCTCCCTGTTCTATTTAGATTTGCAGAGAAGTTTGGCAGTTTTTAGGCTGTTAGCTCCACTTCTAAATGTTTCACCCCGTTCCCTAAATAAAACCATAAGAAAGGCCAAGGCTTCAGAAATGCTCCCTCTTCCAGTCCAGCGCAGGGGTGAATGCTCGCCTCAAGAAGTTTTGTCAGTGGTCTAAGCATGTAGGAAGGCAAGGAGAGGCGTGAAAAGGTCTAATGTGGGAAATGGTTCGTCACCCTCAAAATGCTGGTTTCAAAGAAATCCAGGCTTTTCTTCAGTAGGTGGTGCTTAATACATGAGCAGTCCCACAACACTGACCCAGGGCCCATCCCTGTCTTGTACCGATAAGAAAATATAATGCATTTATTTTTTTCTGTTGTTTAACCTATAGGTTAGGATTGTTTCTAGGGATGGTGGAGGTAAATGCCAGTTACGCTGCTTTCCAGGTAAGACAGCCTGAGCCCTTCTGGGCATCAGTGTGGGTGCAAAACTTCTCCTGTAGCCCCAGTGTCTGAAGTCCTTGTGCGCAGCTGGTGAAGCTGGCCTCTGGGTAATTGCTCCACAGGGCTTAATCCCACCTCTTTCTCAGGCTTGCCAAGATGTGAATGAGTGGAGATACCTCAAGCAGAAGAACTTCTTTACTCTGAGGGTGACCAAGCCCTGGCCCAGGCTGCCCAGGGGGGCTGTGGAGTCTCCTTCTCTGGAGATATTCAACCCCCGCCTGGACGCTGTCCTGTGCCCCCTGCTCTGGGTGAGCCTGCTTGAGCAGGGGGGTGGGACTGGGTGAGCTCTGGAGGTCCCTTCCAACCCCTGCCATTCTGGGATTCTGGGATTCTATGAAGCTGAAAAAATCCTCCATTTAGGGGGGTCTACATACTGATGCCTCCTCGTGAGCTTGTTGCTGAAGCACCTCTGATGGTCACTGGAAGCCAGGGCTGTACCACCAGTGGAACTGGAGAGAAGGTCAGGCCATCCCACCAGCCTCTCAGTACTCCAGGGGCACGTGGCGAAAGCATTTCATGAGACAAAGTGACTCAGCTTTAAGCATTTGCAGCTCCAATGCCTCCGGATGATTTGCTGCAAGCTTGACTCATCAGGAGACCTTCCAAATGCTGGCGGATATGATAATGAACCTGAGGGCAACCCAGAGAGTGCTTGTGATTGCACCAGCCCTAAAACGGACATGTTCTCCCCCTCCTTCTCTCCCTGTATGATATGTCCATACTATCTAGTGGTGCTGATAATACCTATTAATCAATATTTTTTGGAAAACAATGTATTTCTGAAGGTGTTTGACCTTTATGGTGTCAATAGAGATGTTATAATGCCTATAGCTGGGTCATTCCTTTAATAGGATGCCTTTCCTTTAAGAGCTTATTTTCTTATCACTGCATATTATTGTGTTGAACCCTACAGAACTTCAAACCAGCGCTCTTACCGTGTTTTCTTTCCATATGATAACAGAGTAAATTATAAAAGCCTGAAATTGAAATGAAACCTTTCATTTGAGTGAAGCGGAAGAATTTTTCATTGGTCTGGTGGAAAAACTTGCATTTTTGTTCATGGTTAGGTTTGGAAAGTTGTTCCTACCTGGAACAAAACGTATTGAAATTGCCGATTCCTGCACGGCTGAAGGCAATAATCCTCCCCTTAGTTCTTGATGTGGTGATGAGAGTTGCCTCCATGCACACCCAACTTTGTTGGCTCCTCAGGAGAGGTGGGGTTTGTTTGCTTGCCAGTATATATTTTAGAATTAGTGAAAATTCCATGTTCTAGATCAATATAATAGTAAATACTGTTTATGGCTACAGAATTTGCAGTTACATCTGGACAGTGTCAAGTGCAAGGAAAGGAGATTTCAGCGCTGCACTGAGGCAGGGCAGAGCAGGTGAGAAGTTTCTGTGGAAACTAATGGGGTGGTGTTGTGCTTGTGACCTATTCCAGAGTCTGAGGATTTGAGTCAGCTTTGGGTCTCTGAGCTGCCAGGAGACGCGAGAGGGAGGGTGGCATGCAGCTCTCATCTCTAGAGGAGAACAACGGAGCTGGGAAGGGGTCTGGAGCCCCAGGCTGCTGGGGAGCGGCTGGGGGAGCTGGGGGGGTCGGGCTCTGCTCCCAGGGAAGGGGCGATGGGACGAGGGGCAGCGGCCTCAAGTTGTGCCAGGGCAGGGTGAGGTTGGGCATGGGGAACAATTCCTTCCCCTTGGGGCTGTCAGGCACTGGAAGGGGCTGGCCAGGGAAGGGGTCGAGTCCCCAGCCCTGGGGGGATTTAACAGCCGGGCAGAGGCGGTGCTGAGGGCCAGGGTTTGGGGTGGGATGGCAGGGGTAGGGGAACAGTTGGGCTTGATGATCTTAAAGGTCTTTTCCAACCTAAACAATTCTGTGATTCTATGATTCTATGATCAACCAGATATATCTTGTTCCTGAGGGATGAAATTTCTTACCTCTGGTAAGGCTCAGCCTCCAGGCCTCTTTGAACCTTGCCGTCTGAGGAGGCTCTCAGGAGGCTCTGGGAACAGATATGGATGCCTTCAGCTCCACTCCTAAGGAGCAGGTCACTCCTGCACTGTGGTCCCTAGCAATCCTGCACTTGTCACTGCGGTTTTTTCTTTAATGAAACTGGCCAGAAGAGAATAACGGCTTTGCTGAGCCTGCCCCTCTGGCTGGGATAAGACAAATTTCCAGGAGAGCACAGGGGACATTTGCCCATCTCCTGCCCTGTTGAACCCATTTGAGGGTTGCAAAGGGAGTCTGGGCACAGCAACTATTGGTTCGAACCCCTTTTTCCCTGCTGTGGAGACTCTGAAGCTTCCATGGGCTCATTACTGTCCAGCGAGGGTTCTGGCTTCCCATAGTTGGGTATTAGCAGTGGCAGAAGCTGCCTGGATGAGAAGCAAAGAAGAGATATAGCTGGAGGGCTAAAAGATGAAGAAAAAAAAAAAAAAAAGAAAAAACTAATAAAGTGCTAGCAAACTTCCTGGGGGATTGAAAGAAGGGAAATAGGCTTTCAAAGAGCAGATGTGACTAGCAAGGCAAGCGCTTGCAAAGCTACACTTCCATTTAGGAAATAGTTGCAGCCATTTATGGTATTCCTGACGTCCAGCTGTTTGTAACCATGCCATGGCCAGACCAGGGGCCAGCAGGATGGAGCATGCTGGGCATTCTTCATCTTCTGCAGTGCAAAGTCTGCTCTGCTTAAGCCATCTCCTGCAGTTCAAACCTACCCCCTGGACTTCACCCTGAGGTATCTGCCAAAAGGGACCCGAGGAGTCCTGGTGGACGACAAGCTGACCATGAGCCAGCAGGGTGCCCTTGTTGCCCAGAAGGCCAATGGCATCCTGGCAGAGGAGGGCAACAAAGATGATGAGGGGTCTGGAGCATCTCCCCTACGAGTAAAGGCTGAGGGAGCTGGACTTGTTCAGCCTGGAGAAGAGAAGACTGAGAGGGGATCTCATCAACACATACAAATATCTTAAGGGTGGGTGTCACAAGGACGGAGCCAGACTCTTCTCAGTGGTGCACAGCCCCAGGACAAGGGGCAATGGGCACAAACTGAAGCAGAAGAGGATCCAACTGAATGGGAGGAAGAACTTGTTGACTTGGAGGGTGACCGAGCCCTGGCCCAGGCTGCCCAGGGGGGCTGTGGAGTCTCCTTCTCTGGAGTTATTCAACCCCCACCTGGACGCTGTCCTGTGCCCCCTGCTCTGGGTGAGCCTGCTTGAGCAGGGGAGTGGGACTGGGTGATCTCCGGAGGGCCCTGCCAGCCCCTGCCATTCTGGAATTCTGTGACTCTGTGATCTCAGGGTGGCCATTTTGTTCCTCTGATGCACTCCTGGGAGCCACAGTGTCTCCAGAAAGGCCCAAGTGAAGAGCTGAAGGGAGCTGGTCCTAACTTCTTTCACTGCTTTCCAAGGATGTGCATGATGAGTCTGTAGCATCCTGGGCTCTTGACCACAGCACCCTCTGCATTGCCTGCGGCACAGTGATGCTACCTTTGCCTGAGCTTTGACATCAGCTGTGATACACCACGTTCTGCCTGGCCTCCAGGATGCCACCAAGCACTGGTTTCTTAACTTTAGAGCTGTCCAAGGGGTTAGAGAGAATGTACAAGCAATAATGGATCACTTTGTATCGCCAATCAGTATTTATTTCCCTTACTTCTTCCCTAAACTCTGAGTTCTCGAAAGTGTTGTCATGACTACTGAAGAGTGAACTTGACTCACTTCAGCAGCCTTTGTTCCCTCCAAGAGGGCTGATCTAAAATTTGTCAAAGCTCTCTTGTCACCGGCTGCAAAAATATTGTATCTATTTCTTGAGAGGAGCTTCTTTCGCAAATCTCTTTGAGCTGTATATAAAGGGCACAGCAACAGTCCAAGCCTGCCATAATGCAGTGGTTTTAATGCCCCTGGGTGCTCTCAGCAAATAACTCTTGAATTGTTCCCTTGTTTCCAGCAATCTTTCTGCCACATATCAAAAGGTCAATCTGCTGTGAGGTCTTCTCTAATCTCTCCGCTCAGATGTGTTACAGCATATTCTGATCAATGGTTAAAATTGGCATCTTTTTATTTTAATGGAACCTCCAGCAGAGAATAAATTCCAAAAGGGTTTTCAGGAGCACTGAAATATATGTTGTGGTTTTGGCTCAAATTAATGCATGACATAATTCCACTAAAATCAATGGAATTGTACTCCGGGATGCTTCTCGACTGCTGATGTTAAAGTTGTACGGCTATGGTTTTTTGTTACTTATTGCTTACCCTTAATCTGTTTTAATGTGATCTGACTCCTAGGTCTATCACGAGGAATTCCCAAGGGCTTGATGGGGGTTTGAGCAACTCATGTTGAACTCAATGGACAGAAGTGAGGAGGGTTACCCCACGCCCGGGTGAGTATTCAAATTCCTGATCTCTCAGGGATATCAGCAGGTGTGGGAAACAAGGCAATGCCCTCCTGAGGAGTGCAGCATCAAAACAGCTGATGTAGAGCTATGGCAGATATTGGTTTCTATAGCTATCAATACAAACAACATTAAACAGTTTTGCTACTAGGAAAGCTGCTTAAACTACAGCCATTCGATAGATAGTCCTTCCAGAATTTTTAAAAGAAGAGTTATTCAGTTCAAACGGGCAGAAAAAAGCGAGATGTGCAAATACAGCATCGAGGCAGAACGAGGCGAGATAGGGGTCAGACCAGTCTGCAAGAACTGGCTTGCTCTCTGCCACGATGCTCATATCCCCCCTCCCCAAGAAGGTGCATTGCTCCTGCTGCACAAAGGCTTTGCGAAACGTCGCACCTTGAAATGGTCGTTTGGATCTGCGCAGAACAGATGAAACCCCCTCGGCAAATTCTCTTGAGTTTAATGGGGATAATATAAGTGAAATCTCATTCTATAAAAAGATAAGTAGAAAAAAGTAGAACGTGCCTTTACTTCTATGTTTTCTTGTAGTGTTTTAGTTGCCTGGACATATGTATCATAGTAACCTCCTTTAGTTTATTGTACCCAACGATTTGTTTTCCTTTGGATTTCACAGCTTTCAAATGTGTGTTAATATTGGTGCCTCTCATCCAGCTATTGACTTAAGCATATTCGCAGATGAAAAAAAAAATTCGTCGTGGCTTACTTTCTACAGTTGCTTATTCATTTTGTTGTTGTTGTTACTATTTTTCGTCACTAAACAGCTTTTCATTGAATGATTGCTGATTCTTCCAAAACTGGCCACAAATGGGCTCATAAAGTTGGTGTGTTAAAAGAGCACCCTGCCTCACTGAAGGTCTTGAGTCTTTTTACAGCGCGTTAATCCTGCCAGGAACAGAGTTTCATGATATACCTCAGAAAAAGCAAGCATCACTCACTATTAACCGCATGAGGATTGGAAATGGCAGGTTTGTAATGCTCTGGATGGCCTCGAAAGCTGGTGCTGCAGCACCTATCATACAAGTGAAAACTTCTCTTGGATCTCCAGATGAAATCCAGTTCAGAAATACCCCCCCAGTACCAACCACTGCATCGGGTACAGCAGAGAAGCTGAAAACTCTTCTGACTTCTCACCAACTCATCTTACAAGCTGGAGTGATCTATTGCTCATCATCACCCATGGCATCTGCCTTCACCTGTTTTTCAGTCTTGGAACAGGTCTTGAATTCAAGTAAGAAGAAGAAAACACTTTCCCATCCCAGGAGAAGTTATGGTTTAAAAAAAATACCCCATCTTTTTGAAGGCAAAATGGATTCTCTGATGTTTGATGCAAACTTGCACCTCTCCCAGATGGTGAATGAGATGGAGAGATGGAGGCGGGGGGGACACACGACATGGTGGTGGAACCTGAGAGTGAGATCTCCATTCTGCATCGAAGCTTTGCTCCTCTTTCTTGCCTCAGGTTTGGAGGAATCCATAGACTGTGATCCTACTCCAAACCTGTCCTTTTTTTGGAGAGAGTACAACATTAGCAAGTTTGTTCTACTCTGAAAAGTGCAGCTTTGATGGCATTCCCTTTGTGTCTGTACCCACCAGGGATTCCTTTGAGTCAAAAAAGAAAAGTTAAGACTATATATTGGAGGAGAAACATTTTGCACATGAGGACAGTCAAGAAGGGGGACATGTTGCCCAGGAATTTGTGCCACTTGGACGTTTTCAAGATCAGACTAGAGAAAGCCCTGAGCAACCTGGTCCGGCCACACAGCTGACCCTACTTTGTGCAGGAGGTTGGACCAGAGACCTCCTGAGGTGCCTTCCAACCAGAATTACTCTATGATACTATGATACTATGACCCTGTGGTCTTGTTAGGGACTATCCCAGTGGTTCCAGGAACTTCCAAGGAAAGAGGAATCATCCTGTGAGGAAGTCAAAGGAACAGACAAGGGGCCTCTGTCCTGTTGTCCATCAAGACAACATCTTTGCAGCCCTTGGGCTTCTTCAAATCTTTCAGCCTGCAATGCTTCCTTTGTCTTGAGGACTCTTTGCCTTTTCTCCTAAAATGCTCTGGTAATGAAACCATTGGTGAGGACTGTAATGGCTGGGAAGAGATTTCTGTTCTCAGCACTGACCTCTTGCATAAAACTGTAGAAAAGTGTTCCCACTCGCTTTCCTTCTCTGCTCTCCTCTTGTTAAAGTAGAGACAATTTAGAATTGCAATATTTGTAAATGATTTAGTCCTGTGCTGTGCTAAGCCACTAAAATAATCATTGGTTCTCCCTCACATTAGGACTTCATGCCAGTGGGGATTTGGACATGGGGTAGTCTGGTCTTTTGAATTCCCTATTGTAGGTCTTTTCCTCCTCCTCCTCCTCCTCTTCCCCTCTGCAGGGGAATGCAATCATTCACCTGCCCCCATTTCTGGATATATTCTCAGGCACTGAAGAGCTTGACCACTCACTGTTAATCAATGGAGCTGGAGTGTAGCCATCAGCCTATTACTGTTTCAAACTTCTTCAAAGCAAAAAAAAAAAAAGTCTGGAAAAATGAAAGGCAGAGATGAAATACATACATTGCTCTGGTAATATTTCAGAGGCAAGGGCACAGCGGTAGCTTTCTTTTTTAAGCCTGTACCCTATATATAAAATATATTTCAGGGATTTGGAGAATGAAGAAAAATTAAAATAATTAAGGAGCTGACAGAATTGATTTAGAGTCCGAGGAAAGAGGCAAAGAATTCAACATGTTCGGTGTGGTGGAGCACATCTGGCAGGGATGTGAGTGCTGTCTGCAAGTGACCTGAGCATGGCAGCCTGAGTCCCCATCTAACCAAGCCCTGGCTCTGCTCCAGGGAGCTGCTGGGCCAACATGCTTGCACCCACACCTGGGGCTACTCTGAACTGGAGGGAAACCAGGCTTGGCTGAAGTGGCCTCCTGAGGGTGCCAAGACCGGTCGTAAGGAATGCTGTGGTCCAGGGGTCAAAGCTTTCCAAAATTAAAGTCAATCCAGGGCTCAAGCTTGGGTTCTGGTCCCTCAGGGAGGTTTTCAGGTGTCCTGTGTAGACGGTCTCCATGCAGACGAGGTCTCTTGGAGCAGTTAAAGCAAAGGATGTAAAATTCCTAATAACGAGTTGAGAGAGGGAGCAGTTTTCATTGGTACGATGGGACCTTGGCCTGCCTGACCTGTACCCAGAGCTGGTCAAACCTGTACCACTCGCTTTCCTCCAGGTGACATCAAACCTTCACTTGCAGAGACATCAGCAAGAGACAGAAGCTGAGAGAGCTTGGACTAGGCAACTCAGGGATGTGTAAAGCCTTTCCATAAGTAGCCATTGCAGCAGCGCGGTTATTTTAAGAAGCGCAGTGGTTGCTGTAAGCACGTCTGTGCTCGAGTCAGCAGATGGAGGATGCATAATTTAAAACAGGAGTGACCAGACTAAGGCTTTTCCATCTGCCTTTCAAGTGCAGCAGTAGGACGAATCCGCTCATATCAGATAAGACTCATCCGGTGGCTTTGCTTCCGACTGGCAAGCTGTGCAAGCCCAGAACTTCAGAGGTTCTTCCCTCCTCTCTGAAAAAAAAGACAATCTTCTCTTCTCCATTTCATGCACCTCTTCATTCATTTCAGTAGTAAGAACCCTAACACACCATCAGGAGCCCTGTCCTGTTTGGATTAGGAGCCCAGCAAAAAAGCACTTGATGTTTCCCAGGGAGCAACTTTACTCTGCGCCTCCACTCTGATGGTCCAGACTCCTTCACAGAAGCTAACGTAATTTCAGTGTAGTTAACCAGTTCTTTCTCTTCTGCAAAAGCTAATTTAGTTACATGCATTTCACTGCAGATGAGCATGCACTTTATTGCACATGAACCATTCAGATGAGATTTGACACAGGAGATGGCCGGACATCTTTCACTGAAGATCTTGGATATTTCCCATGGAAAAAGCTGATTTACCTCAAAGAAAGCTTCCAGAGAAAACAACTTGAAATTATTTTTTAATGAGGAATATTTTATGTGAAAGACATTTAATCACCCAACTCAGGAGATCCCAAAGCTCTGTTTATGTATATTTTTTAAATGTCTTTTGGATTATGTCATGACACAACATACCACTGAACCAAAACCTCCAAACGCACTGATAACATCCACACTGTGCTATGCTGTGTGCTAGCACCAGCCCCCGAACAAGCCAGCTAAGACCGGAGCTCCTCTGCAGCAATGCTGCAAAGACAGAAAAGCTCCAGACTCCAAGAACTTAGAATCATAGAATCATAGAATGGTTTAGGTTGGAAAAGACCTTTAAGATCACCAAGTCCAACTGTTACCTTAACTCTGCCATTATCTCACCTGGCATTATCTGCCAACTTCTCATCTAATGGAATAAACAGTGAGACAGAGCAATGGATGTGGAGTGGACTTGGAAAAGAAAGCCGGCAGGTTCTCCATCCTTGGAGGTTTTTAAGACTGGGACAGACAAAGCCCTTATCAACATGACCCAGCACTGAGGATAGTCCTGCTTTGAGCAGGAGGTCAGACTCAAGACTTCCAGAGGTCTCATTCATCCATCGTCTCTTTGAATTTCTCCAGACCCTCTTTTTACTCAATCTAATAAGTATTTGGGCACCAAATTTGCCATTTCTGCAGTGATAAGTCTCACACATCTAACTTGGGGTGGGATTTTTTGCTCAGCCCCCTTAGCAAGATCAACCCACACGCTCCTTTATCTGCAATATCTGTCTCCGTCCCAAGGAAATGCTTTTCCTCTAATGTGATTAGGAGCAGCACTCTGCAAGCTGGCTGCCAGGTACCCATTGGCAAGCTGCCTAGAAAGCAAAAAATTGGGGTGGAAAAGTGGATTTTCCAGTGGCGAGAGCTGACTGCACGCTGGTCTCACTTTAAAATGTTTGCATGGCTGAAATATCTGTGGCATAAGAGAGTCAGAGAAAGAGATTCCTCCTCACCCTATTGCAAGGATGCATTTTTCATTAAGTGGATTTATGAAGGTCGTCGCTCACGCCAAATCAGTTTGACCGTTTGAAAGCTGCCATAGGCTATGATCCTTCTTATGCCTTTTGCAGCTACTCAGCCATCTGGACAGCTCAAAAGAGACATCTGTTCACTCTGGTTTCTTGCTGGGATGGATATGCTCCTCTGTCAGCTGAGAGCCAGCAGAGTTTGTCCTGTAGTTTTGACTCCACAACATGATCCCTCAAAACCAGCACCATGTGAAAGGTTTTAGCCTGAAGAAGAGAAGGCTGAGAGGGGATCTCATCAACACATACAAATATCTTAAGGGTGGGTGTCACAAGGATGGAGCCAGACTCTTCTCAGTGGTGTCCAGCAACAGGACAAGGGGCAATGGGCACAGCCTGAAGCAGAAGAGGTTCCAGTTGAATGGGAGGAAGAACTTCTTGACTTGGAGGGTGCCCGAGCCCTGGCCCAGGCTGCCCAGGGGGGCTGTGGAGTCTCCTTCTCTGGAGATATTCAACCCGCACCTGGATGCTGTCCTGTGCCCCCTGCTCTGGGTGAGGCTGCTTGAGCAGGGGGGTGGCACTGGGTGATCTCCGGAGGTCCCTTCCAACCCCTGCCATACTGGGATTCTGTGACTCTGTGTTTGGTCACTAACAGGATGCATCTGCTGAAAGTGCCCTGGAAAAGTCTGAAGTCTCCTCCCAAAGTTAAAAGCATTGGCAGGGGCAGGGATATCAGTAAACGCTTTGCCAGCAGGTGGAGAAGCCCTGGGGAGAGCAACACCATCCTGAGAGCAGAACCACTGTCATGAGTCTAAAGGACGTCCCAACAAGATGATCCCATGGGCTTGTATGAGCTGCGTATGGTTGGGATTGAAATGGGGCAGAAAAAGGAAAGGCACCTACTTTAGTGAAGACAGGTGACCGCAGGAGAAGCTTGTAAGATAGTAGCGTTCACCAGGAGAGATCTGTAGAGCTTCAAGAAAGGTCTGTAACATCTGCTCAGAAGCAGGACCCTCCTTTGTAGCTTTTTTCAAACCTATTTCTGATCCCTGTTCCCTGAGAGGGCCTTATAAATTCACAGCAAGTTCCAAGCATTTTCCCAGCCTTTAGTGCTTCCTAACTACCAAACTAAATCCTTCTTTTCATTTTTTTTGCTTTTTCCTTTTTTTTTTTTTTTTTTGTTCTGTCCTGCCCTTCCTTCGTAGATGTCAAGAGCATTCAGTCAGTCTTACAAGTCACAACACTTCAGCTGCAGGGAAGCTGAACTTTTCCTTACCTCCTAGTCCTGTCCCTTCTAAAATAAGTCAGCCCAGTCCATTTTAACCTTCCTCATGCTTTGTGCTCTTTAGATGTAGTAGTCTTCTTCCCATTTGGACACACTCTCCAATTTCTTGAGGTCCATTTCAATGGAAGGGACAGAAATCTGGACACCAGACTGCCTCCAAGACCAGTCCAGTGTGGAGCCCATGGCAGTCCGCTGCTCACCTCCTCCAGAGAAGAAGCCAGCAGACACCCATCCAAACACCTCTATCATTTGGCCTGGAGACTGGAAAGGAGGATTTTGTCAGAGTCCTCCTGGATGGTTTTACCAGCAGATGTCCAGATAATTTAAAGTGTACATCAGCACTGCCTGTGTCTTAGGAGATGACCAGTGCACCACCCTATAGAATGGCTGGTCCTACCAGTTACCTGATCTAGCAGTCCAGGAATTGCTGAAATGCCCAATGATCCCATTTTCTTTAGGTCTTGCCTTTGGTTGCTTCTGTTAAATGCTTGAGACAATCTTCTTCTGTCGTGGTGGCTGAGTTGCTGGCAGGATTTATTTCCACTTTTATCTTTGTCCACCTCTCTTCTCCTCCTGGGCTTCAGAGCAAGTATCTGCATCTTCATGTATAAAATAAGAGCTCATCTTCTTTCAACTTGCTGAAAAAACTACAACTGCCTCAGCAACCTCTTCCTGCCTCCAGGCCAAAATGCCGGGGAGCAGAAATGTGGAAAAAAGGACCAAAAGTCAAGAAAAGGGAGTTTTACCGTAATAGATGTCAATACACTTAAGGAGCACATGTTTGCTTTCACTGGGCTTGATTCCAGCGTAGGTTCTCCTAATTACCCAGCACTGGGACCTTGCGGTGTGTTTGCGTGCCGGGGGCTACATGTGATGGGGCTGAGTCTGCTCATCGGGCTTCCTAGCTAAAGCTTCTCGAAAATGTGTTTCCTGAAGTGGTTTCCCTTTGGGAATGGTTTGGGTTTGTCACTGTTTCAGGTGAAATGCTGTGGATGTTCATTGTGGGGAGGGAAATCAAAAAGGATGGCTTTCCCCTGGAAACACTTGGCCCTATAACATGACCTGAGGGACAACCTCAGCTTGGAAGTTACTTGCTTCTGGGTTTTATCGTACTCATTTCATGCCTGTATTATCGTATTAGGGTATATCTGGTAGTGGCAGCTAGAAACCATCAGAATAAAATAGTTCAAAGGCATTTCCAAACTGGCCTCTCCCTGGGACATTCATTCCACAGGGAAATTTTTACTTTTCATCCTTCCACAGCAAAACCTTGCTCTGAACTTCCAGAAAAAAAAAAAAAAATTGCGATCTCCACCCTGTGCTGCTGACAGCCCTCAGCAGAGCAGCGAAGGGGAAGGGATGCTCAGCGGTTCCCAAAACCGAAGCGTAGCAGAGTCTCTTTCCTCTTGCATGCCCCAGGCACTGCGAGCTCTCTGCAGGCGCAAGAGCACCTGGCTCCTCCAGCAGATTCCCTGCCCTGCAGCGCTTCGCTGTCTTGCAAGGGGAGGGTTTGTCCTGAAGAAGGACATTTTTCAAAACCTTGCTCTGAACTTCCAGAAAAAAAAAAAAAATTGCGATCTCCACCCTGTGCTGCTGACAGCCCTCAGCAGAGCAGCGAAGGGGAAGGGATGCTCAGCGGTTCCCAAAACCGAAGCGTAGCAGAGTCATCTTTCCTCTGCATGCCCCAGGCACTGCGAGCTCTCTGCAGGCGCAAGAGCACCTGGCTCCTCCAGCAGATTCCCTGCCCTGCAGCGCTTCGCTGTCTTGCAAGGGGAGGGTTTGTCCTGAAGAAGGACATTTTTCCTTTCCCTGGGAGTATTTATGGCAGAGAGAATGAGCTGAATGCAGAAGAGGCCTGGGGAAAATTGCATAATGGTGGTGAGACTTCTCCTGTCCTTCCTTCATTGGCATCTCGCGCCCTGGGGATTCCCACGCTGCCGGGAGCCCAGGACCACAGTGGCAAAGCAAGCCAGAGCTTACCAAACTCATTGAAGAAATTGAATCTTTTCCCTTTTTTTTCAGTAGTGTTGCCTCCTCTGGCAACCTTACACAGGATCTGAACTGTCCTGCTCTGCACCTTTATCATCCCTGCATGAGACACAAATCTCTTCCAAGGCTGCTTCCCAGCTCACCTATCCTTGGTCCAAGGCAGGCACACCAGCTCAGCACCAAATTGTCATGTCCCAGCTCCTCTTCTCACCAGCCTGAGTCATAGAATCATAGAATTACAGAATCGTTTAGGTTGGAAAAGACCTTTAAGACCATCAAGTCCAACCGTTAACCTAACCCTGCCATCCCACCACTAAACCATGTCCCTAAGCAAAATGTCCGTGCAGCTCTCACAGAGGCTTCACAACCTTTTTCCCTCTCCCAGACGTCCATGCTAGACAGCACTGGCCATTTTGCAAGGTGACCCATGTCCTGTCATGGCCATTCCCAGAGCAATGGAGAAAGAGGCTGCGGTGCTTGAGGGCAGGCATGGTGGCTTCTTTCCATCGTGGGAGCTGATGGGATCAACTCCCCCGTCACATTACAATGCTCGAGTGATGACCGTGGCTCCCTCATGAAGCCCTCTCACACACGCATGCACCTTGCTCATCTCTTAAATTCTGCATGCCTTTCCCTTGCAGCCAACCCCCCTTAAAGAGATCCTCCTTTCTCCTCAATCTCTTTTCCACCCCATAACAAACTAAAACAGCTGTGCAAAACGCATTCCCCGTGCTATAATGATTGCAGATACTCAAGTCTTGAGGGCTTTAGTGGGGCTGTTTGATGGTAACATCTGCCTTTCATGGCACACTAAAAGCACAGGAGTGCTGGCAATGAATCGTGTGCGCAGCGTGACGCCGGATGGGGTGCAAATTGCCAAGCAGCACGTTACAGGCACAGGCACTGAGGAGTTTGAAGAGCAAAGCTGCTTTAGGTTGCTGTTGGGTCTGGAGTTGCAGGTGGGTTTCCATGCCATATGTGGGTACGTTGTTATAGCCCCCTGAGAAGCATCATCTGTTGGGATGTGGTGGACCTGAAGATGTGGTGGGACTGGGGGTCTGAAGGGCTGGAGGCCCTGGTTAGCTGCAGATGGCTCATACATGAGCAGACAGCAAAGCCTTCCTTTGCACATGGGTGTCCCAAACACTTGGGTACAGGATAACTCACCCCTGCCTTCATCTTAAAAAGCCACCAACCCTTAACTCTGGAGGAGGTTTAGCCTGGGAAGGCTTTCTCAGTGTTTTCCCCCTCTTCTGGCATGATGAGGTCAAGTAGGTTGTCATCCTGGAAAGGCAGTTTAAAAAAATAAAATCTTTCTCATTTTCTTCCTGGATTTCGATGCCTCCAGAGAAAGGGCTTCTTTGTGACTTGTGGTCAATTCAAAAAGCTCTTCAACCGGACCCTGACTTTCCCAATTCCTCCTGTTCCACCATAGCAGCTCAGCTGGACTCCTTGCTCTCTCCAGATCTCCCCCTGGGATATGTTCACCACTTGTTTGATTTAAGGATCTCCGTATTTACCTTGCAACATAATTGGCAAAATACTGGACTGAAAGCCACCTTGAATAGGACTATTGTACTAATGAGATTTCACTCAAAAGATACATTTTTGAAGGCTGGCATGAACTCAAAATGTGGTATATAGCATCAAATCATGGTTGAGCTCTTGGTAAGAAACCAAGCCAAAGCTATTTATGCGGAAAAATTAACCCAAAGCAAACTGTGGACTTGTAGGCACTGACTGGTTGTAGGTATAACCAATACTCCAGATGTCTGCGCTCAGACCAGCTCAAACCAGTGCAAACATTGACCATTTTTTTTTATTTCCTCCTTCAAAAAGAAATGAAGAGATGAAGTTTGGGTGAAATCTCTGTCCATCTGTCTGTCCTGGAACTTCTGAACCTGGGGAACCACCAAGTTTTCAACACAATATCGTGGACAAGGAAAAGGGCCTTAGAGAGGAGCCTGGGACTTGGCAGGCGCCGTGGCTGGTGGAGGAGAGAAACCCTCTTTATCCCTCCGCTCGTGTCCGCTCTAACAGGATTAACCACTGATAAAATTTGGTTCTTGCTGTTCTGAGTTAGTTATAAATGGCAGCTGCTGCAGGGGGGGAAGTAACACCGGAGCAGTGGCATCCTGTGAAACGTGCAGAGATTTTAAATTCCTCTTTATCCTCCAAGTGGCAAAGGATGAATTGATTTGTGTGTGCGTGGTTTTTTTGCTTTTAAAGGGGAAAGGGCAATGTGGCTCTCCCACTGCGGCAGGGGCCTGGGGAGAGGGAGGCAGGTTCAAATCCCTGAGCAGAATTTAGCTGCTTCAGCAAAAATTTCCTGACTTTTGCCTGAATCCAGGCGGGACCAAGGGACATAATTCAGACCGTTACAAATTCTCCTTGGAACAATTTTCTGCAAAGCTGCTTTCATTTCCAAGCTACTCTGGAGATATGAAAGTACCAGGAGGATATTTTCAGCCTAACATGAAAGCACCATTTTTTTTCAAGCAGAGAAAAATTATTTGATTGGGATTATTTTTTCTTCTTTTCTGTGCACTTCCCAAGGAACGTGCCGTCATTTCGTCCCCATGCCAAACCTTATTTACATGCACACCCTGGAGGGGTCTGAGTAAGCTCTCCATTACTCAACAGCATTTTGCCTCCTGCATAAAACTACTACAAGGCTGGGAGGACTAAAAATACATAAGGTTATACTGAATGGGGGCAGAGAAGCTGCTGTCGACTGAAGGTGACTCTGTTTTCCACCCTAACCTTGCTACATAAATTAGTGAACATTAATTTTGCTATTTTGAGTAGACCCCAGGAAGGATTCTTCCTAGATCTGGGAAGTTATGATCTGATCCAGCACTACTGCAAATAAATGACTTATGTTTTGAGGTCATTTGTCCTTGAGGGTGCCCGAGCCCTGGCCCAGGCTGCCCAGGGGGGCTGTGGAGCCTCCTTCTCTGGAGATATTCAAAGCCCACCTGGACGCTGTCCTGTGCCCCCTACTCTGGGTGAGCCTGCTTGGGCAGGGGGGTGGCACTGGGTGAACTCTGGAGGTCCCTTCCAACCCCTGCCACTCTGGAATTCTGTGACTGTGTTTTAAAATGTATTGATTTTTGTCATTTCACCCTTTTTGTGCCTGGAAAGCATCCCACCAGGTCCTAAATTCTGCTACCTCCTGGCAGAAAAAATTTCAATATGAGTTGTAATAAACACAATTATTTTGGGCTTCATTGTATTTCTAAGAGAGCCACAAACAATGTAAACTCAGGTATAAAACCCCAGGATATCCGAGACAGACGAAATAGAAAAGCACCGCACGTGGCAAATACAGTCTGACAGCTGCAAAATAAATAATTCCTGGTTATCAAGGAATCGGAACAGAAATCAAGCTATAGCCATAATCCCTGGGTTGTAAAGGAAAGGACTTAAGAAGCCCGGGAAGGGAGTTTATCACCACATTGCACATTTTCCACCTTCGCTGTCAGATGAAGCCAACTACCGTCTGCAGCCATCCCTGTTCCCAGGGTGTCCCAGGTTGTGAGAACTTGTACGCAATTTCCCTGCCGTGGCTGTTATGGCTGTTCTGCATCTCCTCTTCTTAATCTGGCTGACACAACGAGAGACCGAGTGCCTTTAATTAACAAGGAGGGAATAGGATGAATTAAACCTTAAGGTCTGAGTCATTAACAATTGAAAGCATTTAGACAAGTCTTTTTCCCTTCAGCCTGGTGTTATTATTAATTATAATGATCAAGCGGGCAGATATTCCTCAGGATCCATGGCAAGGTATTAAACATTGCAGGGGAATAAGCGTGCACTTTCAATGCACAAGAAAGGCTTAAGATGATACCGGTCCCTCCAGGACCTGGCACAAAGCATCAATGCGCATGCTCCCAACTTTTGCCGATCCCTCTGGCCGCTGGAGAGGAGGAGTCCTGCTCCCACAGATATTGTGCTCCATGATTAATCAAGGAGCGTGGAAGGACAGGAAATGCCTTCCTTCAGAGATTTGCTCAGCTTTACAGCTAGGTGGCAACCTGTCAGAGGGATGGGTGGGGCGAGCAAGGGACCATACTTTGCTTGTGCTCCCAAGGGACCAGGAAGCTCCTGTCTGCAGCACTTCTCACTGGAGTCCTCACTGATGGAGCCAGGAGCTAAAACCTGTCTGGTTCAGAGATTTTGAGCATTTGACCTGTGGGTCCCACCAGCAGAGGTTGAAAGGGAACTCAACCACGACCTATGGATTGTGTTTGTTGCGTTGGACCTGTACTAATCATAGAATCGCTTTGGTTGGAAAAGCCCTTTGAGATCATCGAGTCCAACCTTTAACCTAACCCTGCCATCCCACCACTAAACCCTGTCCCTAAGCACCTCATCTATCCTTCTTTTAAATACCTCCAGGGATGGGGACTCGACCACCTCCCTGGGCAGCCCATTCCAGACCCTGACAGCCCTTTCAGTGAAGAAGTTTTTCCTAATATCTAGCCTAAACCTGCCCTGGCGCAACTTCAAACCATTCCCCCTCATCCTATCACCCGTTACCAGGGAGAAGAGGCCGACCCCTGCCTCACTACAGCCTCCTTTCAGGTAGTTGTAGAATGCTTCACTGCATCACCTGGCTGCAGGAAAAGGTGCATTTTTGCCCACTGATTATGAAGAGGAGTTGTTGGGAAGAGTGCACACCCAGCAGTTGTGGAAAAACCTCATTTACATTCCTCCTTTCCATATCTTGCTCAAGAGCTCCAGCATTAATCAGGCACCATTTTATGTCTGGGAATGAGCTTTTCATAGGGATCAGGAGGACCCTTGTGGTTCCTGGTGTAGCACAGGGAGGGATGGACTTCCTAGGATAACTGGATGGTGTCTCTAAAAGGTGTCCCTTGGACTGTGGCAACAGCACTGATTTCTTCTTCTTTCCTGCAGCATGTGGTGTGTCATCATGGCTTTTCCTCTTCCGTGCAGAAGAGTGATGTTTTTGTCCAAGTACCATTTTCACCACAGCACCAGGTTTCTGGAACCACAGACTGCTGATTCTGTGGAGTACGCACCCAATATTCAGTTGCTTCATACCACCCTGGTGACAGCGTTGTCAGCAATGCATGATGGAAATCTTCCTCCTCATGTTCAACCCATCTTGTGTTGGACCAAAGCTGAGGCTGAGTGGCTCCTTCTCCTGAGGTCTCTTCTCCATCCCTCTTCCCAACACCACCACCTCTTCCAGTCTGAACACTGGTTCTCCATGAGGCACTAAGGTCAAAGGCCTGGAGCTGCATGGATCAATTTTTTTCCATCCCTTAGACAGAGATGCTACTTGCTCTTCTCCACTCATACTCCATCCCTGTGTTTGACTCTAATTCAATTTCACATGCTGCCTCAGATTTTGGGTGTTTCAGTACTCAATAACAGGGTTATCTATCCCAAACAGAGCTGACTTTTCACCCTCAGTTTGGTAATTTCCATTTCATTACCCACATTCTCCCCAGGTTTCAGAAAGAGAGACAACACTGAGGGTTTATTTGGGCCATACATCCCTTCTTCTTCTCCACTTGGGCTCTACCGCTTATGTTCCCTACCCCCATATTCCTTATATTTTTAATTACCTTTCCAAAGCTCCGATTTGTCCAGTGAAGTCTGGACCTGTCACCCAGGTACACATGTTCAGAGCTTTTCCAACACGCCGTAAGGCATTTTGAAAGCCTGTTTATGGTCTGACTGACTTGAATTTCTCCATGCTGCTCTTTAAGGAACCTCAGTTCGGGGTCCTGCTTTGACTCCATCACCTGACTTGATCTGAACCAACATATGCACATTGGTTCCAAGCTCATTTTTGATCATGGTCTCTAAAACCTTGTCTTTTCTTTCCAAAATAAAGTCTGAAATACCTTCACCTCTGTGACTCGCTGGGATATTATGTGCTCTGCCTCATTACACGTTATACCAGTAATCTTCTTCTCATCTGAAAACACCACCGTCAATGATTTTGCATTGGTGGCTGGGTTAGTGGCAAAAATGTCATGGCCAGACAGAGCCCTACAGGAGGGACCCACACCGTCTTTGTGTTATTTTGGCATCAGCTCTGCACTGATTTTGGCCAGGAAGCCAAGGAGCAAATCCATGACCCATCCCTTCCCGTGTAGTGTGGGGTTGGAGAATGACCCGTAATTTTTGGACAGGCAGCACCATGCAACGTTCCTGCACCAAGTGAAATGCTCAGTTTGGCTCCCCAACGTTGCCGCCTCCTCTCACTCACCCACCCACTCACACTCTATTTATTTAAGCCCCCAGAGAACAAACTAGGAAAGAAAAAAAATTATCTCTGAGGCAGCGTAGAAAAAGCAAAGCGATTCTGGCCAGAAAGTTTGCTGAGCCCAATAAGGGTTGTGGTTAGGACCGCATCGGAGGATGCATACTGCCTCTCCACCGCTTATCTCATCAAGGCAGAGTTATCACGCCTCTCCCACACACCAGCCCTCCTGCAGCCCAGCAGGGTCTGAAGCACAAAATGGCCTCAAACTTAAAAGGGAATTATTTATTTATCCTGCTGAGAGATGTTTTTAATTAAGGCTGCAGCCAGAACTCAGCCTGGTATTCATAACTGGCGTTAAGATGCCTAATTATCGATTCAAAAGCCTATGAAATTTGGATGGGCTGTTCCGTAAAGTGCTGCTGTTATTGTAATTGAATGGGGTAGGATAAAATTTCTGGAGTGACGTCCTCGCTCAGAAGGACTCAGAGACCATTGACTCTCCAGCTGACCCTCATATTGCCTGCGGAGGCCAGGGTGGTCTTAAAGGTCTTAAGCCTCTGGCTCCTGGAGTCATGGGAACCTTTGCTGCCATGAAAATAACAACAGCTGAGTGCTCTTGATTCCAGGGGAGGGTGCAACACCATCTCCAGGTCCCATGTGCACAAAGCAAAGTAAAAAAGCCAAATTATTCCTGGGTCTGGGAGGGACTGCAGCTCTTTGGAGCCAGTCTCAGCTGTTTGGCATATTTGACTCACGGCTTGAACCTCCATGTCTGGTGCTATCAAGCCTCTTAAGAAGAGCATGCAGTAGTACACTCGGTCCAAAAATGTCACAAGACCTATTCCTGGCTTGAATATGGAGGGAGGGATATAATCCCAGCCCACTCTGAAACACTTTTCATCAGGCGAGGTTTTCTTTCTCTTGCAAGCCTCTTTTTCCATTTTGATGCGATTAAAAAAAATATATATATAATCTAAACTGTTACAGAAATTTTTCATCTGTTTGAAAACCACAATGAGCAAATATTTTAGGAACAGTTGCTGTAAGAAAAAAAAAGGTGTGAAAAAAAGAAAAAAGCAAGGATTTTCTTCAGGGGGAAAAAAAAAAACCCGCCTTTTCACCCGAAGCCCGTGGGTTTTGGCCTTTTTCTGAAGGAAGGGGAAAAAGACACGGTTCAGAAAAAGCTGAACATTCAAAAGGGTGTGAAATGAGATGGCGTGAGCATTAGCGTTGTGATGACTCTTTTAAAGTCTCAACTTACCTAATAGCTCTGTTTCTTTTCAGATAGGAGACAGAGGAAACAATTTGTACAAACGATTGCTTGGAGAAAGGCCACAGCAATTTGTATATGCTAATCAGGTTGTACCTGCCAATCATATCTTATTTTCAGTAGTATCTGTGGTGTGCAAACGCAGAGTCAGAGCAGGGTACCTATTCATAGACAGAAGCCAAAATAGATGTATTTTCTCTGGTCAGAGGCATCACAAAAGCATCCTCCTTACAATTATGCAACCCTTTGCTATTAGCAGTGATTCATGGATGCCAGCTGGAATAAATACATAAATAGATAAATCTGATCTCTAGGACATTCCTGAGTCATCTGGAAGCCAATCTTTTCTTTTGGGGGACAGTATGACCCAGCTTTTCCCTCTGCCTGTTGTACTACTGTGAAAATAAGTTGCGTATGTGTCCCTGCCTGCTGCAGTCTGTAAAATAGCATTTGTAACGTTGGAAGGATATGCGTGGCCAGAATTAATCACAAGGCAGAACAGCTTGAATCTTCCAACTCAGCCCTACCTTTCTGGCTAATTTTGTATTTCAGCTGAGTCATGTTAAATGGGCCCCATTTTTGATGGGGCTAAGTGCCAGCAGCGTCCACTGATGCCAATAGGCTCGGCAGATGCTCAGTGCTTTGGAAACCTGGGCCCTGAGGTGTGACACTGGGTAGAGAGGGAAAATGATTGCATCCTTCTGGGCCGTTGATGGCACCAGAGCAGATGCTGTGTAATTCAGCAGGGCATTGCTTTGCTAAAGGGTCCTGCAGCATGGCTGGGCAGGGATGGTCCCCTTCATCATGGTGGGACAAGGCTGCCGTGGCCTCATGGGCACCTCCATCACGCCGGGCATGAATATCCACCAGCCACGAGAGATGTCCCACTGACCTGCCAGCCTGGAGCAGCTGCAGTGCAGGACAGACACCTGTGCTTCGGCAGATGAAAAGCAGTGTACGTAGGAGCGTTGAGTCAGGGTGCAGGTCTGGGGTGACCAGGGCAGCACAGATGCTGTTGGAGACACAGAAAGGAGGGTCCTTGCTGCTCTGAGCATGGTGCAGAGCCCTGGGAACCCACATCCAGCTGGCTTGGTGCTCCCAAAGCTATTAACTTTCTGCATTTCCTTATTTCCCTCCCTTTTGGAAAGAGGAGAGTGCTGCTAAAGGGTGAAGAGAGGAGGCTTAGAGAGACATCAGCAGGATCTGCCTTGGATAACCATGCCTTAGGCTTCACGAGCTTTTGAAGAACGGCAAGCAGAGCCATGTGTAAGGGTCTGTGAAGGCTTTCACCCACGGCTGCAGGCTGATTTGATCCTTTCTGTTGCTGAGGTGGGAAGCCGCAGTGACTCCAGGGCTCAGTGATGGACCAGCACCTGTAAAAAGGTGACCCAAAGATCACCCAACCCCCGCCTCCCCAAACTGGAGAGAAGGGCATTGCACATGGAAGTGATGGGCAACAGCATGAAACTGTCCCAGTGGGATTGGTTTGGGAAAGCTGCCAGCAAAGTCTTTCCCTGGAGCTGTCTAACTCCAGCAGAAATGCCAAGAAAAACATCGGCAGCATGGAAAGCCTGGCCAAAAGCCTGGGGGGACCCCTCCCTTTATCCTGCTAGTGGTACTGCTTTCCTATGGGTAATCATCCATCACATGGGCTTTGCAAGTTGTAAAAATTAATTTACTCGCCCATACAAGTTGTTGATTTTCTCTTGAGCTGAAGGAGCAGGAAGCCATGTATTTTTGGAGCTACTTGACCAAGATTTCAGCTGCTTATCTGTGTCTGAGAGCAGCTATTTATGAAATTTTTAAGTTCAAATCCTCAAATCTGCTGCTTTGCAGAGCATGGCTGCAAATTGTGGCCAAAAGTGGCCTCTTCGCTTTCCTGGACTGCAAAAAGCCAAGCTTTGGGGTTGAAATCTCAGCTAACAAAGCAGCCACAACAGCAAGAGTTGAGTTCATACTCCATCCACATCAGCAGCCAGCCTGGTACATTTAGCATCTTCCTTGGCCTGGCCTCTTCCATCCAGGGATCTCAAAGCACATCACAAAGAAACGTTTTGCAAGCCCTCTTGCAAGCTTGGCCATGGATGGTAGCCCCTCTTGATCAAGCATTTAGCCAATATTCAGGATCATGCTGCCTCTTCTGGAGCGGGGTATGTTAGCTATTAGAAGGGGGCTTTCAGAAATTTGCACACAAGTGAAATAGGGGTGAAAATGTTTCCCTGGTTGTGAAGGAGCTGGGACAAAGTCAGGCTTTTCTGTCAATACTCCAAGCCTCCATTTTCCCCCCTCTCTCTCCTCTGGGTCCTTCTGAAGCTGAGTCTCCCCCTGGCCTCCAGTTTCCAACACAGAGTTTTTTCCAGCTCCCTTCACAGCCGTACCCAGCCCAACTCCACCACCCTCCCTGCTCTCTGTCCTCTCCAGTTGCTGCTCGTCTTGATGGTCCCCATTCCTTCAGCTATCTTACCCCAAATGGTGCCTCCATTCTCTGAGATGAGCTTTCACACCACATCCATCACAGCCTTATTTCTGCCGCCAACTTGCTTTTCTTTGTATGGACAATGTTGGCAATTGCTCATCCAACTCAACCAGTGCCTGAGAAATGTCCCCGTTGCTTGTGGAAATCACAAACATGAGATGCGTGGTTTGCGTTAAAACTGCTGGGTGAAATTCTGTAAACTTGGAGTTTGTGGGAAGGCAGATGAAGTTTAGGCTAGAAAAGATGTTTGTGATGGTATATTACAGAGAAGCAGAGATGCTTCTCTGGTGCTAGCATGATTAAGTCTCTTTAGTGGCCAGCAATCTTCATCAGGGACCATACGACTTGGCTAAAGGACTATCGTATGAACTCGAAATTCATATTTCAGCCCCAGCTGGCACCCAGGATCCAAGATGTTTGAAATTATCTGCAGGGAGAGAAGAGGAGGGGGCTGAAGTTGTGTGTCCAGCTTAATCCTCAGCTGGAAAAACCTACAGAAATTAGGGTCGCTCAGGTCTCAGACCCAGACACGTAGGCATCCAAAATGTGGACACGAAGTGCTACCCTGTTAACCATACACACAGTTTTACCATGCCTCAGCCTTGGCCCTCTCTATATTTATGAAGCCATATGATGTTTTTCTGGAGACCTCATCTCTCCTCCCATCTCATCGTTAATCACCAGGCATCCAGACAAATCTCCCATGGCAGACGCTTCCTGCCACTTCAGACATCTCCGGGCACTTTGCGGTGCTGCCCGTAGAGCTCTGCCCTTTCAGAGTATCTCTGCTGAGACAGACCTGGCCCCCCAGTGGGAAATACATCTGTTATTACCATGAGTGGCTCTGACAAGAGACTTCTTGGGACTGTTTTGATGTCGTGGAGTGTGTTTTGTTGCAAGGACGAGATGGGAAAGGAAAAATTTTTGCCTCTCAAAATAATGAGTCATATGAGCCCGTACGACCCAGCTTGCCTCTCCAGGCCTGTCTTTACCTGTCAGTTGGATTTTGCTTGTTACAGTGCAAAGTTGGCCTCTGAGGGTTTGGGTCTGCAAACAAAAATACAACAACAACAATGCAGCAACCCATGTCTCAGACAACTAATGCTATAGGGAGGAAGGTAAAAATAGGGGAGGGAACCTTTTTTTTGCTTGTCTAGAAAGATTTATTTATAGCTCTGCCATGGCCGTGCAAGGACAAGGCTATGTCTCCAGCCCAGCTAAGGAAGCTGAAAACAGCTGGGAAGGTGTTTCTTCATGTTTTAGGGCTAAAGACATCAGCTTTGCCAAATATTCAAAGTCCCTATCCCACAGCGAGAGCTCAAGAACAGTGGCTTGCTCCACAGTTCTTGTCTTCATGCCAGTGTTCAAACACATCCTTGGATACTGCAAACCAGCCTGAAATCCAACAAGGAGGAACATCTTCATGACAGCTTCCCACTTATGGAAGAAGTCTCTTGAGAGTCCCCTGTTGCTGCATTTTGGCAATGCTACTTGTCAGGTCTTACATTGCCATGTTCTGGGGATAGGATGAGGATGGGGTGGGGCAGGTGGGATTTAATACATTGACAAATATATTTTTGCTTCCTTAACCTTGCTCCAGTTTGCCTTATTCCTCCTTAGGACACCCTTAATTTAATTCACCAAAGCTTGAAGGGTTTTTGAGGAAGGACTCCACTATTCATACCACAGGCTGGTGTTCTTCCTCAATCATCTGCTGTTGGTCACTGCCAGATTGTGGACAATTCTGACTTGTCAGCATGGACCAATTTGGCAGTAACATGGTTTTACCTTAAAATTCTGCACATCTTCAAGAATTCATTTTGCATCTCTCACATGAGATCAAGAGCTTGCTTAGGGACAGGGTTTAGTGGTGGGATGGCAGGGTTAGGGTAACGGTTGGACTTGATGATCTTAAAGGTCTTGTCCAACCTAAATGATTCTGTGATTCTAAGATTGTGGGCTCTGCAGTTTTCCCCGAAGAGAGACTGAGCCTAGACCTGCCTGCTCCTCCCCAGATACTTGTCTTACAGATAGAGCTCCCGGGTGAAGAACAATTTGGTCGGAGCTGGTGATGGTGAGGTGCCATGTTCACAGAGGAGTTTGACCCATGTAAATGTTGGCCTGTCATGGCCAAGGCCATGAGCTGGTACAGGGAACCAGCTGGTACCCAGGGACAGGCTGCAAGCATGGGTCCTGGAGGGAGCAGTCCCTCATCTCCAGCACGGCAGGAGTGGGCATCTCCATGGTGTATTCACACCACCCAAAGATAAATTCTGAGAAGAAAGGGGAAGACTCACCCTCCAGAGGGGTTTGCCTCCTTTGACCCAGGTGTCCTTCACCTCAAACACCTACATTTAGGCTCCCTTCAAAAGATGCAGCCATACCTACTATGCCCCCGTACGGCTCATTCTGCTGCAGGACCTTGTTTCTGTTCCCCAGCTAAGAATCTGTATTTCCAGCATGATTCCTGGTCCCTGTGTGCTGTTTTCCCATTCCCAAGTGATTTTCTCAAGTCCTCAAGAGGCCTACCCAGAAATGCTGTGATATATGTTCGTTGGGATGGAGCTAAGTGAAAAAAAACCTCTCTCAAGCAATTATGTCTAGGCACAGATTTATGGATTCAGGTCTCCCACGCCCTGCCAATCACATCATGCTATCTCAAGTTCCTTCAAAGCCTTATTCTTCCTAATCATGAAAATAAGCATGAAAGTTAACTCCAATAACAAGCAGTCACTGAGAGGGGGTTCAGCTCTCCAAACACAGAGCCATGGGAAACGCTCTGGGTTATCCCAGCTGACCTCCAGAAACATCTCGATAAGGGTGAGAGTTACCCACAAATCCTCTGTTGTAGATGCCCATATAGATGGCCCAGGTACCCCAGGTCATCTCAAGTGGCATTATAATACCTATATTCAGAGAACCAAATACCACTGCGGCTGTGTTTTCACCCCTCTGATGTTTTTTGTTTTTGAGGAGATGGGACCAAACCACAGTCCTTCCCCAATGTGGATTCAGAGATCTCACTTCTTCAACCTTTTTTTCTCTTGGACAAGATCACACCACCTTGGCTCTTCAACCAAGATGGAGCTACGATAGCAAATACTTCATTGGTTCTCAGGTTGAAAATACATCATTCTGTGCACACCATGAAAAAAAAAACCAAACCTGTTTTTCCTCTAGATTTCTGTTCATGGATGATTTGGTTTGCTTGTTGAAATAGATGAGCAATCTGGGTGCTCCCAATAGGAATTACTGGTTGTCTGGGATGGCTGCCTCCTCTCCTCGGTAGAAGCATGACTAAGGTTTCTCATTGGTCATTTATTTTGCTGAAGCATGTGCAAAACAAATGTCTTTGAGATAACTTCCCTTTCATCAAATGTGGGGCTCAAGAGCTATTTGGGAACACAGGCAGAGAGGCTGCTCCTGCGGGGCAGGATCCCTCTGCCCCACTGCAAGTGTCTTCCATGTGGGTGTCTCCATTTCATCTGGCCACCACTGCCTCACTCCACAGCCAGCGAAGGCAAATCCACATTTCCTGGCCACAGTAAGACACATGTCTAGAATAAGCTCAACAAACTGTCTTTTCAGTGACTTTTTCACTCCACCGACCACAGAGGGAGCTCAGGGTCAGAAGCTCAAACAGATGCATCTGCCCGCCAGGCATTTAGTGTTAAGCGAGGCAAGTCCTGCAAACACGCAGACGTGCTCATGGGAACCTCCTCCAGAGACAAGGCTAATACCTGGGGTTGTTGCTGAGTGCTATTTTAGGGCTTAATTACCTCACTGTTTTATTCCTGGCTTTTTTCACACCTTACAATGGACTTAGGACAAAGTTTGGATCAAACCCTCAATTATCGCTGTTTCCTCCAAGGATTCGGATCGCTCTATTTCTCCTCAAATTTACAGATATTCTGTACGAAAGGATTGTACCTCAGTGACTCTCACTACACAGACTTAAAAACCACAGACCTATAGAGACAGCAGATTTGAGACTTGGCCTATTTTGTGCAATTTTAAATGGCAAATTTAGCCAGAAAGCCAGGGAGAAGGTGAAACAAGACCAAACATAGCAATGCAAAGTGCTCAGTAGCCCTTGTTTGGATGTGATGGATGCTGTATTTGTACGGATCAACGATCCGTTGCACTATATAACATCTTCATTACAAGCAATGCATAATTTTAAATGTAAACCCTCTTCCCTTTTGGTCTTCGTTTTTCAGGAAAATTCTTGACATAATAGCAAAGCCCATTTTTGGGGTTCTGCCCCCGGCTTGGCCATCCTTATCACACCAGGTCTGTGAAAAAACCTCCCAGCTCATTCCTGGGTGGGACATAAAACCAGCACAGTCCTTTGGACAGAGTTTCATAAGGAACAGTTAATCATCTTAACTACTACTGCCTTCCTGAATAAAAGATTGTGAGCGCTTTCGCTTTCATCTCGGTACAACTGGTAAGGGAGCATCCTACGGCTCGTGGTGTGAATATATCACACGCTCCCGGTGAGAATCTGGTGATTCCTTTTTACATTTCAAAAGGCAGCTATTGTGCAAAAACCACATCTTAAAGGCCCCGGAGCACGGGGTTTTGCTTTATTTTTCCTTCCCAGCACCTCTGCGGATTTCATCTCACAAGCTGTCATCTTCGGCTGGGGTTTGGGCATAATGGGTTTCGCTGCTTGGATTTTTTTTCTAGCAGTGGAAACCTTTGCTTTCAGTTCAGCCTGTGGTGCATCTCTCGGGCTGAAGTGTCAGTGGCACAAGCATTTCATCCCTTACAGGTGGAGACGTGAGATGCAGAAACTCTTGCCCAGGTCTACTGAGGCTTTTTGACTGCCCAAGCCCAGCCTCTCTGTCACCTGGGCTTGGTGATACACATGCTCTGTGGTGGCTCTGTGCCCACGTCTCCACCATCAAAGGGTCAAATTCAACACCACCTTATGAGCATTGATCGCTATCCTTGCATTTGCATCCTACCAGCTTCTGCATTTTAGCTCCAGCCTGACCAAAATGCAGCCTCCTCCCAATCTTTCATCCAGATTTCTGCCTCTGGGGGAACCCTGGGCCCCTCTTCCTTACTCTTCTCTAGCACCTTAGTGCCCCTGTCTTGTTTAAGCTCCTTTTCTTGACCACCAGCCTTCAGCCCAAGCTTTGTTTCACCCTGAGCTGGTCTAAGGTGTAGCTATTAGAAAATAATAAAAGCTGGAAGCTGAAGCTGCAGAAAGGATTTGCCCTTGGAGGGGATTTGTGCAGCCACAGGAGGCAGAACTTAGCAGAGGTCCCATGAGAAACCCATCATCGCGGGAGAGGCAGTCACAGTTCATCTCTGCAGTCATCAAACTCCTCGGTGCTTAACTTCACCACCACACGCTGAGCTGCCATCGGTCCCGGGGGACCAGCACGCTCCCAGAAAATCAAGACAAAGGGTCACAGGAAGATCTAAGTGGCTTTAAAAGCCCCAAGCTCTGCGCAGCATGTTGAATTTTTAATATCCAGTGTGCGCCGGTCTCTGGGCTGCCCATGCCCACGTTCAACGCATGGGTCTTGCAGAGACCCAGCAAATGTCTTTCCAGCCAAATTTTCTTCCCGTGCCCCAAGCCAGGGTGGTGAGCAAAGCTCTTCTGGTGCCCATCTCTTCTCTCTTTTAGCAACTAAGCTTTTGCTGAGTGCAACTAAGTACGATGAAGTTTATAGATGGAAAGAAATAAGGGAGGCTGTGAATTTATTGTACTGTGTCTGTTTTGGTGCATGTGTGCACCTCGGGAACACCAGGCATAAACTGGGGTAGCTACGTCCATAGCTGACACCTCCGAAGGTCCAACTCTGCCCTTATCGATAGTGAGCTCAGCATGTGTTGATATCTTAGCTCAGGGTTTAATGATTTGTCTTTGTTCTTTGTGAAAAAGAGTAAAGATTGCTTGGATTTCACTTGTCGGGAGGCTGGCTGAGTGGGAAATAAAGGGACTTTTAGGCAAACACAGTTTAATTGGTTTGCAAAACTGTAATTTTATTGCTGCAATTTGGCTTTTAACGAAGCGCTGACCCCTTCTTCCAAGCCTGCCTGGCAGGGGTGGGAACACGTACGGACCAGCTGCCTGGGAGAGAACACATGGGGAGAAAGGGTTATTTATAATCATTTCATGGACCACCCTCTGAGGTCTTCCAGACAGCAGTGAACCACCAGCACGAGGTAGGTAACACTGCCACAGGAGCCGACACTATCGTCTGGCATAAAAGGTTTTATCAAAGCTGTGCCTATAATGATACTTGAAAAAAAATAATGGTTTGTTTATTTGTGATGCTGAGAAACGTGTTCTTAAAATGCACCCGGGATCAAAAGACACTTTTTTTTTTTTAATCTTTTCAGAAGGGTACTTTGAGGATCTTTTGAAATAAAACCGAAGTAAGTTTAAAAATTTAAACCTAACTTTTAAATGAGAAAATTGGAGCATTTTCATGCAAGATTGTTAAAATGTTTCAACTGTCAAAATGTTTCAGCTTGTGCAGGGCTCTTCCCAACTGAAGTGATGGGTGAATTAACAGGAATTCATCAAATGTTTCTGACAACCAGATCAGCTCTATCTTCTCTTGCCTGACTCCAGAGGGAGCAGGTCAGGTTCCGCGCCACCACAAACCCCGACAGTTGCAGCCCTCATTTTGAGTGAGAGGAGACAAGACCTGGCTCACGTCATTCCTAGTTGGGACTTCTGCCCTCTTATGCGTTTATTTGTCAACTGTCCTGGAACGTGAGGCTGCAACCAGCAGAACCTCTGTGCCCATAACGCCGCGTCCTGCAGGAGCTGGTTTTGTGTGCATCAGGGATGAAAAGGCTGGAAAATGTCAAAACCAGCATGGTGGATGCTGATAGCAACCAGAGCCTGAGCTCTGGCTGTTCATGCTGATGGGGACATCACACTTAACTAACTCCAGCATTTAGGACAAGGGCTGAGTTTCAGTGCGTTGCCTGGATTCCCTCTACAGTCTATAGGGAGAGGTGGCTTTGGTGGGGGCAAGGTAAAATGCAAGGGCTGAATCACCTGCAGGTATCAAGGTCTCTCCACTGTCTACAGAAGGAGCATGGAAAGCTGGCTGAGATAGAATCATAAAGTCATCGAATCATTTTGGTTGGAAAAGACCCTTAAGATCGAGTCCAACCGTTAACCTACCACTGCCAAGTTAAGATGATGCATCAACATTGGGATGGCTAAAACTAAGTGAGAGGAGTCCCATTGCAAGGATTTATTGGCTCCCAGTCCTGACCATTAGGCACAGGAATTAACGAGAGACCTGCCTGCAGCAGGTCCACATACACCAACAAATAGACAACTTGAATCTGGTATAGGAGATAGTGTGTCCCACAAATGCAGCAGTAGGGCAGGCTCATTTCATCCAAACCAGCCAATTTTAGCGTCACAGGAAGCAAAAACACATTATTCCTTGGAGGCTGGGTACTCAGAAGCTTTCATACCCATAGGTGTTAAAACTTACACTCTCCTCCCCCTCGGCGCATAATGTCAACAGCGTTGCTGCAGATGTTAAATTGGGGTAATCCACAGAAATTATAATTACTATGCCTTTCTAAGCAGGCACTGAACTGCCATGTAGTCTCTTGGGATTGTTTGCGAGTCTGTAAAAATCAGCTAGAATGAGAGTGCTGTTGTGTGCAGTGCTGACCACCCATGGCCCATGAGATCAAGGGAAAAATCAGTGCTATTCAGGCCGATCAATCAACAAATAAAATGAAGAAAGGAGAAGAACCCACAGAAACAGCCTTATTTGTATGTGGTAGGAAGTGGGAATGGCTGATACAGCACTGAGCGACATGGATTTTGATGTGAGAAGGCAGGGGGGATACTTGGATACAAAAATCTGGAGGAACAGCAGCTTATTTGCTTAAGGACATGGGTTAGTGGTGGGATGGCAGCATTAGTTTAGCGGTTGGACCCGATGATCTTAAAGGTCTTTTCCAACCTAAACGATTTTATGATTCTTATGCTGCCCAGGAGGCCCTTTTTGTCTCCATTACTTCAATCCAAGTTCACCACTCACAACTGGGCAGGCTGTACCCATCCACCTGCAGGAGATGACCGGCATGCTCACTGCAGCATCTTCGGTGGGTTTTTCACCCTGTTTGCTCTCCTGAGCTGCCAGACCCCAGCCATGCACTCAGCCTTTGGAGCGATGGAGAAGCAGGCCACTCTACACATGGCCGGGCATCATCTCCTGCTGCATGGATGTCTCATGGTGCCCTATCCCACAGCCAGAGGGGACAACATGGACAGACTCAGCCCTCAGCACCGAGGGGACCACATGGACTTGGACCTCTGCTCCACCTCTTGCAGAAACATGTCTTCCCTTGATGGGTTTTAAAGGGAAACTTTTGGCCCTCCCAATGCTTGGACCAATGAGACAAAACACCTCCAAATCTCAGGAACTCAAGCTAAAATTAATGATTTCTGGATAGCAAAAGCCACAAACCCAGCTATTTATCCTTCACCATAATCTCCCTCCCATCTACTACCCTTTTTTTTAATCTATTACCCTTTTTCTTTCCCCTTTCCCTCCATACCCTCTTCCATTGGTACCAATTACCTGCTCCTACAGAGGTGCAAACCTATTGCCAAACTCCAGGCAGAACAGTTTGGAGATATGCTCTTTCTATTTCCAACCTAAACACGGACCCAGAAGCCTCTCTGATTTCTTTCACTGTTGGTTAACAAAAGATAGGACCTCTACCTACAAACTTTGACCAGCAGAGAGAGATCTGAAGATGGGAGAAACCAGATTCTCAAAGTTGAGCAGTTTAAGGTGAAACACTGAAATCCCTGTCGTCCTCCACCCCCAAATCTCACCCTAAGCATAAAGGAACATTTCGGGGATGAAACCACCTCCATGTGACCAGACAGCAGCTGGGCACATAGGGGAAAGTGCCAGTAGCTCCTGTCACTGGTGGTTTTATTTGGCCCATTTTTCCCAGTTGCAATCTCACACCCAGCCTCTCCAGGGCTGAATGAGCCCAGAGCTGGACTTTTTCATACCCAGGCCAGAACATCATTTTTGTGTTCAAAAAGGACTTGATTACATTAAAAGACCCTTTGAGGATGGAGACTCCCCAGGCACAAGGGAGCCAAACCTCCCAGGTTTCTCTCTAATCAATGTGCAGTGCTAAATCGGGGTTTTCTAGCCTCTTGGAGAAATTTGTAGGCAAGGCACCGGAAAGGCTCCGGAGGCTGCTGTTGAATTTTGATGATGTTCATCCATTATGGATGAAGAGGTTTATGTAAGAGTCTTTCCCTGGCGTTCATCTGAGGCCAGGCTGTCCCAGGCTGCAGGTGGTAATTCGCAGCACATTGGAAGGGAGAGCAGGGATGGGAGGAGGGAGAGGGGACCTGGAGCTGGGATTGTTGCTTTTCTTCTGAGAATTGGAACCACTCGGCGTCCCCGTCCCC
>NW_009259789.1:352757-364356 GCF_000687185.1 Egretta garzetta | reverse complement strand
AAAAAAAAGGCTTCCGCATCTGGTACAACCTTGTCCTCTCTGCACAATACATCCTTGCTGTGTGAAATATGTATAAAGCTTCTGTTTGGACATGAATCATGCTGCAGTCTTTTGGGTGCAACCACACCTCCATCCATTACTTTTGCACCTCGCGGAAAGAGGGATTTTCCATGGAAGGATTTCCCTCCCTTCCTCTGACCACATTTCCCTTGAGACTGGGGAGAGAGCCAAACCTTGCTCGCTCTGCTCCCTGTAAACAGGGAGGAGATTAATTAAGCCAGAGAGTTTGCTAATGCACTGTTAGATCTATCCACAGACGAGGCAGGAAAATGAACTGCAGTTAATTAGCAAAGGTATTATTAATAAGACAACTGGATCAGAACCTGCCTGGACGGATTACCACTGACTGTCCCCCAGCTCAGACCTAGAAAGCTTGTTAGGGTGTCTTTAGACATGTCTTTTATTTTCTCTTCCCGACTCTGCCATCCATCATGAAGGCTTTCCACATATTTACTCATTGTCCAACAGGTAAATCAAACAGACGATGGAATGATGGTAGTCTCCTGTTGACACCCTGCTTGTGTTTGCAGAAACCACACTGCCCGGCTGCTGAAGAGGTCTGTGCGTCTCAACACTCATGGACAGGACATGGAAAGCGTTCAACACCCCAGCAGGACCTACAATGGGATGAGATGGGCCATAGTTCTTGCAGAACTGCCCATGGATGTGGACCAGCAAAGCCCTTTGCCTTGTGTGTAGTCAACAGGCCTCCAAAGTCAGCTGGACATCTTTTCATCCTTAACAAAAGCCAAGGGTCGGTGTGAATGAACATGGCAGGGGTGTTACTGCAAGATGTCCCTTCCAGGAGCCCGGTCAAACCCTCAGTCTTACCCGAACATCTGGACCAAATCAGCCAGATCTTTTCACTCTCCCATTTCTCAGTAAAACTCCATCTCCAGCCTCCTTTCCTGTAATACCTCTCCCACCCAGGAAGAAGCCCTTTCCAGTCCTATATAGAATCACAGAATCATAGAATGGTTTGGGTTGGAAGGGACCCCTAGAGGTCATCCAGTCCAACCCCCCTGCAGTGAGCAGGGACACCGCTAACCACATCAGGTTGCTCACAGCCCTGTCCAACCTGGTCTCGAATGTTTCCAGGGATGGGGCCTCCACCCCCTCTCTGGGCAACCCCTGCCAGTGTTTTACCACCCTCATTGTAAAGAATTTCTTCCTTAGATCCGGTCTAAAATCTATAATATATAATATATAGGCCCCATACAGCCCATTTCCATAGGCAGAGGCATTATTCCAGGTGAAGGTGCCCCTCAGTGTGTAGAGGACACTGTGGTGGGCCCCATCCTATGCTCCGTCTCTGCTCTCTCATGCCACCAAATATGTTTGTAACCTTGCTGAGCGCCGCTAGAGATCAAAATGACATCTTCACTGAGCTCATCTGCATCAGCAGCTGCATCTTTGCCTTTCTTTTTCCCCACAGAGGTTTCACTGGTTTCAGAAGTCCTCCATGGGCACAACGCACATCGATTCAATTTGCATTGCTTTCCACTCGATTTGAGGCTCCCACCACATCTACCAAACATGGGTGTTCCCAAAATACGTAGGACTCGCTGGAGCAAGGGCGAAGCAGGAACGTGGCAGAACAGTTCCCGCGCTTTCCAGGATTTTCTCGTCTTCCTCACAAATCCCCCTGAGTGACCTTGAAATATTGTGTTGGTCTCACAAGATTGCAAATGAAACAAATTGGGCATAAACCTGCTCCCTAGGGAGAAAGTGGCTGCTGCTCATTTCTCCTCCTTGCTTGCTCCTCCCATGAGTTTTGTTGTCTTTGCTCTGGGATTTCCTGCGCTTCCCTATATACAGGAATTTCCTGTCCAAACCTATAGGTTTGTCTACGCCTTCTTCAGATTCCAGGACAGCCTGTTTATATCCACTTCCCATTGGGTCATCCAAAAATTCAGCTCTAGTTTTAGGCCCCCCCCCAGTAAGCTGAGTTTGACACCTGCCTATCACCACAGAACAGGCAAACCTGACATTTAACACTAGGAGAGCCTTTTGCTGTCTTGCCAGGAAAATTATCCTGAATATCTGATGCTTTATTCACCCCAAGAGAACCATATTCTGGGGGAGCATCTCTCTGCTCATCTCTGCTATACAAATGCCAATGGAGCAAAACGCCAAAGGGACAGGACTTAACCCCTGCATCCAGGCTGCGAGCGTGGGAAAACAGGCAGGAGCAATCTCTGCAGTTCCCTGCTCCTGGCTTTGCTTTGTCTGAGCCTCTGCTCTTCCTTCCTCCCACAATGGTGCAAGGACCAGCCTGAGATGGGAGGTGAGTTTCTTTAAGACCCATTCTAGGAAGGTCTAACTCTTATGCTTAGGGACAGGGTTCAGTGGTGGGATGGCAGTGTTAGGTTAATAGTTGGACTTGATGATCTTAAAGGTCTTTTCCAATCTAGACTATTCTATGATTCTATTATCAGATAAGAAAGAGAAGGTGGGGAGATTTGGGATGGGCTGCAAGGCATGAGATGGGGGGAGGTAGGGCTAAGTTAGTGATCGAAATACCAGCAAAAGTGACATTCCCAGAGATGCCCACCTTCCCCGTTGGACAAGGAGGTGGTATGTCCTCCTCACTGGTCACACAGCCCTCCAGCGAACGGAGCAGGAACTCTGCAGGTGGAGGGGGCAGACACCAACAGGGGTGCACAGCCTCTGCCAGCAGCATCTCCAACTCTTGGAGGTCAGCATCCCCCCCAGATTTGCTGCCAAGACCATTTCTGTGAATCCTGTCTCAGCACCTCAATCCCAATTAGCTCCAGCAGCCCAAACAGCAGCTCTTTGCTCAACTGGTTCCTTTAGCTGCCGATGCTGTGCTTGGGTGCTAACTCGGGTGAACCATGGCTCAACCCTGGCAATCACACCTCTGCAGCGGGGTGTCACTGCTGGCGAGTAACGGCTGGACCAGAAATGATGCAGGGCTCCAACCCACTGCCATCAGATGGAGGGATAATCAGATCTCTGTCCTGCTCCCCCCAGGAATTTGCAGGCTGGATGTAAGCTCTTTGGTAGCACGATGCAACCCTTCACTGCAGGCAAGACTTGCTTTTTGGACAACAAACCCTTTCCTTGAAATGTTGTTGAGACTCAGCACTGCAGACACTGCCTTTTTTGGACAACAAACCCTTTCCTTGAAATGTTGAGACTCAGCACTGCAGACACTGCTGCAAGATGGATGGATGAGGTTGGTTGGCCAAAAAATGGACTGGACGAGTGTGAGATGGTTACACTGACAGGCCACCCCAGCACATGGGGGGATGAAACAGGGCCTCCAAGTGAAAGGGAAGCAAGATTTGTGGGCTGCCATGAATGGGTGGAGGAGGGATGGGAAGGGAGGGACGAGCTTATGCATGACCCAACCAGTCAGGTGTTAGAAAAACCCCAAAATAGTAGCTCTGGTACTTGACAGCAAGTCATAACACTCGGAGTGTGGAGACAAATTTGGGGGCAACATGTGAACCTGTTCATGTGTCAGAGAGAGGGAGCGCCACTTAAACACAACCAGGTGTGGAACAGCCTGAGAGCATCTCTGTGCACTGTCTCTGAGCCATCTTTCCTCTTGCAGCCATGCTCAGGGCTATAACCCAAAAGGAGATGATGGCTTCTCCTGTTGAGATGTGCAGAAAGCCATGTCCAGGCTAACCCTACAGCGAATGGAAAGAAATGTCCTTTTTCCTCCACACCACTGGAGAGGGGCTGAACCCTCCTCATCCAGGCTTCAGCTTCCTCATCCATCATCACCCTCTGCTCAGAACAGAGACTTGGGTTAGTGATCACCACCAAAACCCAGAAGTTTGGTGGGACAAAGGAGGTCTCAATGCCTCTCATTTGGGTGGAGGTACATGGCCATACTGGCAAGGTGGGGACCTGTGCCATTGAAGAGGGTCCTTGCAAGAACCAAAAGGGTTTGGTGTCCAGGCTGAGATAACATTCATGTTACAAGATGCTGGACAGTGAAGGTGCAGCCACCCTGACGCATCCTGGCTGTGTGGGATCACCAAGCAAAGGTCCTCTGGAGGACCTCATGAGATTGATACAGCTCTAGATGTATCTTGGGGAGAGTTCCACTTCAAATTGAATGGGAAATGCGTGGTAGATGTGCCTCTGGTGGTATTTTTAGCCAGATGAGCTCCAGGTTGACTTCTAGACAGAATGGGATCCATGGTAAACGTCGGAGATAACGTGAGCGTGAGATCGGAGCTTGTTTTCTTGCACATGTAGCTGTTTCCAGCATGAAGCACCTGCTGTCTGGCAAGATCTATGAATCCAGGGAGCAGGGAAGGGAGAAACACCATGCAGAGAGACACCTTTCTGTCTGCTTGTCTTCAGCAGCAGGCAGAAATGGTTGGAAGACAGAATCATAGAATCACAGAAATGTTTAGTTTGGAAAAGCCCTTTAAGCTCCCCCAGCCCAACCGTTCCCCTAACCCTGCCATCCCACCCCCAAACCCTGGCCCTCAGCACCGCCTCTGCCCGGCTGTTAAATCCCCCCCGGGCTGGGGACTCGACCCCTTCCCTGGGCAGCCCCTTCCAGTGCCTGACAGCCCCAAGGGGAAGGAATTGTTCCTAATGTCCAACCTCACCCTGCCCTGGTGCAACTTGACATAGACAACATAGACAGCAACATTTTTGGCTGAGAAGATGACAAATTGTTGCTCAGGACAGCACACAAAAGCACGGCCAATGCCTCTGGGCTCTGTCTGACCTCGGCAGACACTAAGAGAAACCACCAGCACCGCAACGGAGAGGACAAAAGGCCATGGCTCAAAGCTCTGCAGCACTTAAATGAGTCAAGACCTCCCAGCAAGTGGACGAAATCAGTCCAGGGATGGCATGAAGAGGGCTAGGGATGCCATTCCCTGCAAGCCCTCTGTCAGCCGTTACAGCACGTCCTAGGTATTTACAAAGCCGGTGTTTGCTGGGACCTGGCACAGCTCGGAGGGGACCTGTTCAGCTCCAAGCGCAGAGCAGGCAATTAATTAAATGACCTTTCAGTCCATGAATGTGGACTTGTCCTCCAGGAAGCTGGTTACAAACTTTGGAGGCTGTTTCCAGCAACAGTGTGTGCATCCGCTAAATAAATAAAAAAAAATAGACGATTAAAGTTTCAAGTGTGAGAAACCAGGGACCAATAGACCATTAAGGTTTCAGGTGTGAGAAACCAGGGGCCCAAATGACCAAGGCCAGGGTGTAATTAAGCCACCAATTACTATGTTTGGTGAAAGGGGTTTAAGGATGGTTGGGTCTCCCCAGCATAAGGCAGTGCATTGCCAGAGGAGGCAGCTGGGAAGAGAGGTAGGTAGGGTTTTTTTCCCCTTCATGAAGCTAAGCAAGCCTCCTCTTCCACAGCAATTAGTTGCCTCAAACGCCTAAAAATATAATGCTCTGGGGTTTGGAAAACTTTTCTTTTTTAAAGCAAGGTGATCACTTTGAACTAACACAGCTCTTTAGGCACGAAGCAAGCCAGAGCTTGCACAGATTTTGTCTCAGTTCAGTCCCCAAACCCCGTTTCAGTTTAATTTTAGTCTGCTGCAGGTTGGTTTAGGCCTTCCCATCACTTTGGAGGTGTTAACTCCGGGCTTTTGTTAACCTCGGCTTGGCCGCAGGCGCAGGTGACGTTGGGTAGGGAAGGCAGCAGAGCCCCCTCGTTAATTAAGCACAACACCTCGCTGTGTTCAGGCGCTGCAGAGATAGTCTCGGCTTGTCGCATGACCAAAAATACCCCAGCGGCAGCAGCTGCGGTGCTTGTTTTAGCTCCAGGCGTGCCTCCAGCCCACGCGGGTCTGCGGCTTCTCCGTGATGCCGGCGGAGGATGCCTCTTGCCGGCAGAGCGGTGGGGAGGCAAGCTGGGCACTAAGAGCAGGGCTGGCAGCACAGTGTGATCACAGATCGCTTTTTTTTTTTTTAATTTTTTTTTTTTCTTTTGGCCAGGTTCCTAAGGAAACAAGGGCTGTGTCTGTGCCTACTGTTCGCCTCCTGCTCACCCCTCTCCTCTGCTTTTATCTTTGCAAGCTGTTCACCAGTTTCAGCAGAGAGGAGTGAAAATAGCCTGGCTGGGAGCAAAGGGATGCTCTTTCGGAGACCAGAGCCCTTCCAGGCACCACCACTCACAGGAGATGGTCATCATGAGCCAGACTCCAGCTTGTGAACAGCATTTGTGTTTCTCATGTTCCTCAGGGGCAGGTTTACATTTTCCTCCTCAAAAGCCTCCCTAGAAGTCATAGAATCATAGAATAGTTTGGGTGGGAAGGGACTCTCAAAGGTCACCCAGCCCAACCCCCCTGCAGTGAGCAGGGACATCTCCAACCAGATCGTGTTGCTCACAGCCCCGTCCAACCTGGTCTTGGATGTTCCCATGGATGGGGCCTCCACCACCTCCCTGGGCAACCCCTGCCAGGGTTTCACCACCCTCATCGTAAAAAATTTCTTCCTTATATCCAGCCTTTCCCCTCTTTTATTTTAAAACCATTACCCCTTGCCCTATTGCTACAAGCCCTACTAAAAAGTCTGTCCCCACCTTTCTTATCAGCCCTCTTCAAGCACTGAAAGGCCGCAGCCAGGTCTCCCCAGAGCCACCCTTCCTTTGCATCGATGGGTACCACGCGTCCCCAGCCCCCCTGTCACTGAGGAGGGAGGGGTGGCTACAGGTTTGGTTTTCACTGTTGTTTGCAAAGGGTTTGGAGATCCCAAAGCTTGGGATGTGTCAGTCATTCCCAGCGCCTCACCCGCCTGGGTCATGTTATAAGCCTTTCCTTGGGAGTCTTTCCGGCTGTTTGGCTTTTAGCTACCGATCCGATGCTCCCAGACACGTGCTTTGCAATCTGCAGGAGGAAATGCTTTCTCAGATCCTCCTGGGTTTGCCCTGAACTCCTCAAGAAACCAGGAAAGGGATAAAGCAGAGCTTTTCCTGCCAATGGAGGGGATTGGCCCTGGCACTAAACCCATCACCTGCAGAATGGTCGCTGGAGAAAAGAAAGGACAGAGAGGAAGACTGGATCTAAGGAAGAAATTCTTTACAATGAGGGTGATAAAACACTGGAACAGGTTGCCCAGAGAGGTGGTGGAGGCCCCATCCCCAGAAACATTCCAGGCAAGGCTGGACAGGGCTGTGAGCAACCTGATGTGGTTACCGGTGTCCCTGCTCACTGCAGGGGGGTTGGACTGGATGACCTCTAAGGGTCCCTTCCAACCCAAAACATTCTATGATTCTATGATTCTATGAAGCGCACGGGTCCTTTTCTATTCTCTATGCCTGGGCTCCCAACGATGGAATCCAGTGCCAATGAATTATAGAAATGCTTATGCAATTAGAAGGAGCTACAGTCAGTCCTTCTGCAGCCAAAAATAGTTCTGTGCACCAGCAAAGGGCTTGCCTGCCTTCACATCTTGTTAGGAAGAGAAAACACTCAGGGTTGGTGAGTGGGAGAAGCTTCAGACAGAACAAAATATTCCCATCTGCTAACGCTGGAGGGCAACGCGATACACGGGCAAAACACGCAGCCGGCCCCATGCGTTGCCCCTACTGCAAATCCTCTGCCTGAGGGTCGTGTCCCCCTCTGGGGATGCAGGAGGGACATCTCTGGGTGGGCAGGTACCCAGGGGGCATCTGCATCCGAAAGGAGGTCTTGGAACGGTGCCGGTCGGGGTGTGCATGGTCCCAGGAGCTCTAGGGTGGTGATGTCTCCATATCAGCATAAAGGATTTGTTTCCAAAAAAAAAAAAAAAAGGGGGGGAGGTGCTCTGGTCCCTGGCTCTGGTCCCTGTAGGCAGGTGCCAGAAGGAGCGCCCTGCCCCAAGCATGGCACCCATGTCCCTCACAGACAGTGCAGATAAACCCAGCTCCTGCCAGACCACCGCACATTGCTCTTTCAGAGCCTTTAATAGCATTTTTTACTCATCCTGCTCCCCAATCTTTTCCTGCACAATCTGTCCAGGAGGAGACGGTTTCCTGCTGCCAACCCCCAGCCCCCCCGACAGCGGGGGGAAAGCTGTCCCCTTCTCAGCTCCAACAACAGACTGAAGAGGAGGGGGAGAAGGAGAAAAAGGGTTTCTCTCTGCTTTGAGCTGAGATTTTGGGGTCTTGCAAGGGGGGGTGCAGACCATGGTGGTGCTGAAGGCTGAGTGCTGGCCCCTCCACTGGCAATAAAAATCCTGCACCATATTTGCAAAGCATCTCCCTCCCCCATCACATAACATAATATGAGCAAGAACTTCTTGACTTGGAAGGTGCCCGAGCCCTGGCCCAGGCTGCCCAGGGGGGCTGTGGAGTCTCCTTCTCTGGAGATATTCAAAGCCTGCCTGGACGCTGTCCTGTGCCCCCTGCTCTGGGTGAGCCTGCTTGAGCAGTGGGGTTGGACTGGGTGATCTCCAGAGGACCCTTCCAACCCCTGCCATGCTGGGATTCTGGGATTCCATTCCAGCCTCGCATCCCTCCATTGGGGAGATAATGCTCACTGGGATGAGTGCAGCCATGCACCCTCCTCTGAGCAATTCTGCCTGGCTGCCGGGACACTCAGGAGAGCTCTGGCTGCCACCATTCCCTTCTTGGCCACCTTGGCTCCTAAGTCCTCATGCATATTTCTCAAGTCTTTCCTTGCATCCATGATATCTAGAGATTTGTGTAGGAAAACGAAGAACCAAGGCAGGAGGGAGCAGCTCAGAAGAGGTGTATTTGTGTGTGGTCTTCACCCAGCTGTCCACACCTGACCCTTGCAGATCACCCAATAAAGGCTTCTAAACCACGGCACAAACAGCATTTATTGCCTGCCCAGGGCCTCCTAAGCCTTGAGGAGTCAAATTGTTTCATTATTTGAATAAGAAGCATGCAGAAAGATAGCTGTGCTGTGAGAGGGTGGCATTTAATAGGTGATAACTCCTTTTTTTTCCCATTTTCTCCTTACCAGCTGTGACCCAGCATCTCTCTGCAGAGCTCAGTGGTGGCCAGTTTGTGGTCATGTTTTTTAGATTAAATTCAAACCCATCCCTGAACTCTATTTGTAAGCATTAAAGATGGGGCCAGCAGCTGGTTTAACCAAAGTGCCCCAAGCAGATTTGGACTTGAACAATTTTGTGATCTCACCACTAAAATCCAGCTGATTACAGCACTCTCTGAGAGTAGGAAGATAGAGCAAGGTGATTTATGGTTGGCATCAGCCCACTATAGCCCTGCGCACGTGTGGCTGCATGTGACAAGAAATGCCACAGGAGCAGGAGCTGGTGGCCTTCCTTGAGTTTGAACCATACTGCTCCTCTGGCATGGTGTACGGAAATACCATGAAGACTTTCTGAATAGGGGAACCAAAGCAAGGTTCAAACAACAAGCCACGCTACGCAGCAGCATCGTATCCTGCTCCCTGTCATCTCTTGCTCTTAGGTGTTGCTTTCCAACAGCAGAAAGGGAAGGGATGAATCTCTCACACGTGGTCTGACCAACTGTGTTCCTCCAATGGCATGTTCTCACATCTCTCCCAAACATACCATTGTTCAGCATCTGGGAGATGGGGAGGGAGGCTGGTTCTCTGTCAAATTATCTGGGGAACAGCAAGTGAGGTTTGAATGATGGCCCTGAAATTCTCCGCTATGCATCTACACTCCCAAGTGGGTTGGGAAAGGGACCACTTCCAGCAGTCAGACCTGGGGGAGATACATCCCAGCTTCCTTCTCAAGCTGTTGGGATAAGAAGAGATAGTCCAGTTTGATGGGAAAAGTTGCCATGGGACAGTACTGAGTACAGCTCTAACACCGTGCTGGTCTTAAGGGTAGGAGAATGAGGAAGTTATGAAAGCTGGACTCCGTACAATGCTATGGGATGTCTTTGGTCATGACAGTGCTCTACAGGTTAGATCCATTATAGTCAAAAAGAAGAGCAAATATTTCTGCGGTGCAAATCATCTCCTCCTAAAGTCAATGTCAAAATGAGGTGAGCCACCTCCCAGGACTGGCTCTCTCTCTGCACTGACTAAGAGGGCAGACCTGGATGGCCAGCTAAAATGTTGATATTTAGGTATTTAGTTTAGATTTTTAAAATCAGGTGAGGCAAGCCTTCCCCTCACGACTAAGCTGGATCAGTGCTCTCCAGCCAAAGCAGTAAAAGAGTTTGGGTTCTGGAGGGCACCAAGTGCTTCTTTTCAGAGGAAAAGTTAGGTATTTAATCCAGGAGTACCAGGGGGATTAGCCTGAATTTACAGTAGTCTTCAAAAAGGGATTTGGAGACACCCACCCCCTGCGCTGGTCAGGGCACGGATAGGAGCTTGAAGGAGGAGGGAAGCAGAAGCACCATATGGACTTGGCAGAGATGCTCCTGAGATCCGTGTTCTTGGCAAATCCCAGCACTGCTGAGGCCTTCCAGGATAAAGTGGCAACGGACCAAGCATACCGACTCAGCTGCACTTGGCCCATGGTGGGGAGAGGGGTGGAAGGGCGCCAGAAACGCTCTGAGAGTCCATGGAAGTCACCGGAGATCTTAAATGCTTCCTGGCAGCGGTGCTGCTGCTGGAGAAGGAGGCGGATGGCTGCGAGTCCCGGAAATGTCACAGTGGCAGGAAGATGTCTAGGTGGTACACGCCATTCTCAAACAAGTTTGTAAAGCAATTCTGGCCAGTGGAAAGACGAGCAGCTGGCAAACAGGCCCTCTTCTAGTGGTCCACCACATACTGGGAAATATCCCCATATCCCATGGACACCCCTGCATCCACAGAGCATGGGTTGAAAACCACTGATGAGAATCAATGGCCACAGCAAAGTTCATAGATGGCAACCGGCCCTGGATATGCAATGCTAGCTGGGAAAGCCCCCTCACTCCCCCGTGTCCCACCTGCCAGCCTCCCAGATATCTGAGGGCACCTCAGGTGGCTCCTGGCACAAGGGTCAGGCAACCAAACCACACGCCCGCACTGTGGACACTGTGGTGCAGGTGCCTCAATGTGAGCAAGACCCCACGCTGGTGATGGGAGTGGTGACACCAGAATAAATCAGCCTGTCCCCTACACCAAAGAGGGACAAACAAGATTCCTGGGATTTTATGGCACATCCCAAAGGCGGTCATTTGGTGCAACATTTCACATCTCGGTTTGTCTGGGAATAAAACAGAAGGCCCGAATTCTGCATCTGGGAGCATGTTTACTATTTGGAAATGGTAGGTGTTGCACACAGCAGCATCTAGCCAGCCTGCCAGGGAATTTACGTCGAAGTTTTGCTCGTGGAAAAAACATATTGTGGTAGATAATGTTCTTGCTGACAAGCCAGATGTCAAAACATGGCAGGATAATGTTACTGAAAGCCTCAGCTGCTATAAAAGGGAAGCGAAGAGACAATTGTTCCTTCGTTAGACATCAAAATTTGATGGCATATCACTGTGACTGAAACGCTTATGAATGCTCAAAATAAAGCAGGGCTAAGAGATCCCCAGGACGTCAGGGGAGTTTCATGGAAGAATCATAGAATCGCTTTGGTTGAAAAAGACCTTTAAGATCATCGAGTCCAACCTTTAACCTAACCCTGCCATCCCACCACTAAGCCCTGTCCC
>NW_009259789.1:327569-352612 GCF_000687185.1 Egretta garzetta | reverse complement strand
GCCCCCAGTTCCCTCAGCTGCTCCTCGTATGACTTGTGTTCCAGACCCCTCCCCAGCTTGGTTGCTCTCCTCTGGACATGTTCCACTGAGAGGCCGACCACTTTCGGTCTCTCTTGCGTGCATGCTCAGAGCCAGGAGATGCGTGGGGCTGTTGTGAGCTCTGCACACCTCTGGCAAGGGTGGATCTACCATGGACATGTCAAGACAAGGATTCTCAGGATCAGTGTTTCTTTCCCCTCCCGTTCCCTGGTGCATAGCTGGTGAAGCTGGGGAGGGGTCTGGAGCCCCAGGCTGCTGGGGAGCGGCTGGGGGAGCTGGGGGGGTTCAGCCTGGGGCAGAGGAGGCTGAGGGGAGCCCTCATCGCTGCCTACAACTGCCTGAGAGGAGGGGGGAGCCGGGGGGGTCGGGCTCTGCTCCCAGGGAAGGGGCGATGGGATGAGGGGCACCGGCCTCAAGTTGTGCCAGGGCAGGGTGAGGTTGGCCATGGGGAACAATTCCTTCCCCTTGGGGCTGTCAGGCACTGGAAGGGGCTGCCCAGGGAAGGGGTCGAGTCCCCAGCCCTGGGGGGATTTAACAGCCGGGCAGAGGCGGTGCTGAGGGCCAGGGTTTGGGGGTGGGATGGCAGGGGTAGGGGAATGGTTGGGCTGGGGGAGCTTAAAGGGCTTTTCCAACTTAATGATTCTATGTTTCTATGAAAATATTTCAGGTAGAGCCTGGTTAGCAGGAGCTGAATGGGTCAAATACCCATCCCGTTCCTACTCCCCTGAGCACAGGAACCTAAGAGCGACTGCACTACACTAGAGCCAAGGTCTGTCTAAATCCATGTCTGATAGCAGCCCACAGTGAGTGGCTTCAGGACAGTGTAAGAGCTGCAAAGGTCTGGGGCAGTAGCAAGCAGGCCTCTCTTCACCAGGACACACCACTGTGGTTGTCCACTGGAGTTACTGTGGGACAGCTCACTCAACCCGTTTCTTGTCCTGTCCTCTGGGCTACTGAATGGCCTCGAGGAGGAGTGGTGAGTAGCTTTGCTCATAGGGGTTCACAGCCTAATGGCTAGGGCTTTCTCCAACAGGTCAAGGTCTGAACCCACCATGTCCTTGCCCACCAGGTGCAGAGCTGTAAGAACTGGTGTGTTATGCAGAAACACACAGTCATCTCCTCTCTCTTTAGGCATTTGAAAGCTAGACCACATTCAGCACTGTTGGCTACAGTAAGGGAAGAGTTGGTACTTCTAAAAGGTGCTTTTTGGCTCTTAACCAGCATGCCTGTCTCCATGAGACAGACACAGATGTTGCCGCTAGAAGATAAGTTGGGCTTAGACACCAAGCTTTTAGATAGTTTAAGGAGCTGGATCCCATGCATGACTTGCCCACACCTCACCTCTGGCAGAGGAGGAGACCTGACCCATTTCTCCTGAGCCTTGTCTGTCCATCCTCCCTTTGCTGGTCCTTTGCAGGACCAGGCTGGACATCACCACATGTTCCCCCAGCAATGGGAAGCGGGGTCATTCCTAGGGAAGGGATGCTCAGGTACCATTTTTACTTTTGACTAAGCCTTCTGGGAAGGAGGCACATGCAACTACCCCCATATCTGCACAGTATTGAATCAATCTAAAAAACCTGCCAGATCCCAGAAGCACCTGCCCCCTCTCAGCTATGCTTTGTCACACACATACCCCCAGTGCCCTCAATCTGCTCAAATTTCTGAGGATTAGATGACTCTGGTGAACCTCTGCTTGGCCATGACCCCTCTGCAACTGGAGTCTCCACCTGGGTCAATGCTCCCAGACCATCAGCAGCTCAGTCAAAGGAGTCCCAAATTTTGTTACACCTCCATGGCCCTGGTCCCACAGACAGAACTGCCACATTGAGGGCAGCACAGAGCAGTGAACCATCAGACAGATCACATCTTGCTGTCCTTTGAAGGTTGTAAGGAAACAAGTATCCTGAAGGACATAAAAATGAGAGGGGGTAGGTTGGATTTGGTTGGGTTTTTTTCCTGAAGAAGTGTCTTACTCTTTAACTTTGCTTTTATACGTAGACTCTTTTAATGAGGGCTCCATGGGAGAAGGTCTCCCAACTCCTTTGGACATTGGCTAGCAAGTACCTCTTTGCAAACCAGAACACAGAGGGTGCTGCAAGTCAGATGGGAAATCACTGGGAATGGGAGAAATTGGCCTCCTGGTTTGGCAGAGAGAGCCCTTTGCTCTGTGCAAATCCAAAGCTTGAAAAGCCCACGCCTGCTGCCCAAGTTTGCCACACAGGGTCGGTTTCCCTGTTGTGCCACGCTCCTTCTTGCACATGCTGGACGGGTGATGCTGGAAGGATAATACTGGACAGATGGACATAAACGACTGCTGAATCTTGCCCAAAACAACAGGCAGAAACATCTCCTGTGATTTACAGGTAGAGAGAGATCTGAAGAGCAGTTTATTCAGGTAGAGACCTGTAAATGACACCCACGGAGGGGCTCAGGTTAGATCAACACCAAGGACCAAGGGTTGTATCTCACATTGGGGAGGGTTGCCCAATTCCCTATCATTTTCTGCCCACACCAGTGTGCCAAACTTAGCTCTGCCATGAAAAACGTGACTCAAGGGTACTGTCCAGAGCAATCATCGTCCTCTTACCTTGTCCCAAGGACAAGCAACAACTGTTCAGGTTGCTTTTGAACTTTGCTGGTATCATTTATCTACATTCAATGCTCCAAGCCCCATTTGTCTTGCAAAGGTTTTCTCTTGACATCAGCCCTGCATGGCAGTTCTTTATCAACTTCATTGTGTCTTTTAACACAAAGGCAACCTGCCGTGACTCTTCCAGGAGGCTTTGTAGCAAAAGAAAATGAAAGTGCTCCTGCCCTTAACACTTTACCTATTTCAAGAGTGATTTATGGGTGTTGTTGAATGCACGCATCATTCGCAGAGGTAAATCGCAGCCAGTTATGTGTGGCTCGTCTCCTGAACACCTTTTAAGTAAAGGAGGAAGAAAAAAATCCAAACACAAAACTGGAATAGAGATCAGCATGGAATAAAGGGGGCTTCTTTTGGTAGCCCATCCTCTGCAGGATCTCAAGACCTGCATGAGAAACGTGTAGCTGCCATCTTCCCATTTTACAGATGGGCAAGCAGAGGGAGGGAGAAGTGAAATGATGTTCTGACTTGCTTATGAAGTGGTTAACCGAGTAAAAAAAAAAGAATAAAGTTACCTTCTTTTCCAGACCAAGGCTTGCCCTCACATTTTCAGTTTTGGAGATTCCTCCATTGTGTAAAACAGAAAGCAATGGGACTGTACACTGTATACAAGTTTCAGCTCTAGCTCCCAGATCTTCCCAAGCCTATTTAGGCAATTTCCTTTCTCACAAAGAGGAAAAAATACCAGATTGTACATTTATAGTGAAGCAATTCTCACTTTATCCAGCACTGGCTACTCTGTGCACACCAGAAAGCCTCCCACAATGACAAACAGCTCTTCTGGCCAATAGAGCTTCCAGGACTTTTGTCGCTGGTGTAACTGCACACACACTGGCTATCTGCTGTGCTGCCACCACGGCAGGTAGAAGCTTGGATGCCCAGAGCCACACCAGATCTGACTGCATCTGCCCAGACAAGACGGAGTGAAGCAGCCATGCTGTGCGTGCACAACAAAACCCACGTGGAGATGGAGAGAGGACCAGCTGTGGTGCTGGAGGCTACTCAACCTTGATCTGGTCTCTCTCACATTCCTCCTCGGCCATGTGCCCAGGCGCACCCTGCTCAGCCCCAGGACCTGCAGGAGGCATTGGCAGCCCTGCTCCCTATTAGTGGCTGAAGCAGAGTTAGTCAAACCATGAAGAAGTAGGTCCCAAGAGCTGAGAGTGTCTGCAAATCCCTTTCGCTCCGGGTCGATCGCCTGGGAGCAGCACCGATATGAACCTTGCATCCTTAAATTCCTGCTAAGGCACATTTCGGTGCTGATCAGAAAGCATAGTGGGGAGCAGAGCTGGAGCACAAAGCAGCATTTAGTATTTTTGTTCCTAAAATAATAATCTACTGTTTCTGAACGACTTGTGAAGACATAGCCCCTGTAACCTTCTCCAAACACTTTTCACGTGAAAGCCCTAAAACAGTAGGCAGATCATTTTCTCCATCTCACAGTGATGAAGAGCAGTTTATTCTTCAGCTGTCGCTTTTTATCACTTCCTTTTAGGGGGTTTCAGACACCTTTTCAGGAAAATAAATCTGCAGATGCACTTAATAACCCGCACGCTTGATTAGCGGTTATTACGCTGAGCCAGGAAGGTGACACCCTGCTACATCCTCACTCTGCGTCTGGGGACCAAGAGTGATTGATGCGAGGTCATTCAGGCTGGCTCTGGAGGGAGCAGGATGAAAGGCCAGATCTTTGGGGGCTTTGAGGATGTTTTAATTATGGACTCTGCTCTTCTCCCTGCCTCCAAGGACATACCCCTTGTCCCCAGTTAGTCCCAGCAGTGCCAGCCACAGAAGCTGTCCTTAGCGTTCAAGCCTGGCCATGTAGATGTCCTGCTTTGCCACCAAAGTGGGACTGCAAATATTTTGGCCACTGGCTCTATCAGCACACACCCTTTCAGCCCACATGGCTCCCTCTCACCATCACTACCCATCCCAATTCCTTCCCCTGCTACTCCATCACCTGCGATCAGGGCACTGGAGCATCTTTCCTACGAGGAAAGGCTGAGGGAGCTGGGCTTGTTTAGCCTGATGAAGAGAAGACTGAGAGGGGATCTCATAAATACTTACAAATATCTTAAGGGTGGGTGTCACGAGGATGGAGCCAGACTCTTCTCAGTGGTGCCCAGTGCCAGGACAAGGGGCAATGGGCACAAACTGAAGCAGAAGAGGTCCCAGTTGAACGGGAGGAAGAACTTCTTGACTTGGAGGGTGCCTGAGCCCTGGCCCAAGCTGCCCAGGGGGGCTGTGGAGTCTCCTTCTCTGGAGATCTTCAAAGCCTGCCTGGACGCTGTCCTGTGCCCCCTGCTCTGGGTGAGCCTGCTTGAGCAGGGGGGTGGGACTGGATGATCTCCGGAGGACCCTTCCAACCCCTGCCGTGCTGGGATTCTGTGACTCACTGCCATGTGGTGTCCATCCCAGACTCTGTTGGGGAAACCGCTCCAAGATCTTCCCCCTGCCAGAAGCCTTCCTTCCCCAAGAGATGTCACCAGGCTTGATGGCAGCCTTCCTCACCCCTCCCAGACCCAGCTCCCCTCTTACATCTCTCATGTCTCTCTTAGCACCTCTTCCTCCTCTGCCCTCCTCTTTTGGGAAGCCTCCATTCATGCCCTTGGGTGGCCCACCCAAGCAGGCAGCATCCATCAGCCACAAAACCAAGCGAAGCTTGCCAAGGCTTGTGGACACCTGGGCCATGCGTTATCCCCACTAAGCTCAACAAGCCTGGACAAATACCACAGCCAGGCTGAGGACCAACCTGGAGAGGGGTGGATTGAGGTCCAGGAGGGGCAGAAAGTGAGAAACACTGATTCCTGCCCCATCCAGATCCCATTTTTAGCTGGTCTTCTTGGTGTGGCCTTCAGCACGTCACTCCTTGCTCACGCAGCCCAGAAGGTAAAAGCAAATCGGCCAGATCATACCATAAAGCAGTCCTCCGCTTTCAGCGCTGATAAATTAAAAGCTCCTTGGTCTCTGAGTGAAAGGAAGTTTTCCCACACAATAGCTCAGATCCCAATAAAGCAACATCAAGCAACCACTTTGTGCTTCGCTTAAAATTTAGCCAGGAGGGAAAATATTATTTCGGATGGCAAGAAGAGATTGCTTTTAATTGAAACTCTTTCTGCGCTGAGCTGCTGTCGACACTTAGTTTTCAATTAACAGTTCCACGGGTTTTAGTTCAGTTCTGTGAGTCAAGGCTGTAAAGTGAAGAAAAAAACCCCCACCAAATCAAATCAGAACTTCTGGCTAATCTTGGAGAAATTCAAAGGGATTTAAATGCAAGTCTGCATGTTTGCTTCCCTTTATATCCTTGACTCAGTGGTCTCTTTGCCACATCCAAGCCCCACAAGGTTACCTTCACAAACCATTGATGAATTGAGGTTGGGAGGGATGGACATGTGAGATCTCTAATCCAACTCATTTGCTTAAAGCACGGTCAACTTGAAAGTCACAGCTGGTTGCCCAGAGCCCTGTCCAGGTCAGATGAATATCACCAGTGGTGGTGGTTGCACAGCCTTGGTGGGATAAATGACAATAAAAATCAGGAAGAAAAACTAATAGGAAAGGAGAGTGTCTTGGAGAAGAGGATTTGGAAGAGATGTGGCCAGCAGGTCAAGGGAGGGGATTCTGGCCCTCTGCTCCACGCCGGTGAGACCCCCTGGAGCCCTGTGTCCAGCTCCGGGGTCCCCAGCACAGGACAGACAGGGACTTTTCCAGCCACCTGTGTGACAAGCTTGGTCGTTATATGCCAGACCCAGGGCAATGCCAAGCAGAGAGCTGGCTTTGCCTGCATGCAGCCAGTGTGCAGGACCAGTCCACCTTGAAGCCACCAACCACTCACTAAGTGAGTTGCTTAGCTTTGCTGTCATCCCCCCACCATTCTCAAAAATTACCAAAAAATTAAATCAAAACCACTTTCTGGGAGATTCTTCCAGCATTCTTAAATATGAAGAAAATGCTTTCACCCACCAGGATGGCCAGGGAGGTCATTTCAAGCATAACCTGTTGGCATTGCTCCGGCCAAGAGCAGGAGGTTGGCTGGAGAACATTTGCTCCCAGCAAGCCCCACCATGGGAAGGTCAGATGGAGAGGAGCAGCCCCTGCAAAGCCAAGCCCTTAAACCCGAGCTCATGGCAGAGAGTGGTCCAAGCTGCAGTCAGCAAGTCTTCCCAAAAACATTAATCTTCTCATTACAGCCTGATTTAAGCACTAGAGTTTTTATTGTCTTCGGTCCCTAGAGGTCAATAGAAGGAACAGCCTCATTGTTGGGCAATTTATTTGACTCGATGTAATAACATTTAAATGGGCCGTGAAGACAAAACAAGACGCTCCATACTTAAGTCTATCCAGAGGCTGCTTTTGTCCCTTCTTTTTTTTATCCCTGGTGATAAAAGTGTAACTCTCCCAGGTCCTTCAAGCTATTTGCTCTAATATATCATCAGCTGCACTACAGATAAGCGGCTAGAGAGAATCTCTTAAATTTTGTGGGGGTTGTTCTTTATTATTTTGGTGAGGCTTTTTGGGAGGGGTGTAAAAGGGAAAAGTTGATTTTGTTAGCAGACTTTTCCTTCCCTTTAGTGAAAAAGGATGATTTAGAGATTGTGCTGCTGAAGCTTATGTACCACAGGCAGCTATGCAGGCTTAAAACCAGCCTTGCTCTTGATCTAGATAAATTGCCTACCCTATTGCACATCGGGTGGCACTTCAGCCCTCTGGAAATCAAGATGCCTGGGTCCTCTTACCAGTCCTGCCAGTGACTCACCCCAGTCTGAGAGGGTCACCCAGGCTTAGATTCGGGTGGGCAAACTTGCTGTTGAGCCATGTCTTACTTTGTGAGCAATTCGACGTGAATAATCTGGGAAGAGGACCGATCCACTTGAAAAGCCACCGTCATGCTTACCTACATAGCAGTGCTGTTACGAGTCATTAAAATTGACTTGGTGAATTAATTCTTCTAATGGTTTAATGCAGAGAAAGAAGCCTATTGTGCTCGGTGGACTGCTGGGAGATCAGGTTGTGGATGTGCCTGGACGAGTTGCCTGGCACCGCTCAGCTACACCTGCAGGCTGAGGGGATCTCCCTTCCTCGGAGGGTTTTGGGAGGAGAAAGGCACTGAAGAGCACGAGGAGATCAGGTCCTCTCACAGACAGGATCTGGATGGACCCCAAGGAAATGTGCCTTCATCTTCTGCATGTACCAGAAGTGCAGAATAATTGAGGTGGAAAGGGGGCTTTGGAGGTCTCCAGTCCAATTGATCGAAGATGGGCCATCTTCTGAATTAGTAGATTGTCCTTGGCCATGTCCAGCAGAGTTTTGAATATCTCCAAGGATGGAGAATCCACATCCTCTCTGATCCCCGTTTCCTATGTTTGACCACTCTTGCAGTGGAAAATTTCCTTGCATCTCACTGGAATTGTTTGTCAACTCCTGTCCTTCCCTGTGCACCTCTCATTTGGGTTGTTGACACAACTTAGGTCCACCTTAGACCCTCTAGCAGTTTGGGACCTCTCCTTCTGAGCAGGCATGCAGCCAGCAAGGGGTTGTTGGCTCTGCTTTGAGCTGTATTTCACATTGTGCACTCCAGCACTTAGACAACCTCGCATGTCCCAGAGGACAGGGTGCCAGGCTTGTCTGCATGAGATACAGGAACCCAGGGCATCTCCTTGTGGGTCTTCTGGGCCAAAGCTTTCTTGGCAACTGTCAGAACCAGCTCTGCAGCGTATGGTGAGGTTATGAAAAGCTGATATGTGTCTGGAAATTGGTGGCCTTCCAAGTAATCAAGTCTGGTCCACCTGATTTATTCTCTGGATCAGGATGTGAAGCAAGTAAAAAAAAAAGGAAGAGGAAAAAAAAAAAACCAAAAAGAAAGTAGGGGAGATGTGAATACCAGTATGGAAAGCTATGATGTGTGGTGGCAAAATGTGACTTCTTTTTGAATTTGAATGGAGAAGGATATCGTTCACTGTGATATCCTAGTTTTGGCGTCCAGCATGGGTGGGAGAAGATATGCAAGATTAGAGAACTCAGAAGCTAACAGCAAATTTTGGAAAGAAGTTGAAAATTACAGTTAGAGATGGAGGTGGACCTGCAAGCCCTGGAGCCAATCTGTGGGGACAGAGGTGAGGCACCTCTGAGGCACATGTGACATGGCCAGAAGCTCCTCCTGTGGGTCTTCCAGAGCTCCCTCCACACATCCTCAGCAGGACAAGGCCACTGCTGCTCCGCTGCTCTCTGAGGGTATCTGCACTTGCTCCTTCCCTGAATTTGCATCTGTTTATAAAAAAGAAGAAAAAAAGTTTTGTTTTGCTGATTTTTTTTTTAACACAGCCTAACAAAACTCCAGATAATGACAAACAAGTGAGCAAGACTTCTGGCACAAGCAAACGAGATTTAATCTGTCAGCCCGTGGGTGGATGGAGCAGGATAGTGCTGGCTGTATTCTCTTAAGGTGGCTCCTTCCATCCCCGGAGCTGCTTAAAATAAAGCAGATGGGAATACAGAATTATCCTCAGTGCTGAAATACGGTGCTGCATCCAGAAGGTGCTGCTTTTTGTGGAGTCTCTGATCTGACGTGCTCTATCCACGCTAGTCACTCAAGCACAGGCTGGAAAGCGATTGCCCAGGCACTTGAAGTGCCAATGCTGGAGCCAGCGAACCAGCTCCCCAGCAATGTTTGAGCTTGGTTTAGTAGGTGAGAGGGTTGAAATGTATGAAGGAGGCCAGCTGGACTCGAGGCCAAAGAACAGGTCCTGGTTAGTTTGCTGATAGATATAACCACAGCACACACACAGACCCAGAAAACACAGAAACACCTCCCTTGACATGGTTTGCGGAAGGCTGTTGGGTGTGAGAACTTCTAGCCCATGCTGGGGTCGAGCCAAGGGACCTGAACCAAAATCAAGGAGTTTTTTTTAAGCCAACCCATGAGGCAGGAGGTGACAGTGGCTGCTCCTCTCCAGGTCCCGTTGAATTTTTTGCATCCCTCTGATCCGGACTGTGTTGGGTGGATAAAGATCCAGCTTGGTTTACGCCAAAGACCTGTTGCATTAAGGCAATGGGTCACACCAGGGCAGAAGGATGGATGTTTGTACTCTCTCTACAGGCAAAGGAAAAGTTGGGAGAGGTTAAGTGACTTGCCCAGTGCCACAGAGATAAGCAGTGGGAGTAACAGGGATGGAGATCTCCCAACTCCATCAATGACCAGACCCTGAAAGGGCCTGGCTTTACCCATCAGTGAAGGTGCAGGAATAGCTGCAATGTCTTTTAACATGCTCCAGCACTCCCCCATGTCCTGCCCTGAGGCTTGGCTGCTGAGGGTGATGCCATGGTGAACAGTGGGACGTGCAAGATGTGGTCTAAGCACCACCTGGTGACTTTCATCCCATGCAGAAGGATGCTCCATCCCTCCAAAAATACACAGGGGGAGAAAAACACATGCAGGGAGCAGGGACAGTCAGGGAACTGCAAGTGAGCCTGAGGAGCAAGGGGGACCTTGGGCTTACACAGGGTCCAGAAGAAGGACAAAGCCTGCTGCAGGGATGCTGCATAGGACAGGACTGGCTTTGACACCAGGCTGAGGCTGGGGATGAAACCTCTCTGAGAAGGCATATCCTAAAAAGAAGGAATAACTGCAAAACCACACCAGGCTATTTCCATTTCTTTTTGGCTAAACCTCCCATGGCTAGATGTTTCCTGGGGGCGGGGCAGAAGATGGATGGGAGGAGTGAAAAATAAAAATGTTTGCAAAAGCCAGGCTTTTTTTTTTTTTTTTTCCAAACACAAATATATATAAATATGGCAGTGCACGAGATGGAGCTGTAAGATTTAGCTGTGCTGAGTTTGCAATTTTCCAAAGGTGTCTCTAACCTCTGCGGATGGTAGGAGAGCAGAAGACGGCCACGCCACGCGCGGGGCAGGCAGCACAGGCTGTTCTGCTGAGAGACGTGGAGATCTCTGGCTAATGAGTTGGCCTCGGTTCCAGAAGGACTGCCAGGATGAAATGGGGTCTCTCCTCCACTTATTCATTTGAATTGGCTGGTTAAAACTTCTCCGTCTGTGTCATTTCTGTGATGAAAAAAAGTGAAATGGGGAGAAAAGGAATGTGCTTCCACTTAAGAATTTTGGCTGAACCCCATTAAAACCAAGGTAAATCAGGGCTTTTTATCAGGGCTTTTTAAACCAACATTTACCTGGTATCCTGTCCCTTCTTTCTCTCATTTCTAGAGTAGATAAAAATTGTAAGGGGGGGGGGAAAGAAAACTAAAGGTATTGTCTTTTTTTTTTTTTTTTTTAAGTGGGACATTTTGGGAATTAAATACTTTTTAAAAATAAACCTTTCTTGATTGACCTTCCCTCCCGCCCCCCGCTCTTTCTAACCCCCATAAACCTACTGACACCACGTGGCTGTAATTGCCGAGTGTTTCATTTGATCCAGGGCACCTCCCAGAACAAGGCGAGGCAGAGAGCCCTCCTTGAAGAGCTCCCCATTTGGTCTCAAACATAATGCAGACATGGGAGTTCAGAAAGGCAAGAGGCATGAAAAGGAGGCACATGCAATTAATATAATGAATAAATCCTACAGAGAGACAGGAAGCTTTTGCATGGGACTTTCAGTGAGACCAGCTCAGCAGCTGAATCGTAGAATCATAGAATCACTTTGGTTGGAAAAGACCTTTAAGATCATCGAGTCCAACCTTTAACCTAACCCTGCCATCCCACCACTAAACCCTGTCCCTAAGCACCTCATCTATCCTTCTTTTAAATACCTCCAGGGATGGGGACTCCACCACCTCCCTGGGCAGCCCCTTCCAGAGCTTGACAGCCCTTTCGGTGGAGAAGTTTTTCCTAATGTCCAACCTAAACCTGCCCTGGCGCAGCTTCAAACCATTCCCTCTCATCCTAAGCTGAGGGAATTGGAGCAAGAGCAGAGCAAGCCCCGAGCTCTAAAGTAGACATCCTCCACCCAACATCCCCATGGTCATTCCAGAAGATGATCTGTCCCTGGTGACTCTGCTCAGCATCAGTTTGGGTTTAAACTTCCTTCCCAAGCTAATGTGTGCTGCGTTTCAAGGACTACAGGGGTTTCCAAACTCTGATGCATCAACGCTGATGCATTTATAGACACCTTGTCCCTGCTCACTGCAGGGGGGTTGGGCTAGATGACCTCTAGGGGTCATCTATGATTCTATGATTCTATGACCTCCAGAGCTTCCCTCGGGCAATACCAGTATCTTGTCCGCCAAGGTGCTGCACAGACAAGAACAAGTTTTAAACCAAGCTGATGAGAACTGAAATGGAACAGTAAGCAAAACCGAGCTACGTTGTTGAAAGGAAAGGAGGGAAGGTGAAAACTGTTTGAAATTTCCCTTGCATCAACACATCCTTGGCTTCAGCAAAACCACCTTTCCCAGAAGGAGCAGTTTGGTCGCCTCTGATGACATTGACTCCTTTGCGTGCCATTTTCCGACGTTGGGCTCTGCAGAGAACAGGGGCCACCTCAGCCCTCCGGGGTTTTTTTTCCTGTAACATCACCACCGTGCATCAGGGAAGCCATCCTTACAGGCTGTAGGAGAGGTCAGTGGTTTGCTAAGCAGCAGCAGGGATTTGAAGGCTGCTCTCAGCCCATAGATCAACAGATCTGTGTTTTGGTGTTTCCTCCATCCTTCGCACCCAGCTCAGAACAGGAGCAAAGCTCCCTCCTCCTCCTTCCACCCATAGCAATTATTGAGCCCCTCAGATCCACCTATCTGAGAGCACTCATGGAGAGGACGCTTCTTCCCCACCCATCACAATTTCCAGAAAGGGATGGTGTCAATGTAATCATCTTTACCAGAAGATTCAGCTTGAAAGTCCCCCCCCTCCTGGAGGGAGGATGGCTTCGCTGTATCAATGCGAGGGGTCAGCGCGCATACAAATCAAACCCCTTCGTCTCCAATGTAAAGAGATCTCTTAGGGCTGTAGGGTTAGGATTGAAGAGTCTAATAAGGGGAAAGAATTAAGCCTGCAATCACTTGGACTGATTTAAATTAGGGTTTTTTTCCTGCCGCTTTGATTAAAATAAGCCGATTTTCCTTTCCACCTGTGTTTCTTATGCAGGCAGAATTTCCATTACCTCCAGTCGATGCTTTTTTTAACTTCTTGAAGCTACAACTTCACGGCATCCCTTCCTCTGGTTGCCAGGAGTTTCCTTAGCACATTGCCACTCTTGTGATATTAATTATAATATCTGCCTGTTTTATATACCTGTCACCGCTGTTATTAAATGGACCTCCTGCCTGCCTTTCTTCTGTCTTATTAAAGAACACTGACCTTCCTTATTCATTACAGAATTATAATGAATGTTCATTACAGAACAGTGATGATATTGGGCTTCCATTGTCCCCAGGAAGATTTAGGTCAGACATAAAGGAAATCCTTGTCATGACAGGGACAGTGATGAACTGGAAGGGTTTGGGGGTGGGACAGGGCAGATGTCCCATCACTGGAGGCTTTCAAGCAGACAGCCAAACATCAGGGGTGCAGCAGGTAGAGCTGATGCTGAATTGGGGCAGATTGGTGGGATCCTAGACAGCCCTTGCACTTTTGCATGCTTTCTATGGAAGTAGGAGTATTGGAAGTTCTCCAGTCACTTCCACCAGTAGCCATCCCACAAAAGGAACAGCACAATGTTTAATAGGATAATTGTCGAGCTCTGGACTAATCACACAGTGATTAAATCAAAGAGAAGCCAACGTAACCTGGCCAGTCATCACTGGCCATCAATTTGTCCTTCCAGCCCAGCATTAACGACACAAAAGATGCTCTCTGTCCCCACCACCATCAGCTGGATGTAGTCATTAATCTCCATGCAACCCTCCAGAAGCTACGCTGAGCTCAGCTCCTCCCTTTGCGCTCAGGCTATAGCTGGAATAATGCCCAGCAATGGGATGGAAGTGCCTGAGGTGCCGGCTGTGCTCTCAGCCATGGAGAAGGCTTTGGGAGTCCCCGGAGTTCTTGTGGGGATGGCCATTTCCCTGTCTTCCATAGGTATTCACACCCCGCTCTTGACTTACAGCAGGTGTTCCTTTAAGTGGCTTCAAAAGCAAAGATGCAAACCCAGGGAGGAGAAGTCCATTGCAGGCTCTAACACAGAGACAACCCTGGTCAGGAGAGTCCTAAGCTGCTGATTGCTAAACACAGAGGGAAGGTCTGGTGTTTCTTTTTCCCAAGGCATCTGGTTTTGGCCACCATGAGAAGAAGGAGCTGTTAGCAAGGCAGACAACACAGGCCAAATATGAGTCCTTGCATGGGTCTGACCTCAAGAGGGGCTGCAATAGGAGCCCTGTTTGAGTAGCAGGGTTATTTGCTTCTCCCCATGCTGACATCAGCATGGTCAAAAGCAGACCACCCTCAGCAAAAGCAGTACCTCCAGCGGGGTACACAACTGAGCCTCGAAACCACCATATGGTACTGACCTCCACCACGGGGGCCTCCCTCTCTCCCCCTGTCTGATCCAGCCACCATCAGTCAACATCATTTGGGAATATGTTCCAAGGGAAGGGAATAAAATCAAAAATGCTTTTTCTTGTGTTTCCACTGGAAAAAGAAAATTATTTTAGCATGGTTCCACTTCCAATCAGTAAAATAAATGGTGATTTGATTTTGAAAAGTCTAGTAAAATGGAAACAAACTCCCAGGATTAATACTCTGCATGAAAAAAAAATACTGCCTCTCAAGTTGAAGTATTGCCTTAGAATGGATAAGTACTGCAGGAATCTGAAAGCAAAATGAGCCCTGGATTCTGTTCCTTCTTCTCAGAGCTTATTGTAACCACCACCATGTCCATGCAGTCCTCGCTGCACCAAAGGATACCCAGAAGCCACCATTGCAGCAGAACATCCCCAGTAAGTCTCTGCACTCCCACCAGCAACAATGCATCCCTTCCCCGGGAGCATGGAGGGGAGAGTTGGATATGAACTGGGCAGCTTGAGCCCCTCCGAATTTATTTTAGATGGGGGCAAGGAAACTCAGAAGTTGTGACCTGAGCTTCTGTGGGAGCCCAGAGCCCCTCTCCCACCCTGACAAGACTGTTCCTGCCTGCATCCCACTCCAGCCCCAACAGATCTTCATCATAATGTCTTCATCAATGACGTAGTGGGATCGAGCGTGCCCTCAGCGAGCTTGCAGATGATACCAAGCTGAGTGGTGGTTGACATGCCTGAGGGATCAGATGCCATCAGAGGCACCTGGACAAGCTGGAGAAGTGGGCACATATGAACTTCATGAAGTTCAACGAGGCCAAATGCAAGGTCCTGCACATGGCTTGGGGCAAACCGTGGTATCAATACAGGCTGGGAGATGAAGGGATTGAGAACAGCCCTGTGGATAAGAACTTGGGGGTACTGGTGGATGAAAAGCTGGACATGAGCCGGCAATGTGCACTGACAGCCCAAAAAGCCAACCATGCCCTGGGCTGCATCCCCAGCAGCGTGGCCAGTGTCGAGGGAGGGGATTCTGCCCCTCTGCTCTGCTCCAGTGAGACCTCCCTGGAACCCTGTGTCCAGCTTGGGGGTCCCCAGCACAGGACAGACAGGCACCTGTTGGAACCTGATTGTGGCCCTTCAGGGCTTAAAGGGGGCCCACAAGAAAGCTGAAGAGGGACTTTTTACAAGGGCCTGTAGCGATAGAACAAGGGGTAATGGCTTTAAACTAAAAAAGCGGAGATTCAGACTGGATATAAGGAAGAATTTTTTTACAATGAAGGTGGCAAAACACTGGCACAGGTTGCAGAGAGGTGGCAGATGCCCCATCCCTGGAAACGTTCAAGGCCAGGTTGGACAGGGCTGTGAGCAACCTGATCTGGTTGGAGATGTCCCTGCTCATCGCAGGAGGGTGGACTGGGTGACCTTTGAAGGTCCCTTCCTACCCAAACCATTCCATGAGTCCATGATTCTATGACTTGCACAGCGGGGGAGCCAGCAGCCTGGCTGTCAGGAGGCTTCTTCCTGGCAGCGATATGAATCCGGGGAGGTGCTCTCTCTTTAAATGCAAGGAGGGTGTCTGCACCGGATTTTTCTTTTTTTTAACAAAGCAGCTACAACTGTCTCTTGCCAAGGGTCTGATGATGCTGATAGAAGCCACACTGATGGTCTCTGATGAGGTCTGATAACATCCATCAGAGCAGGATGAACTGCTTATGGGAGCGGGGCATCTCTGTGCATGCCCAGAGGTAGATCTGACAGGCCTGAGTGGGGGATCAGGGGAAACGGCCTCAAGTTGCCCCAGGGCAGGTTTAGGTTGGACAGTGGGAAAAAATTTTTCACCAAAAGGGCTGTCAACCACTGGAACCACCTGCCCAGGGAAGGGGTCAAGTCCCCACTCCTGGGGGGATTTAACAGCCGGGCAGACGCGGTGCTGAGGGCCAGGGTTTAGTGGTGGGACAGCAGGGTTAGGGGAACGGTTGGGCTTGATGAGCTTGGAGGTCATTTCCAACCTAAATGATTCTATGATTCTGTGATCCTTCTCTACAGGTATCACATGCTGAGGCTAATCAGCGTCTGGTCTAAGTTTCCTCCACTTGATAAACATCCACAGACCTAACCATCACTGTCCAAGTTCATCTACAGGCACTAGGGGCAGTACATGAACACCATCCTTGCTGGCTGGTGGATCTTCAGCATCATCTTGCAATTGCCCTACCTTCAGTACAACACAACAGCAGAGAGGATAAGTAACGAAACCGTTTTGTGCTTGGCCACCAGCACTTGCTTAAGTTCTCCAGGGAGTTTCATCATGAAGTTTACCACCTACACATCCATCAGTCTGGATCTCATCTTCATCTTCCTTGTGATAGTCCTGAATGGATTCATCATTGACCTCCTCTGGAGGCAAAAGAGAAAGGTAAGGGCTGCCTCGACCACAGGGAACACCTGGAACAAGGACACAGCTCAGGCAGTGAAGATCTTGCTCTCACTGGATGTAACCTCCCAAAATCCTTTGTGGGTTCTCCAACTTTCCACGCAGAAAAGCATGTCTGCTCTGAGGGACTTCTTCAGGCATTTAAAATAAACCCCTGCCAGCTTTCTGGAAACATCTCTCAGATGATGCTTAAAATTCAGGGGGTTCCCATCGATCTTCTTCTTGCACCCTGTGATAACATTGTGGGGCATCATCAACCAGACGCGGGAACTAATCAGAAAACAGAGCCAGTAGACATCAAAGAACGGATTCACCCCAGAGATGTGTCACAGAAAATATCCCAGGGAAAGCTTATTTCAAAAGGTGCAGCAGCAGGTAAACATTTACCTTCAGCCAGATGAAAGCAAATGGAAATACTCTCATCATCGCCAGTCAGCGACAGCCCGTGATAAACAAGAGATCAAGTATACAGAGTCCCTAAGGACTTGTTACTTTTGAAAACTATAAGAGGGGAAGTAGGCATTCTTCAGTACTGTCACAGGCAGGCGAGTCTTCCCATTGCCAAACAGCTCATGGAGAGAAAAAATGAGTAGCAAAAAGCCCTCTGAAAGCCCCGACGTTGCATGGATGCAGGCAGCCAGCAGAACCGGTAGATTCTAGGAGAAATTACCGCAAGATTATGTTTTCAGGATTCATGATTTTATGAAGATGAAAATATGACCAGGCAAATGGTGCTATGAAGTTTATGGCTTCCGGCACCAAACATTTATTTCTCAACAAAACAGAAATCATGAAGTCGCAATGCCAGGGTACATTTTCTTGTGTCAGATCGTTCTGCGTATAATACAGCTGTGAAAATAGAGGAAAAATGTCGCTCCAAACCCTTATATATCTTTCTCTCCGAGCCCCAGAGCAGGGGTCTGGGAATAAAAGAAGTAAAATGTCCTGTGTGCCATTCTGTCTTCAAAAAAATCTGTCTCCGGTGTTATTTTGATTTGGCTGGTGTGATTATGCATAATTAAACATTAGCTGACACGCTGAAAGGTGCTTCCCTTCCTTTCTAGTGCCGCCTAAAAACCTCCTTCTGCTTTCGTGCTCCCCCTCTAAAAAGCTCCTGGGGCTTTGGGGGGTCTCTTCTTGTCTGCCGTGCCCACGCAAGCCTGCCGAATATTGGTATATAGGCACCTTTTGCCATTTTGGGGTATATACCTCTGGGGTGACAACCTGCCTGCAATCCAGAGAGGACAGATGCTCAACAAGGGGTGGGATATGCAGAAATCTAGCCCAGGAGCTACCCAGCCTCCTGCACTGCCTTTTCCCTCATCATTTGGTTTCAGCTGGCAGAAGAAATCCTGTGCATCTCTCTTATGGGGTTACTGGTTTTGCATCTCTCTCCGGGGGATTCAGTTCAGCTTCTTTTCCTTTAAGCTCTGCAACCCAGAGCAAGGATCATTTCTGAGCGTCTTCACTTCTGTTGGAGATAGATCCCTGAAGAAAGCAATCCCTGCAAAAGTGCTTTTCAGACTGCTTTTGAGGGACAAATATTGCCCGGGTTTCCCTGTCCTTTTTTTTAGAGGCTCCACGCTTTCATGATTCAATGCACGCTGCACGTGTAAAATACATGCTGGCAGCAAAAGGCTCCTGGTAGTTCCCAGCAAAGGCCATGTACCAGTTCTGACCTCTTCCCACCTACCCGGGGGATGCAAGCTGCCTTGCCCTGGCTGTCCCTGCAGCCCAGGCTGCTGTGTCAACCCCAACCACTCGCCCCTACGACCCCCCAGGGGTCTACACCACCGTCAGCGACTCACAGCCTTCTAGATACAATCAGAAATCGTCCTGATTTTTGAAAGTTGAGCCTGCAAGGGAGGCAGACAGGGCAATATTTTGGGAAAAGGGGGTGAAAAGAATGGATTCTTCCTCTGAAGCCTTCTGGACAGCTTTTAAAATGACCCCTGGAAACCTGCCGTGTTGGCCATCAAAGAAAGTAAGGTACTAGATGACATGTGACTTGAGTCTAATCCAGCCTGGGAGTCCTCACAGCCCTATGTTCCCCCAGTTACCCACAGATTAGGTACAACAGAGACAACTGCTCTGTTCCTTTTCCCGCGCTGCCTGATGAACACTAGCCAGGAGCACCACTTGTTGGAGAGAGAAGGCAATTCAGTCGAGATGGAACACAGGAGGCGAATGCAGTACCGGCAAGGATTGGTAACTCATGATCCTGCCAGACCCCTACTAAGCGCTTTGACTTTAAAGATTTTTTAGATTTATTTTGAAATAAAGATACTCTGCCTTCTCCCACTCTCCCCCAACTTCCTCCAGCAACAAAATCTATTGGGATTAGCTCCAGGGAGATAAAAGTAGCCTTGCTGCTCTTAAGAGTTATCTGCAAACTCCACGCAGTTCCAGTAGAAAAGCAAATATTCCACGTTGGTAGTGCAGCTGCAACTGCATCAGCCAGCCATCAGCAAGGAGCTGCTGAAATGGAGTAGTGTTATTTCAAAGCCAGATAAGGAGACTGTGTGTGCCACCTTCAGACTGATCCCTTCTTGTACATGCAACTCCTTCGTTTTTATTTCACAGTCATCTGCAGAATTGCATAAAAATTCGGGAATTTTTATGTCCAGCTGAGCGTTGAATACATCAAAGGAAAGCCATGCTCAGTCTGGGCTTTCACCATCCTCACAGTGAAAACATTTTTCCTTACATCTCATTGGAATTTCCCTTGCTGCAGCTTACACCCATTGCCTCTCATCCCGTTGTCACACGCCTCTGAGAGGAGTCAGGCCCCCCCTTCTCTGTGATCTTAATTACGCGGTTGAAAAGAGCAATTAGATCTTACTCAGCCTCCTCTACTCCAGGCTACACCAAGGCAGCTCCCTCAGCCTCTCCTCTTACATCAAGTGCTCCAACCTACCGACCACGTTAGCCGGGACATTCATACGGTGCTGTGGGCAAGGCAAGACCTCAACTGGCCAAGTCATTCATATTCAAGGCAGAAAGACAGACAGATGCATGCAGAAGTGCGGAGAAGTCTGGCATCACTAGGGTATCATAGAATCATAGAATCACTTTGGTTGGAAAAGACCTTTGAGATCATCGAGTCCAACCTTTAGCCTAACCCTGGATGGAGCAAGAGGACCCGGCCTTTTTGAGCCTCACTGAAGAAGTCGAAAGGGAGATGAACTCAGGCAGCAAACAGTCCCCTCTTGGGTTACACCAGTATTGTCTAATGCTGTTGTTCCACAGACAAATCTTTTGGTGATAAAAAGGTTATTAGAAGCCGGGATTGGATCCCTGGCCCATTCCACCACACACTGATGAGCAGAGGGAAGGGACAGGCGAAGGGATGCTGAGGATGGTGGGAAGAAGACTTTAGAGGAGGGGAGGCTTTGCCCCAGAGACAACATCTGGGGGAACCACAATTTAGCCTCTAGCCAAGACAAAGTAAAAATGCTGCCTTCTGTGTTGCATCCAGAAAGAGAAATGCAGGAATGACTCAACCTGCTCATGCTGAAACCAAGATGTTAAATGGTGAGCAACATTCCCATTAAGTGGAATTTGCAGCCCAGCTAAGCACACCGAAGTAACTTGGCTGGAAACACGGATTTTTGCATCTAAAGCATTGCCTCAAGCAGCAGTTGCATTAGGGTTGCAAATCCCCATCAGTCCCTGGGGACAACCTAAGAGAGAGATCGCTGGGTCACAGCACCTGCACCCCTGTTTTCTCTACGTGCCCACGTGCAGCAAGGAAAGCAAATTGCATCTTGGCATCTCTGGTTTTCTTTTCCCTTCATGCTGGTGGATATGTGGAGAGAGAAGAAGAGTTCTTCATTAATGTGTACTGCAAAGTCTGCTCACCCAGGTCTTGGTTGCTACTCGCGTGTTGTCAGCTGAGTCACAGACTTTTTGGGACATTTCTTTCAAATGGAGATGACTGCCCTGAGAATGAGATAGCCTTTTTAATTAAATGGGGTTTAATGGAAACATGGGAAGGGACAGGTGAAATTAAACCGGGGCTGCAGTGACAGACTTCTTAACTAATGGCTTGTAAATCGGTTACAATTTATATTTTGAAAAGATACATTAAGGCTCTAGACAAACAGCTCGTCAGGCCAGAGCGGAGAGGAGAGAGCTCTGCAGTTGGAGCAGCCCTGTACGAAAAAGATATCCAGAACGACAGTGACTGCTGAGCATTAACCCCGCCGCTATTTATATAATGGTCTTCCTCCCCAGGACTGACTTTGTGTAGAAGGCCAATATTTTTATCTTTGATTTTCAGCTACAAAATGCCAGGCACAAAAAAGTGACCGGCCCCGCGCTGGGACTAAGCTCGGACGAGCTAGGCGGAGTTAGTCAAGGCTGATTTCCAGCAGAAAACGCAGGTCTAAAAGAACAGGTCTTTTCTGGAAATGTGTCCATTCCCAAGAAACATCAGTTAGGAGCCATCTGGTATAATTTATAGGCCAAAGAGATGAAGAAAACAATGCGGATGAACTGTTGGAAAGGCGTCCACATGCACAGATGTAGTCATAGCCACATGGTCTAAACCAGGCGGTCAGGGCATAACTGGGGCCAGCCCCTGCTCGAAATCAGGGACATCCAAACCCACGCACCCTGCACGGCTCCACCGTTCACTGAAGAGCCTGGGAAAGGCTTTGGGTTTGCTTCAGTGCACACCAGGAAATTTTTGCAAACCACTTCTCGCCCACACTGCTCTTGCAGCTTAAGCCAGTGCCCTGCCCTGACTGTCGGGCTCCTCTGCGCGGGGCTGAGCCATTCCCAAAAGGTAAATCCCCACCTCTGCGCCTATGCGGGAGGAAAGCGTCTGAATTCCAGTCTTCAGGATTTCACTTCACCACCATTTGTTTCTTTAATCCCCCATTAGGTTAGCACTCTCCATCTCCAACTGGTTTTAAGGACCTGCTCAGGGAAATCCTCGGATTTATCATAGAATCATAGAATCATAGAATGTTTGGGGTTGGAAGGGACCCCTAGAGGTCCCCCCCTGCAGGGAGCAGGGACACCGCTAACTGGATCAGGTTGCTCAGAGCCCCGTCCAACCTGGCCTTGAACGTTTCCAGGGATGGGGCCTCCACTACCTTTCTGGGCAACCCCTGCCAGTGTTTCACCACCCTCAGTGTAAAGAATTTCTTCCTCATATCTAGTCTAAACCTGCCCTGGTTTAGTTTAAAACCATTACCCCTTGTCTTGTCACAGCTGGCCCTACTAAAAAGATTTTCCCCATCTTTTGGATTTATATTTTTACTGGTATTATTTGTTTCAATTCTTCCCCCAGCTCGTCAGGCGAAAGAGCCTTTATCTGAGCACCAAGCCTCCCTCCCTGCATCACTCAGCTCCAGAAGCAGCTGTGGCTGAACCAGACCAGACACTTGGATCTTCAGAGCAGAAAAAAGCTGCCATGAATCATAGAATCATAGAATCACTTTGATTGGAAAAGACCTTTAAGATCATCGAGTCCAACCTTTAACCTAACCCTGACATCCCACCACTAAACCATGTCCCTCAGCACCTCATCTATCCTTCTTTTAAATACCTCCAGGGACTCGACCACCTCCCTGGGCAGCCCATTCCAGAGCCTGACAACCCTTTCAGTGAAGAAGTTTTTCCTGATGTCTAGCCTAAACCTGCCCTGGCGCAGCTTCAAACCATTCCCCCTCGTCCTATCGCCCGTTACCAGGGAGGAAACACAAGACAGCAGGACAAAACCTTGCAATGGCTTTGACCCTTCAAACCAAGAGCGCCTTCTGATGTGTCGTGGACTCTAACGCAGGACAACAAAAACAAATGGAGGCTGCCACGCAGGGAGAACCAAGTTCACGGTACCTCATTTGCAAACGGCTGCACAGCTGATGACCGTGATGAGCTGAACTCCATAAAGAAAAGGAAAATAAGGGGGGGATCACCATGAGATCCCACCGACCAAGCGGCACCTTTCTCATATAACTTCAACAAAGCTCTGTTAGTGTTCTCACAGCCTAACCAAGGCAGGACCACAAAGTTTCGCTTGCATTCAGCAGCAATGCAGCAGCATTCAGGAGACAGAAACCCAGGGCTGCAGGTCTGCCCTGCAGGCAGGGTCCTGGCAAGTTGACCCCTTCGCATAAAAACTTCAGTTGCTCTAGAACAAAACACCAATACAAGCAGAACCTAATTTTCCCCTGCCTTGTCTTCACCTTGATCTCATGCATGTCTTAATCTTCCAGTTGTGTTTTCAAGAACTAAGACTCTGTTTTGATTGAGTAAAACCATCACTTTTGTTTAAATTTCTCTGTTTAAGGTAAATTTAAAAGTTACCCCAGGCAACAGTACGCTGTCTTATTTCCCTTAAAACAAGCGATCCAAGTAGAGCGGCCAGAACAAAGCACCAGGGGCTCAGCAGACCAAGACAGGTCTCACAAGCCTCTTTAGAGGCTTTGGGGAGGTGCTGAGCTACCAGATGGTGCACCCTTGTCCTGGGTGGGGTAAGGTTACTAGTTCATTACCCTGCAAATATAAAATCCATCTGCAGCTCCTTAACTCTGGCGCATCGATTCAGGCACCTCCTAGAGCCTGATCCTGCCATCCACGGAGAGCTTCCTGGAAGGTGCTGAAGAACTCTTGCACCTTCTGGCGCAAAGGAGTGGATGCAGAAAGGCATGTTCATTAATACATTTGTAGATGAGTGTTTGGAAGAATACCAGAGGTCCATATCCAAGCGGGAGGGAGCAGGCAGGCAGCACTTGCATTCTTTCTCCCAGTAAAAATATTCTGCTACACGAAGGTTACAGCCACGCTGTAAATCCAGGCATGCCCAGGCACTGGAAAGTAATCATCCATGTGAGAAAATTGTTAGAAAGTTCCCCAGCATAAATTTGGGTGCCAATTCGCATTTTCCTAGATAATTCCCAGGCATGGTCAACGCGCAGACCAGGCCAAGAACAACCCCCAGCGGGCAGTTTGCATCCAGCCACCCTCTTCTGGAAAGCAAGACAGTTTGCAAGCGTGGAAGAGGGCATCTTGTGCCAGTTGGCCACAGGGCCCAGGATACATTTAGTTCCTGGATGCACTTAGTTTATTAGCACAGATGAAGCTGAATTGCTTCTACTTAGAGTCTCATTACCGGACATCAATACATGACGCCACCGGACACGTACTGAACCAAACACTCTGGGACTGTACTGCCAGCTGGCTTCATTCTCGTTGCTATTACAAAGAATCCCAGAATCCCAGAATGGCAGGGGTTGGCAGGGACCTCGGGAGCTCACCCAGTCCCACCCCCCTGCTCAAGCAGGCTCACCCAGAGCAGGGGGCACAGGACAGCGTCCAGGCGGGGGTTGAATATCTCCAGAGAAGGAGACTCCACAGTCCCCCTGGGCAGCCTGGGCCACGGCTCAGTCACCCTCCAAGTCAAGAAGTTCTTCCTTCCATTCAACTGGGACCTCTTCTGCTTCAGTTTGTGCCCATGGCCCTTGTCCTGGCACTGGGCACCACTGAGAAGCAACGATCACTCACACAAGTGTATATAATTCCTACATACAATGAGGCATTTGAGGGAGGAATGTGCTATTTGACCTTACATCAAAATAAAGACTAATTTGAAAAGCCACGTGCTTTCCCCCCAAACGACCTGGATCAGGATCAGGCACTGACCTCAGCCTGGCCGAGGAAATCACGTAGGTTTGAAAGTTCTGGGTTACTATGATCCCACCGTAGTGTGGTATTTGCAAGCCTGAGTGGGACGAAGGAGACTCCACAGCCCCCCTGGGCAGCCTGGGCCAGGGCTCAGGCACCCTCCAAGTCAACAAGTTCTTCCTTCCGTTCAACTGGGACCTCTTCTGCTTCAGTTTGTGCCCATGGCCCTTGTCCTGGCACTGGGCACCACTGAGAAGCAACAATCACTCACACAAGTGTATATAATTCCTATATACAATGAGGCATTTGAGGGAGGAATGTGCTATTTGACCTTACATCAAAATAAAGACTAATTTGAAAAGCCACGTGCTTTCCCCCCAAACGACCTGGATCAGGATCAGGCACTGACCTCAGCCTGGCCGAGGAAATCACGTAGGTTTGAAAGTTCTGGGTTACTATGATCCCACCGTAGTGTGGTATTTGCAAGCCTGAGTGGGACAAGTCATGCTCCAAGGGGTGGTCCTTTAACTCAGTTAACACCCACTGCTCATCACAGCCTTCATCTATGTTTCCTAGTGTCTTGGTAAAAAGTCAACCTCAAAATCCTCCAAAATCTATGGGGTTATTAAAGAAACCAGAGGGACTTTTCCAGATCTAGGAAAAATATAAGAGAGCATCTGAGAAATACAGCTCTGTATTGGGTTTGCATGGCAAGGGTTTGGTAACGGGGGGGGCTACAGGGGTGGCTTCAGTGAGAAGCTGCCAGAAGCTTTCCCTGTGCCCACCGCTGGCCAAGGCTGAGCCCATCAGTGACAGCAGAGCACCTCTT
>NW_009259789.1:325969-327242 GCF_000687185.1 Egretta garzetta | reverse complement strand
GGGGACCCCAGGCTGGAGCAGGGAGGAGTGTGAGGAGTCCTGCCCTGGGGAGGAAGGAGCGGCACAGACAGCATGTGATGGACTCACCCTAACCCCATTGCCCATCCCCTGTGCTGCTTGGGGGGAGGAGGGAGAGAATTTGAGAGTGAAGTTAAGCCCAGGAAGAAGGAAGGGGTGGGGGGAAGGTGTTTAAGATTCAGGTTTTTTATCCTCTCCTACGCTGATTTGACTAGTAATAAAATAAACTGATTTCCCCCAGTTGAGTCTATTTTGCCCATGATGGTAACTGGCAAGTGATCTCTCCCTGTCCTTATCTCGACCCACGAGCCTTTCGATATACATTCTCTCCCCTGCCCTGTTGAGCAGGGGAGCGATAGAGCGGCTTTGGTGGGCACCTGGCATCCAGCCAGGGTCACCCCATCACAAGCTCAAGGGACGTAAAATGTTCCTGAAGACGACCCCGGTGTCGTAACCAAACTGAACTGGGCATCTGACGCACCGGCGTTCATAGAATCATAGAATATTTCAGGTTGGAAGGGACCTCTAGTTCATCTGCAGTTTAAGCTCAGTTTCTGCACAAAGTAATGGCGACATCTACAGGAAAACCCTCATCTGCTACCTCTGCGGCCCAGAGAGGAGCGGATGACATCACATCCTTAACATTATCTCCTTATGAAAGGCTGTAGGGACCATGCAAATAAAATACGCATTGCTCGCACAATTAAGTGCTGGCTGCAGGGCAAGGTCATTAGCTGGATGATGAGAAAACAGGATCTGGGAGCCATCAACTCCCTCCACATCTGCCGTAGTCACTGCTACCAAGCAAAGCACAAATGACAGCAGAGTAAAGCAAACTAAAAAAAAAAAAAAAAAAAAAGTAGAATTTCTTTAATAAAGCTTCTTTCCTTTAGAGGAAAGATGCATCTTTAGAGGTTTGCTTGGTGTACGCCCATGTGCGGCTCCAGGACATGGCTACTTGTGTGCCCAGGCTGCCTTGGACTGAGCTGCAGTGAGGTCATCTCTGAACACAGGCAGGTTTGTGAGGTCACCGCGTCCCGCTCCTTCAGTGATGACCTCAGCGCGGGGCAGAGCACGCACTTGGCTTGTGCACGTTTACGCTCTTCTCAGCAGTGTTACAGGATGCGATCATAGAACCAGAGAATCATTAAGTTGGAAAAGACCTCCAAGATCACTGAGCCAAACTGCACGTGTCCACCCCCAACCCCTGGCCCTCAGCACCGCCTCTGCCCGGCTGTTAAATCCCCCCAGGGCT
>NW_009259789.1:323874-325857 GCF_000687185.1 Egretta garzetta | reverse complement strand
GCTCCCCTCAGCCTCCTCTTCTCCAGGCTGAACACCCCCAGCTCCCCCAGCCGCTCCCCAGCAGCCTGGGGCTCCAGACCCCTCCCCAGCTCCGCTGCCCTTCTCTGGACACGCTCCAGCCCCCCCAGGTCCTTCGGGGAGGGAGGGGCCCAAGCCTGACCCCAGCATTCGAGGGGTGGCCCCCCCAGTGCCCAGCACAGGGGCACGGGCCCTGCCCTGCTCCTGCTGGCCACACCACTCCTGATACAAGCCAGGATGCCACTGGCCCTCTTGGCCACCTGGGCACCCTGCTGGCTCCTATCCAGCCCCCTCTCGACCAACCCCCCCAGGGCCTTTTCCGCCGGGCAGCTTTCCAGCCCCTCTGCCCCACGCCTGGAGCGTTGTGTGGGGTTGTGGTGACCCCAGGGCAGGAAACACTATGACTACAGAAGAACAGTGAAGCGTTAAAGCACGTAATGTTTCTTAGGAAGTTTAGCGTGTCCTCTTATCAGAATGGATTTTAAGGAAGTGAAATATCTTACAGATGAAGTAACTAAAACCATTGTTTTTAACTGCCATTGAAGTCACCATTTTCCCAATTTGCTGGCAAAGATGTGGAAGAAAAACCCAGATATTTGTCATTCTGTTTTTATTTTTACAAGCAATCTTGACCATTACACATGATATAAAATAACCACTCTCTGAAGCGTACCCTAAAGACAACCACCGGGAAAGCTTCAGTTCATAATTTATCTAATTGTGTACAGATGCAATTTCCCTCATGCCTCCAAAGTTTCTCAGAGGTCACGTCCTTTCTGACCACACCACGAGTATTGGACTTAGGCAGCAACAGCCCACAGCCAACACAGTTTGAGCAGAGCATGGAGAAAGGGACATTGCCATTGATTTGCACCATGAGAGGTGAAGGATTATTATTAAAACTTTGGAAGAAAACATCCAGTCTGTAGTTCAGTTCCTTTCTGGAGAACTTCCCACTGTGCCGCTGGTTCTGCATTGCTAAGACCCAGCAAGTTTCTTAGCAGGAGCTGTTTTTTCTGCGGCAGACAGATCTGAGTTTGTCTCAAGCTCGTGACAGTACGTGCACAGGCAGCTGCGCAGTCCCCAGCAAGGGCTAATTAGTTAACACAGTTCTTTTGGTCATGCCTAGGTGTCCAAGAGTCTCCCATTTCCATTTTCAATTTATTATATCATTTCCTCCTACCAACAAACAGCGCTTCCAAAGGCCACACTAAAGGGATCTCCGAAGCAAGGAAGGGCTAGATCAGCCAGAACTTTACAACCACAAAGCAAGTCAAAACGAGTAAAAACTAGAATACTTTCCTCCTCACTCGCAGGACTGGGGCAGAGCCTGACAGTTTCAGGTCTCATGGTGGGCGGCCACCCAAAGGAGGCCGGGGGGGGGCGGAAGTTTCATCTCCACCCCCAGCTGCAAGTTTCTGCAGCATCTTTTTGTGCCGATACGTGTTCAGACCTGGCTAAAAACCAAAATCACGGGGCCGAAAAAAATAAATAAATAAAAAAAAAAAGAAAAACAATAAATTCGTTCCCTGCTCTGGTCCATTGCATGGCCACAGAGCATTGCTACCAGCCAAAGGGAAGCGCCAGATCCTCTATTTGGCTGCATTAGATCAGCCTAAAGCAATTCCCAAGCTACAGCCAAAGCCCACCCACCTCTGCACAGATCAATGCAAACCTGATTTTTCTTAAAAATCTGCTTCCTCTGGGCAGCTTGGTTTCCTACATTTTTACCACACTAAGCCAGCTTAGCACGTGAGACAGCTCAGCGGGGGCCAGTGCAGGGTCAGCCTCTCCGATTTTGGCGGGGGGAAACCCGATTCGGTTCAGGCCACGCCAGGACATCGCCTCTACAGCTGCCTGACGCGCTGCTGGGCCGGGCAGCTGGATTCCACGCCTGCATACCGCCGCCTTTAAGGTATAGATTACCCATAGGTGTAACTTAAGCCGCATCGCCAGGGAGGCCCT
>NW_009259789.1:320433-323084 GCF_000687185.1 Egretta garzetta | reverse complement strand
CTCAGGCTGGGCGGGCGGAGGGAAGGTGTCCCCGAGGGTCCCCCTGCACACGGGGAGTGAAATCTGCTGGGTGAGGTGACAGCCCGGCCTGGCCGGTGAGACCGGTCTTTGGCCTTGGGCCTCCCTGGCAGGCCCTGGGCAATGGCTGGTTAATATGCAGAGAATCATCCTTTAGGTTGGAAAAGACCCTTAAGACCCTTTAGGTTGGAAAAGACCTTTCAGGGCAGGTTTAGGCTAGACATTAGGAAAAACTTCTTCGCCGAAAGGGCTGTCAGGCTCTGGAATGGGCTGCCCAGGGAGGTGGTGGAGTCCCCATCCCTGGAGGTATTTAAAAGAAGGATAGATGAGGTGCTGAGGGACAGGGTTTAGTGGTGGGATGGCAGGGTTAGGTTAAAGGTTGGACTCGATGATCTTAAAGGTCTTTTCCAACCAAAGCAATTCTATGATTCTAAATCATCAAGTCCGGCTGTTAATTCCTGTCAGACGTGAGTCCTCAAATGTGGGCCGTCCCTCTCCAGCCTCTGACAGCCCGCTTTACCTGCATTTCACAGAAATTACCCACTTGGGTTGCTTTTCCGCCTTGCCTGAGGCTGCGAGGGCTGTGCTAGCCGTGCCAGGTTTCGGTGCGGTACTGCGCAGTCCCGTTCTGGGAGCAGGGCAATGAGACAGCACTTCCAGTCCTCCCGCAAACAGCGACTGTTTTATTGCCAACCCGGGGCTGCGGCAGCGTGAAGCCGTGGTGGAAGCCACCTTGTGTGGACGCGGCTGAATGTGACGGCAAGAAGTGAGATCCAGCTGTGAACTTATCAGCCTTGTGTTTTCGAAGTAGAAGAAGGGAGGTTGTTTAGCTGTGGGGTCTCAAATTCGGATGTTTAGCCAAGGAAAGTCATGGAAGCCCTTGTCAATAGAACAACACCAGTTTCCAGGATTTGGGGTGTTTTGGGGTTGTTTTTGTTTCTGGGTTGGTTTTTTTTGCGGGAGGGGGCGGAGAGGTAGATTTGATAATTTTTTAAGGGGGGGGGGGGAATCCACATCTAGTGTAAGCACAGTCCTGCCAGTGCATGACTGTATGCTGGTGAGGACTTTGTGTTAAAAACAGGTTTTGCTGATGATAATTAAATTTTCCAACACATTTTTCTTTCACCTTTTCTTGTGTAGACCTGGTCTAAATCTTTCTCAACAGCTTGGAAACTGATAAAATTTCATCAGATTTCTAGTTAGTTAGAGCTGAGCTTTTGGTAAAAGTAAGTGGTGCGTGTCTTAGAGAAACAAGACTGCTGGAAATACACAATTTCCTGAACTTGACTTCTATCATGACTTTGGGGCTGTGGGGCTTGGGAGGATTTTGTTTTCTTTTTAAGTGTACAAAGTTCTCACTAACTTGAAACCCAAACATTCGTTTTAAATGGTCTGAATTCTCAAAAAGTTTTAATACTGTTTTTGAGCAGCTTGGTTAAAGTTAGTTTCCATTCAGGATAACTTAATCATTTTGCAGCCTCTTTTTCAGTGACGTCTTTTTGATGCTTCCGCATTGGTCTTGCTTATTTTATTGTGGTTTTAAGATAGCTTCTGCCTTAATATACTGACTTCTGTCATTATAAAGTCCTTTACAGATTTTCAGGTTGTGGAGATGATGTCATTCTCCTTACACAACAGAAATTATTTTTCAAAATCACTGATGCTGTGGTCTATTTGATGTCTGCAAAATTTGGCCTTAAATGGGAATTTGCTTTCCTGTCCCTTTTTCTTGCATGGAAAATGGAAGCTGCTATAATACCTGCTGGTAAATCTCTGTTGCCTTATGGAAAGGCTTTGAATCCAGGGACAAGTGACCCAGAGAACTGGTTGGTAGCTCTCACCTTTTCTTTTTAATGTCTGGAGATACCGGCAGCGGCTTCTCTTTGTGCTCTCCCTTGGGGAATAGCCCTTTTAAAAATGTTCAAGGCTTCACTGCTTTAGGTGATGAAGGGAGCTAAGGGTCAGAAGAGGTAAATCCGCTAACTTTGTATTTCCTTTGAAAGGTCATTTGGAGCAGCACGGTGTTCCCAGCAAGATCATGCCTGGGCTTGTTCTGCTGGCAATAGGGAGGGAAATGGAAAAAAAAAAAAGGAGCACTGCTGGTTTTTAGATGTGGTTGGCATATCTATTTGAGCAAGCCCTGACATGATAAGCGGTACTGGGCAAAAGCACCTCCTTAGAGAAGCCAAGCGTACTTCCACCTGTTGCATTTTGAATCACTTTCTCGTTGAATTTTGCAGGTTAGGTTAGCATGAAGGTAGAAGATGCTGCCAAGCATGGTGGGAAGTACCACTAACGTGTGAGGGTGCAGCAGGTGGAGCTCTCGCCGCGTCGGTGCAGGATGAGGGAGCTCAGGAACTAGTAGCTGTGTCTTGCTGGACCGCCTCGAAACTTGCCAGCCCAGGTGTTACCCTGATGGATTTGCTTAATCTGATATAACCAAAGATAATGTGCTGTGATAGGCAAAGGTTTGCTTCTCAAGAAAAAATGTCTTTGAGCGAGTGGAAATTTGCAAAGCTTTGTAAAGGAGTAGATTTCTACCTGGGGGACGTAAAATTGGGTCTGAAGAAGTCTGGGCTTTGAAAGACGTCACAGTATTCATTGCCACAATATGACAGTGGTGCTTCTCATCC
>NW_009259789.1:299398-320080 GCF_000687185.1 Egretta garzetta | reverse complement strand
TAGGGAAAAGCTCTGCTTTCAGAGCAGTGTTCTGCTTTCTTCCTCTTTGGGAAGGACATAGCACAACCAGAGCCTCACAGTCGCTGCTGTGCGCTGGCTGACGAGTCAGATGAAATAATCCCCATGGCTGCCTCTGCACTGTGCTGATGTTTCTGAAAATGCAGAGGCAGAGCTGCTTTCTCAGCCTGGCAGTAAACCCGCTGTCCCCAGAAAACAGGTATTGTCTGGATTTTTGAAAGGCTGAGTCAGAAACTGGAGAACATACAGCTTAAAATGCAAACTAAACCTGTGTCCATTTTCCAGACATCTGTTTACTTTTTTGTTTGGATTGCCTGTTGATTTGAGGGCTTTATCGAATTCATTTCCTCCCGCCTGCCATTCTGCAAGCCATCGAGCAACTCATGGGTCAACTTGCCTCACCTATATAATGTTGGTCATTAAGTTTTCACTTGGATGGCTCTATATCAAGTCTAATTAGTCCTGTGACTAATCTCTGCATGAACTGGCTAGCCTGGGGTGCCACTTATGTCTGAGACCTCTGCAGCTACAGGAAAATGAAGAGATGTATTCAGATAAGTGCAGTGGCCAAACCACGCCCTGTGCTGCAGGAGGAGGTGGGGGGAAAAAAAACCACGGGGGCCAGACCCTGGAGAAAATTAGAGGGTTTTTAAGTGTATCTTAAGTGTATCTGTATTTTAAGTGTATCTGACTGCTTTGACACCACCAGTCCCACACCTCTGTGTGCAGCTTTAGTCAATCTATGATACTTCCCAGCTCAGAGGGAGAGAGAGCACCTCTAACTTCCCAGATACTGGACTAAATTATGTGTCTCGAGCCACGTAGATAAATTGTTGACCCCTGAGGAACCAGACAGGTGTGTTTGTTACAGGCGGAGTAAATGATTCTTTTCTCCTCCCCCTCACAAAGTGTGGGAAGAAATGCAAGGACTAACAGTCACGATTTTCAAATGACTGTCCAGCTGAATGCCTTGCACACAGAAGCTACGGGGGAAGGAAAAAAGCTGTATTAAAGCAATCTTTTCCTACTAAATGGCAGTCTGTAGTGTCTAGGTGTCTTCAGTTGTTTGAATGTTTTGGAGATCTGACCGAAGTTGTCCAACAGCTGCCTTGTGTGTTTGACCATGAGATGGGTCAGGTTCATTGGGGTTTTTACTACTTTCTGAGCCCTGTTAATGCTGGTCAACTGAGGAATTACTGTGTCGCCTGTAGAGAGTTAACTTGAGAAAACAGGATAGCTTCGTTCACGCGTTTGTCTCTGAGGGCTAAGCACCTCAGTTTGAAATGAATACGTGGCTTATAAATAGATTCCTCTTTCACAAAATGCAAAACAGTCTCTGTTTCGCAGGACAATGGGAACCAAAACTAAGCCCCAGAATGAATGAGCGCTAGAACTACGCAGCTGATCCGCTGTGTGGGACCACCTTTGGGAGTTACTGAGACAGACACAGTGAAGCTTTCAGGTGAAAGGATGCCAAGGACACACAACTGCAGTGTCTCTCGAGCTTATTAAGAGAAATATTGCAGTTGTATAGAAAGTCTTTTTGCAGACTAAGTACTTCTGGCATTTAGTAGTGTCCCAGTAAGTGATCTGCTGCTCTGCCTTTGCAGTATAATGAATCACAGAATCCCAGACTGGCAGGGGTTGGCAGGGCCCTCTGGAGCTCACCCAGTGCCACCCCCCTGCTCAAGCAGGCTCACCCAGAGCAGGGGGCACAGGACAGCATCCAGGCGGGGGTTGAATATCTCCAGAGAAGGAGACTCCACAGCCCCCCTGGGCAGCCTGGGCCAGGGCTCTGTCACCTCTGTAATGCTTTCAAAATAAGCATTATCATGCTACAAATAAGACCGGACAAGTCCTGAGGCAAAATGATCGGATCCCCGGAGTCTACGCTCTGTAATTTGTTACAGACCTCTTTTGGTCCGCAGATAAAGTGGATGAGGGCAAGAGGGTGACAGTGGTGTGATAGTGCAGTGACTCAATTTGCAATGTCACGGTGCATTAGTGCTGGGGTTTGCTGACATCATTGTTGCAGCAATCCTGAACTTCCAGTGCATTTGCTGGCAAAATACTTCCCCGGATTACTCTGCTTTGCGGCCTGTGCCGACCTCAGTGCTGCTGCAGCTCTCTTGTTAGCAGTACCAAAGTTAGCTGCTTTAAAGCTGCTTAAGATATACTGAGATGAGCTACAAGCACACCTTTGACTGTCATTGTAATGAATCTTGCTTTCTGATCGCAGATATGCTAAAAGTAGTTTGTTTAGGAAGGTGTTGTTTGGATGAGAGGATGCTGGATACTTGGCGGAGTGTGGAGAGCATTTTGTGCTCTTGCTGGGACACCGTATAATCCAGCAAGGTGCAAAAAAAGTGTCCTGAGTTTAAGTAAATGAGTAGTTCTACAGCATTCTGTGAGACCATTTGAGTATTTACCTCAATTAAGGCATAGTAGTTAATACTTTGCAAGATTGAGCAAGTAACAACGTACAGAAATATCAGTTATGCTTATCAACAGAATATGCAAAGCAGGTATCAAGGATGATGCTATTTTGCCATTATCTGATTGTATTTTGGCATGACTACCCATAGTTGATAGCAACAGGATCATGGAGGTCTCAAAGAAAAACCTGGCAGAGTCTTTTCTGTGGAGAACTTCTGAAATGAGCCTGCTGGTCAGTCGCTTGCTCCCATGCTCTCTCCCAGCTGCCCCTCTGTTATGACATCCCTCATTTGTCAGATCTTAATTAGTAACTTCAGCATATGTAGAGAGGGTGGCACTGAGAGCTGCAGTGACCTTTGGTGTTCTGTCTTCCCCCACATGTGTGTGTCGAGAGACTTGCAGTTTAAAGCAGCGTGGTAGAACGAAGTTACTCTGTGTGTACTATGGCTGTGATTTGTAGTCCTTATTTGCTCCTCAGGTTTTGGTTTGGGTATAATGACTTACATATTCCATTCGGAAACATGCATGCTCTGAGGTTTGAATTCAGATGAATCTACTTCTAAGTTACACAAGTGCAAAATAAAAATTAAAAAAAAAATTAAAAACTGGAATACTTTAGAAAGGAAGAAAAATAATTCTGGGTCCTTGCCTTTTGGTAACTCAGAAATTATTGGACTGCTAGTCCTGCCAGATAAAGAGAATTGTTTTCTGGCAGAAGAGAAAAACAGGTTATCAGTTTAGATTAAGAACATTTTTTGCATGTAGCTATGTTTTTTCTTTACATTGATCTATATGCTGTTTTAAAAGAGACTGCTGTCAGGATAAAACTTCCCTTGCACAGAGCCCTGTGCACAAATAAGAAGGTTGCAGTGCATGATCCTGCTTAATCATAGGAAAGCAATTTGCCTATGTCTGCCGTGCAGGAAAAAAACCACATGAGCGTGGGGAGGCATTCTGTGATTTGGAAAACAGCACTGGTACTGCACTTCTGATCGCAGAAGTTGGACAACTGCAGCAAGCAGAGATGGCGAATCTCTCATCGGTTATGTTTCCCTTTTGCAGCTGATGAGGAACACCAGCAAAATGTGGCGGCGGCAGCAGTGGCCAGGCCTCGGCCACACGCTGAAGAGCGGGGAGATGGGATGCCGAGGCGCCGGAGGAACATGGGAAACCGGATGATGGCCCAGAGGAGAGCGCAGCAGGCGGAAGACTGGGTGGAAGGTAATGTTTGGTTCAGTTCATCTTGCAAACACTGAAATGGACCTTAACAGCAGATGTTAAGGTTGGTGAGGGGGTGCAGGCTGGCTCCTGAAGGAAGTTTTTCAGTTTTGCTGACTGTGAATTATTTACAGCTTGGCTGTAATCAAGTTGACTGTCTGACTCGTATCCTTACTTCATCACTTGTCTCTAGATACCACTTACCTTTAACTGAAGTGTCTACCTCCTTCCGTGGTGAATTGTGGCAGTTTGTTGTGCCAACAGTGCATCGCAACAGATTCTTCACTTACTTCCTAGAAACTGCCTCTTGTGTTTCCTGCTTCGCCATGCAGGTTCAATTTGGGTAGACAGAATCCCCACTTTGCACTAGAATGACAAGCTGTAGCAAAGTACTGGTTTCTTCCAGATGGGTGGGAAGCATTAATTCCCCAATGTAACCTCTGCAAAATCTGGAGTTTTCTTCCCGAGAAGCCATCCAGGTGGTGATCGGCATCAGGCTGATTAGCTGGAGAGCACCACAGACTGCAGTGTTTCATCTTAACTGCCAGCAGGTTGCTGACAGCAAGTCCTCTGTTCCTGTGCTGGATCTACAGTTAATAGCTGCACTTCTGTGGTGTGGCTGTAGATAAGAATATGGTGATAAATAACATCTTTGTACAGCCTGCAAGCTTCACTCCCTTTGCTGGTGAAACTTCACACATTATTATCTTTATTGCTAAAGAGACGATATCACCATGATTCACGTAACTGGATTCCTTCTACTTTCAGGTTGTGGGTGAAGTGTTCAGGGTTTCTGCTGAAATATTGATAAAAGAGGGCTTTGCTTCGCTTGAGTTTGCAGTGGAGATCAAGGGTGTCTTTTTGGTCTGCAGTAGGTGAGAAACAGTGAGCGCACATCCGTGCAATGCCCTGGTTAGGGGCTAGTTGCACTTTCTTCAGCTTTTCTTGTCTTGAAGTTTGTGGGAAGCGTCTTGCGCTCACGTTGGCAGGTAAACATGCTATTCCAGCTAACTATGCCCAACAGTTTCACAAAGGGAGAATTGACAGGTCTGAACTTTTCAACTTTGGTTATTTCTTTTCATGTGATAACATCCTGGAAGGAAAATGGAATCTAAAAATCTTTCGCCTTAAACTCCAGACATCAAAAGTTTGAATGCCGAAGGCAGACAGTAAAGCTGTCAAAGGAAACGGCTTATCTTACTTTGTCGCTTCAGCAATAGAAGAAGCTGTGTCATTGGGCTTTATAAATAATTCTTTTGCAGCTTACTGTACATCAGATGCGAGTGCTGGGGCTCTCGCATGAAGTTTTCTTTGAAATGCCATCCCTGTTTTATTTGGGGTTTTTTAATTTCTTTTTCAAACTGGAAAAAAAAAATACCTTCTTGCTTTTTTGCTTCTGTTCTGCACTTCCATGTCTGTTTTTACTCCTATTCTGGGATGGTCTTTCCAAGTACCTAAGCACTGCTGTACAACAGGAACACCAAAGCCCAAGACTGAGCGTAGACTTCAGCAGTTTAGCTGTGGAGAGAAGCTTCTGGCCCTGGTTTCCCAGCGCCGGGGCGTGGAGTGACTCATGGTCACATTACTTGGGGTGAGACCCCCTCTGTCATGGACTGGCCATGTCTGTACCCTTAGCCTGGCCCTGAGATACCTGTATTAGTGTGGGGTTTGAGGCTTGGTTGTTTTTTTTTTTTCCCCCCCCAACCTTAGAAAAGGGTGTTACATATTTTGAAGCCCACTCTGTGGGTGGGTGGCATAGGCATGGAATCGCCTCCTGAATTTGTCCCCTTTGTGCAGGGGCCATGTGCATTTTCTCTGTTTCCTTGCAGTATAGAGCAGCTTCCTCTAATTACTGCCTCCATTTAAACCTGTTGAAGTAGCAAGTTACCCCATGGCAGAGTTTTATGTTATAAAAATGAGTTGACTCACACGGAAAGAGAGCCCAGAATGCAAGCAGTGATGTGCAGTCCCAGGCAATGCAGGACCAGCTGGGGCACCCGGGGCTGAAGAGCAAAGTTATTTGGCAATGTAGACAGAAACACTGAAAACAAGCCAGTCTGGTTTCTTCATTCTTGACTTGTAAATGGTTCTCGTTGCTTTAGAGGCTTCTGAACATCTGCAACTGCAGTGGATTTTTTTTTTTTTTCATTGTTAAATTTCTTGAAATGTTTTACTAGTAAGTTTCTGTTCTGTGTGTGGAATTTCCACTCGGGGCCTGTGTTTAGCTTTGGGCAAAGCTACCTGGTTCTTCTCAGTGTCGGCCTGACTTCTGCCACAGGTCGGTGCAGGCATAACGCCAACCCTGCAAGATTTCTAGGGCTGAACTCAGGAAGGGCCTGAGGATGCCCTGGCCATATCTATGTTACTGTTACAAGCATAGAAGTGGAGTCAGGTAGGAACTGCTGTTATCACCAAAGTATTCTGCCTGTCGGGAGCCAGTTCTGCTGACTGTAGGAAATGGTCTCAAAGCCACACTCACAGGCTTTGGAGCTGTGGTTAGCGTGAGGGTTTTCTGTTTTCCATCTAACAATCAGATTTCAATTCCAGAATGAGAAAGAAAGCTTCAAGGGTAAAATAGTAGCCCACGGTTTCTGCTGCCTGCGCTAAGTTGTTGTATTGTGCCAGAACTCAAATCTCTCACGGGGCGGGGGGGGAGACACCAAACAAATTGTGGCACTAGGATCAGAACCTCGATAGCTTTTAATTCTCCCTTCCGTAGTTGAAATCTTAATCTTATTTACTTGCAAGTCTGGGTAAGGAGGAGTCATTTAATACAGACAAGGACAGTAAATGATTGGTTTGAATACTTAAATCTCCACCCATTGCCAGTGGAGCTAAACCAGGTTATAATTCTTCCTTTTGCTTGGTGAGGTGGGGTAAGTCACCTAAATTACTTGCAGATTGGCACAGGCAGAAAATAAAGGGTGAAGTGCTAAATGCCTCGACTTTCCTACCAGAATTGCAGCCCACGCGGTGTACGTAGGTTCCTTATTCATGGGTTCCATGTGGGCTGCGCTGTACTGTGGGGGCAGGCCCGCTAGCGGGGTGCCTACGCTGGCTCGGTTTGCCTGAGTAATGTTTTTCAGTGGTTAGTTGAGTACTCAAAGGAGGTCATCTGTTATGAGAATATCAACATCTATTAATATCCTTTGATGACCAAATATTGCTGGGAAGATATTTTTTTTTTTCATTGGTGACAAAGTAATTCTCAAAATGACTGAGACCCCTGAGCTGTGTTCCACCAGCATGACTTCCAGGCTGGCTTTAGAAAAATGGGTTTGGTTGGCCTTGTATTGCCCAACTTAATTCTAGTCATAACACTACAGTCTTTCATGCTGTGCAGGGCAATCTAGGCGACTGTTGTTAAAGGCTGCGTGCCTCGGAGGACATCTGCTCCGCACATTGTAGCAGGGTGCCTGTGCCTTTCCCCATGGAAAACGAGTCTGGAAGGAGAGTTCTGTATTCATGTGGTTAGGTTCCTTCTGATATCCCAGCTAGCAGACTTAATTAGCTCTGTTGCATCTTAATTTAAATTGAACCCAGACAGAAGTGGCTTTGTGGGGCTAGCTACAGCCAAGACAAAAATAAACTCACTGCAAGGCATAAATGTGTGTGGATTTCAGGCATTAATCATTTAGGGCAGGAGAGGCCAAGCTAAGCAGTGGAAGGAAGGGGGGAAGGGGGGGGAAGGAGATAAATTGGAGTGTGGTGGAGGGTTGTTTAGGGCATGGGGTAGTGGAATAAATAGCATTAGCCATTTTCCGATTTCAGATCCCATTTATTTCTTGACTGAGGAGGGTGTCTTTGTCTCTTGTTTTTTGCCTGACTGATTCTCTGAATGCATCCACTTGGACTTTGATCACCTCTGGGTACATGCAAAGATGCTTTGTTGAGAGCTTTTATTTGGTTGCCAGTCACGTGCAGAAAAAGCAGTCGTCCAGTTCTCGAGTTGAGCTTGCGCTTCCAAACCTGCTCGTTGGGCCCTGGACACTGCAAAGAGCTCTGCAGTGAAGCAGGTACTTCTCTCGACAACAACATTTTTTGCTCCTCGGAGCAGAAAATGACCCAGCCAATCTGATGTTTGCATAAAAGCTTTGGTACTGTAATTTCCTATCAAGTGACAAGAAACTTGTGGGGATGAACTTTTAACAGCAAGTATGGTTGGGCCATCTCAGTCCTGCTGTGGTAAAAATAATGAAGAGGATGATCTGAGGCAAATGGCTGTTTGCTCGGAGGACTGTTACACCTTATTTCTGACAGTGACTTCTTGTACAAACCTGTAGTGAGAGAACCTGCCTCGGCGCACGATACAAAGAGTTTGCGGAGAGTGGCGTGCACAGGCCGAGTGCCTTTTCCAGGGGGGGTTGGTCAGTCGGTGAGTAGGACGCAGGTTTTGCAGTCCAGGATTTTCCATCACTTGGACCAAAACTTGCTCCTGTTGATTTGGGGGGGGGTGGAGGGGCAGTGTTTTTGTTGGCTGAAACTGGTGGGTGTCACCACACCGTGATTTAGGGTAGTTACAAAGAAACCGACTGCTTTAAGAAATGATAGTGATCTCCAGACCACTGAGCAAAACAAAGACCACTGGGCAGCCCTTGGGGTGGAAGGCTTCAGTGGGTGTTGTGGGTGACGCTGAGCTAGACAGGGGAGAGGACCCAGGCAGAAGGACGTGCCAGGAGAGCCTAAGCAGCCCAGTACATTCCCAGGGAATATTTTTTCAAGGGTTTAATTTTGAAAGATGCTCACTTCCACAACCTACAGACAAATGATCTCTGACTTGTTGCAAAAAGCGTTGCCAAAATCATGGGATCTTTTTTGTGGAGTATTATGTTTTGATTTTTTCCTTAACAAACAGGAAGTAAGGACTAAAGAAATATTCTGGTTTTGTCAACGGACTTTATTCCTAACTGGAACAAACTACAGGCTCTCTACTTTTGGCAGCAGCATAGAACTCCCACAAGTTAAATACCCCAACATCTGCTTGCCTTTTCTTTGAGCTTTTGGCCCAGTAGATCTGAGCACAGGTGTAGGAACATCAGTACAGTGAACGTTAGGTTAAATTTATTTCATTTCCACAGAATCGATAACCATAAAGCCAACAGCTTTTGACAGTCTGAGTGCTGTAGCTTGTAAAATAAAAAAAGATAACAAGAAGTTAACAGTTCCAACATAAATTAAATTGTAAGTTACTCCCCTCTTTTCCTTGGCAAGACTTGGAGATCAGAATCTCATGTTTTCCTTTATACGTGTTAATCACTGTTGAGGAAGAAAGCACAAAACAAACAAAAAAAGGTTTTAGAAGTTTAAAAAAAATACAATTTTGGGGTGCTTTAAAATGCCCATTATTGCTTTGTGTTGCATCTAAGTCCAGCATTCAAATCTTGCATCTTAAAAAAATCTTGCATGAGCATTTTCTGATAGTTCTTGGGGAAAATTAATATTAAAAATAATTATATTTTTATATCCCCCTTCAGTGATGGGTACTGTGCATAACTTAGAGAAGAATGTGTTTGTGCTGAAATTTGCCAAAATAAGAAGCACTTTTTCTGAGCATGTCACCTACCTCTCATGTAACATTGCCTCTGCCCATACCCTGGTGTGATGAAAGATCTGGAAAATGTATAAACTTAGAAACGCCGATGTGGTCCTATGCTGTTCTTGTGAAATAGCTGGTAATAGAGCTATATTGATTGGTGTAGTAGTTGAAATAATTTTAATGCTTAATCAGTAGGAAAACCTTTCTAGTACAGTTAAACTTTGACTACTAATATCCTAACCAGTGAATCAAAAGTTAATTTTGACTTGCTACTATTCATATAGAAAGTGACTTCAGTGTTATCAAAGTATCCACAATGTGTGTCTGCCCTTGAGACATTTCGAGCGCAGATGGTGTGTGGAAGAGGTAGGTGTGTGGTTTCTCAGTTATGCCATAGGGCTTTGTTCGAGAAAACACTTCAAGTCAGTTGACTTCTGCTCAGAAGGGCAAATGTCCTTTGATTGCTGTCCTAAGTGTAGGCTGATAGTTGTGGCTTCAGATTAATAAGCCAATGTCTCGTTCGGTTCCTAAACTGGATAGCTACCAAACTTAAAAAAAGAAATAATATTAAAAATGGTTATGACTGTACCACAGTCACTGTGTTACTCATGAATGCCCACACCTTTCCATACGGTGGACCAATTCCTTTCCAATAGCATGCATATGTCTTCTGCCTTCAGGATGAACTGTTTGTTTTGCCTGGCATCTTCCCCCTTCTTTCTTTTGCTCCTTTGTAGGTTCTGCATAAATAGTAAATAAAGCAGCTAGCTGTGCCCAAAGGACTTTTTGTGAGTAGCCACGTGTGCAGCTTGTATCTTTTTTTTTTTTTTTGTGGATGGGAATCCATTTGCTTCACTTCCAAAACTTGATAGGAAGCAAGACTGCCCCTTTGAGGTAGATGACAAGGGCAGCTAAAATATGATGTGTGTCATTTTGTTTGGACTTTTTGCATGTTCTGTATACCGTAGCCGGTAAATTCCTGTCCTGATAGAGAACATCAGCACTCAACACAGTTTCTAATGGTATTGGGAAGTATTTTTTAAAGTAGTCTGTAAATTTCGAGAGATTTAAACACCTGTGTGACTGTTAACTGTTTTGTGTTTTCCTGCTTCTCAATATACGCAAAACATTAAGGAATTCCCTGATTGCATTAAGATTCCCTGACACTATCTCTCAGCTGGCTAGCTGAGCAAAACCCATGTTTGTGCAAAGCAGAATATGTGAAGTGGTGTGAAAGCATCACCGTAAGTCAGACTATTTTTGCTTTCTGTCTCTTAGAGCTGGAAGCTGGTGGGAATGCTTTGCAAGCTCTGGAAATGTTGGTATAGTTATGTTGGACTCTGTAAAGATGGACCAGAACACGTTGGTAAGGTTGTGACAGTGGTTGAAAGCAGTCCCATTATGTCACCTCCAAGCAGTTCAGGTGAAGAGGGTCCCGTGTACCTCGAGGTTTGGTGTTCTTTATCAGCATTGTACCATGAAATGGGAACAGGACTTTTGTGTCCTGTGGTACTGTGACCAGTTAGGGAAAGTTACTACTGAAAAACCGCTTGTGTCCAGTTTGGAGCACCAAACTTCTCTCCCTTTCCTGCCGCAATCCTACATATATCCCGAACTGCCACATTTTAAGTCTTCAGATAAACTGTACAGAGCACCATAGAAGATCAGCCTTCAAACAAACAAAAAAAAAAAAAACCCACCACATTTTCAGCTTCAACTATATGCCATTGTCTGATGTAGTTAGGTTTCCCAAGCGGGTATGTACGCAGGCTGGCTAACCTTAGTGCTTTGGGTGACGAGCAACTGCTTTCACGAGTGAGCACAATCAGCTGGAACGTCTTGCGTCACATCTGCAGCAGAGGGGCAGATGGAGTGCACGTTCCCGTGTCAGGTCTACTAGCGTTGGCAACCATGACTCTGTGAAAAGTGATTGTTAAAAGCTGCCAAATGATAGCTGCTTTATGTTAAAATACAATAAAATCTCGCTGGCTGCGTGCAGCATCCACTCTGCTTTTGGTGCAGCTATTCTCCTGTAATAACCAATTGATTCAGCAAATCCTTTTACCGTGTGCTTATATTCCTGTCAGCATGTTCAGGTTTATTTAGCACATACTAACTGGTTTAGTGCACTGTTGACCTTTAATGCTCTGCTGAATCATGGGCTGCCTCTGCATCGCTGTCTCTGTTGTTGGATGTAACTCCATGCAGTAGCAAAAGCTTGGAGGAAGCAGTGCTTAAGGGATCACATCAGGTGCTTTGAACGGGAGGAAAGCAAATGCTACTGAACAAAGGCACGTTTGATCCAGGGCTGAAAAAAGGCTTTAAAAACCTTTCTAGACTTTACCTGAGCCAGCGGTCAGGCAGCTCTTAATAGAGATGAAATCTGAGAAGCTCTCAGAGCCGCAGGTTGAATCGTGTCACAGATGGGGTTTTATACTCGTGGTGTTTTCCAGAAATAATTTTCTAAAGAAGAATACCAGTACTGAGCTGTTAATTTTGAAGTAATAACTGCTAATGCTGGGTCACTCACCCATTGTGTTTGGAACTCCCCTTGACCGGTATTTAAAAAAATAAATAAAGTTATTTTAAACTTCAGCAAAATTGTAGAAGCAACTGTGTCAAGTCTGAGTGTCCCCTGTTGCTCTCTTTGTGGTGTAGGAAGGGGGAACCCTTTTGATCATCTTGGTAATCAGATACCAGTAATTCTCTGAAGCCCAATTCAGCAAGCCTGCCTCATATTGACTTCCATATCCTGAAAACAGCTAAGTTATTTGAGAGCCACCTACACAGCTCTCAATTACATTTGTTTCTGATGATGTGTCTCAGTGGCTTAACCATAGTACCATACTGTGTATTGGAATTAGTAAAACAGGAGTGTTTCAAACCTAATTCTACATATAAAAGAAGGGTAAGTCTCGATCATCCATCTGCTCCTTTGACAGCAGCTTTTTGGGGTTCCTGAAAAAGGGCGCAGGGTTTTCTGGAGAGCACACGCTACAGAAAACATCCTGCTGCCAGCCCTACCAAACCAATTCTGGTGACTGCCACAGTGCAGTTGGCTCCAGGTACAACTGCACGCTCTTGTGAAACTGGTTCTCAAGCACGATGGGCTTTTTCTGCTTGTTAGCCCAGTCTTGGAAAAGAAAGGCTAAGGGGTTGCATGAGCAGGGAGTGTTGGGGTTTTTTGGTTGGTTTTTTTCTCCCCCCTCAATGATGAGGGCTAAAACTTAGCTGAGGAAGAGCTTCCCCTGCACACTTCTCCCCTTTTCCCTCCCTAAATAAACACTGCATTTCAGGGAAAATCACAGGAGCTGGCTGTGCCAATCTTCCGATTACCCAGTGGACTTCAGGTGTGTGGATCTGAAGTCAGCATCAAGCATAACAACATTGTGGATGCTCAAAGTATGAATTACTTTACCTGAAAAAGGGATCTGTGTGATAAAGATCTTTCCTTTTGTTTCTGCCATCTGATTCAGACGCATGAATCTCTTTATCATGAAGTGACCTAATGATTTCTCTCTGAGCATGGAGGTCAATCCTCAGTACTTATGTTGTAGGATCAAGGACTCATTTAGATCAGCAAATAAAGTGGCCAAATGTTCATGAGACATTGGTCTGGGAAGGGGGGAGGAAATGGCAGTCTTTAAAAGCCCTTTAGTCTAGCTTAGCTCCTGGGCGAGCAGAAATATAATGCATTTGCACACCATTTGAGCATGACACTTTCATATTTCACAGTTGCAGAAATCCTCTTCATAAACAACCAATTGTCATACAACAGGGAACTATTTACGTGTAGTTTTGTTGTCGTCGAGCCCACGATTTGCATCGCAGGATTTTGGTTTTTTTTTTTTCTTCCCCCTCCTCCCTTAAAGGTTAGTTCTGTCAGGCTAGAACTAGTGGATGGGTGGCATCCCTCTGAATCCCACTTTTGAATGGATGTCTGTTGCACTAAGCTTAAAGGTAACTGGGAATAAAGTCTGTGCGGGTGAGTGGTGAGGCAATATATAATGACAACTGTTAACATCTTTTATGTATAAGAAAAAGTGTAGTTTTTAAGGAAATGTTTATGAAAAGCCTTCCTTCAAAAGACCAAGTAAATTTTTACTTCTGACTTCGCTTGAGTGTATGTTTGCCTTGTTACTTTTACTCTGTGGCTTTGGCAGTCTGTCTTTTTTTTTTTTTTTTTTTTGCCTTTTTCCATCTAATAGGTCTTGTCTGAAATGTATGTGTGTCCCCTTTTCATCTGCTGCTGCTTTCCTAGGAAGCACTGAAGTTTCTCGAAGGGACTTTTTTTTTATGGATGATTTAAAATTTCTCATTTACGCAATGTTGCAGAGGAAGATGATGCTGAGGATGTGCCAGAATTTCAGGTGTCTGGGAAAATCGGAGCAAAGAAGCAGAGGAAATTAGAAGAGAAACAAGCCAGAAAAGCACAGAGAGAGGTAAGCATTTCCTGCCACGTATAAAGCCCAGAGCAGAGCCTGCATAGCCGTACTCAGCAAAGAACTGGTGATGATGGACACCCCAGAGAGGCAAAGGCAGTGTCATCACTACAATAGTTGTGGTTCTGTTTTAAAAATGTAAATTCAGCTTTTTACGTTGTATCCCAAGAGGGCCATGGAAAATGGTGTCTCGTTTTCTTTCCGTTAGGTTCTCTGGTATTCTTGTGGGGAGGAGAGAGGAGTTAAAACTCTGAAATGCTCTTTATTGGATGTTTCCACTGCCTTGCAGCTTAATGTCAGTACTGTCTCCCCTTAAAAATACGCTCAAACCCACATACTGTTGTTGTAACGCTGGGTCTGTAACCAAAACTGTGGGCAGTTCTGAGCAGTGTTTCATGTGCTCTTATCGTGCAAAAACTTTGTGTGGGTTTATCTATGTTTAGCCATGTTTATTGTTTTTATGGATTGGGGGAGATGAAAAGCAGACCCTGTAATCCACTGAAATCTATGATGCAGTCAGATTTTGGTTGAAGTTTGGCCCTTAAACAGAGACCAACTATACAGAGGGAACATGCCGTAGCTTTTCCGTTGTTCTTTCTTAAATCTGTGTGCAAAAGTACTTAAATGCTGTTGTATTTTTCCAGTTTTGCCCAGCATTTTGCTGTTAATTCCAGGGAAGCAACAGGCTTTTTGAAACTTACTTTCCAAAGTGACCCTGTATTGTTCTGTAACTTGGAAGGCGTGGGGTTGCAAGGAGTAGATAAAACTTAAACAGCCTTTGCATAACGGAGGCTGGAGTGCACTGTGGACTTCACACGTTTTACAAAAAGGCAAGGTTTATGAAACTACTAACATTTCTAATGTATAGAGAGTGCAAACAAAGCCAGTGAAATCCCATCTTGAGAATGTTAGTGTCACTGGAGGTTTAAATCCAGTTTCTGCTTCATACTGTAGCGGCATGCTCTGTAGATAGGGCAGTTGGTGATAAACATGATGATTATGTTATATGTAAACTTCCATTACAATCCTTTTCTCACTCACTCTGTGCTTTAACCATTTTGTCATTACTTTCCATATTCATTCTACTTAATTAGCCTCTTTTTTGTGGAAAATATGAGCAAAGTTGACTGAAGCTAGATAAGCATCAGTTGGTGGAATGAGGAATCTTTTGTTTCATTTTAAAACATGCTGATTTTTATTTTCCCATGTAGACAGATAAATTCCTCAGGACTTTTTGGCTGAAACATTCAAAGCCACAAAGACTCTGTTTGAATGGCTTTTGCTTCTTCTCTTAATATAGTCTCAAATTTAAGTATACCGAAGAGACTGAAGAACAAATTTAGAAAAAAAATCTCTAAACAATACGGTAAATGCCCTCTTTTTATTTTTTTTTCCCCCCCCATTTTGCAACAATATCTTTACTCGGTCTTTTTTAAAAACAAATGATAAAATGATTTGAAGAGACCGTTACAGCATTTTCTTTAAGAGATTCTGTCCAGGTTAATGATAAATTCAAATGTACTTGGTTTTACAAAGTTTATATTCCCCTCTCCTTTTCTTCCTCTCCTTAGACTCCGTTCTAACTAAATTTTAAGTGAGGAGAAATGGAAAGCCATGACACAATATTACTTAATATCACTTTTATAGTAACATCACACACATATATAATATCACAATATAGTAATAAGCTCATATGCATTTACCAACCTTAAACCCTTATGGAGATACAGATCATGCAAGTGAGAAGGGTAAGTTCTAAACTTATCACAGTGTTAAGTTTGCTGAAGATTAGGGAGGAGAGGGGGAGTTAAATGATAATGACTTTTTTTTTTCATATTCTCTTTACTGTTTCTTTCTGAACATGTATCTAGGAAGATAGTAAGAACCCTCACCCCCATGGTATCACAATATGGAATTTAAAAAATAATGTATATTCAGGAAGAATAAGGCTTGGCTTGCATGGTTTTTTTAGGCTGAAGAAGCAGAGCGAGAAGAACGGAAAAAACTTGAGTCAAAAAGAGAGGAGGAAAGGCGGAAAGAAGAGGAGAGAATACGTCTTGAGGAAGAACGACAGGTGGGATTGGTTGTATTTATAGATGGAAATTTTGAACCAGGTGTATCTTTGAGATTGCTTCTATGTAAGTTCTGTGATCAGAACTACTCTCTCTGGCTTTCATTACTATTGCATACACCTTTTATTTGGGTTTGGGGGTTTTTTCTCTCCATTTTGTTTGAATGACAGTAATGCTCTGTTACTTCAGCTGCAGATCCCAGCTTTGGTTCCTTAAGTGCTTGGCAGAAGTGAAAACTGCTCCCAACATCAATACACCCACCCTCCAGTCTAGGGCAAAACAACACCTGATCTCCTGGATCTGCTACTGCTGTATGCTGTAGTGACAGATCGTTTGGTCAGTTTGCTGTGTTGACAAATACAGCTGATAAAGTTGGCTGTTAGTTTGTCTGGGAGCAGTTTAAGTGCAGGTAGGTGAAGGAAGGAATTGTACCTAGTTGCAAGACAAATTTTGGGGCTGCTTGCTTGGCGTCTGACAGGGGAAGTTTGGTTATCACAGAATAGTAGAAAAATGCAGTTGGAAGGGACCTCCGGAGCCCATCTGGTCTGTCCTCCCACTCAAACCCACGCCCAGTTAGAGCAGGTTGCTCAGGACCTTGTCCAGCCAAGCTTTGAGTGTCTCTTAATGAAGATTTCGCAACCTTACCCAGCCCCTGTTCCATTATGCTCGTTAGCACTGCCTGCCAGCTGTAACCAGTAGGGCAGAAAGCGAAAGACATCAGCAACCGATTTTGCAACTGTTGTGTAAAATTATGCGATTTTATTCTAATCACATAAATTTACGCGTGCTTCACCATTAAAGATTTCTAAACTATGCGCATGAATGTGTGTGTTAGCAAGAGTGACCCAGAAAAACAGGTACTGTGCAATTGAAATGCTGTTGTTGAATACTTTCATCAGTGAGGGAGGCAAACTTACTTCAAAGCTGCTTTGTGTATTCTGGGCATCAGTGCTACTGGCTAAGAACTAGGAATGAGTTTCATGTTCTCTGGTGCTCGAGCAAGTTGCGTGTTAGCTTTGCAGTGTGCTTCTGGAGGCAGGGACCAAAGTGTTCTGCACAGTCCTGTGCTGAATAATTGCTGTCCCTAGGGGAGCGTAGCCCCCAGCTTTCGATGTGAATTTTTGGGGATACTTAAATGTGCCTGGGAATTTGTGTTTCTGGTTTGTAGTGAGAGGATTTATTTTCATTTGTTCTAAGTGCAGGTTGTGTAAGTGGAGAGTGTTGATGATAATGTTTTAAAAGAGGAAAAGACAATTTTTCCTTTCTTCTGTTGGGGGCATGAAGGCAGGGTAAAGCAATTTAAAAAATTTGTTCCATACATTACCCACGCAGATTGCATCCATGAGATCTTTTGTAGAATGTACATTTACCTCTGGGGTTATCCCCTTTTCCCCCAAAATCCTTTGTCTTCTGAACTCTCTGTTTCCTTTTCATCAATAGAAGGCTTCTGAATTTCAGAAATTGAAATGGATGAGGAGAATGTCTATACTACAATGTCAGGATATGTAGCATAATCTGAGACTTTGACTTGTAAAGCCACTTGAACAAACTTTGAGGAGACCAATTATTCCACAGCTGCCCTTCTGAGAAAAATGTACAAATTTAGATGTACCTGGTAGTGGTCAAAGCGTGAACCCTGAGGTGGGATAACTGATCTCAGCGGGTCCAAGCCACTCCTTGTGCTTAGCCAAGCTGTTTCCTAACAGCAGAACTATCAGCCCTGGCTTCCTGCGGATCTGTCTCTACCGCTTTTCCACTGCCCACACACTTCAGTAGCACCAGTTTCTGCCTTGTGGTCCCTGCAACCGCTCTGCTGTCCTCCCAAGTATTGCCAATTTCTCCCCCTCATACTTCCACTTCAGCAAGAGGTAAGACAAGCTCTGGCTGCCTCTAAAGCACACATCTGTTGCCCATCCTGCTTGCTGTGGGGCTAGGTATAACAGATCACTCAGATGGCGGTTTCCCTCCAGTGGTGTATTCTTTTAGGTGCTTTTGTCTCCACCCAGTCCCCTAATATTTTTTTCCCTAAGATTCTGGGAATTTCATATCCTTGAAACCCTGTAGAGTTGGTTGAAACGAACCAAATGACTCCAGTATGCTGGGGGGAATTAGGAGGGCACACTGGCTGGACGTTAGCACTGTTTAAATGTCACTTCCTTCAGGGGAGGGTAATGAACAGAATTTCAATTCCTTCCAGAGCGGTAACCAGCGCGGCAGGTGAATTGCTAAGCAAATTGCAGTTGAGCTTGGCCAACCTGCTCAAGAGAGGCTGTAGCCCAGGACAAAGATGTTATCCTCTTGATTGCCTATGGGTTTGACCTGGGGTTTAGCAGTGCAGCTGGTTGATCAGGACCAGTCAGGCATGGTTGAAAAGTTGAGTAGAAAATAAGGGTGAAATTCTAACTGCAGGTCTCTTCACACAGAAAGTGCTTATTAACATATTTAACTTTTTTTTAATCCGCTTCAGTTTAGGGCTGAGTAATTTATTTTGGTTGAATGGGGAAAATCTAATTTGTTTTTATTTTAATTTTCAGTATTCCTAGTAAAGTTTGCACTAAACCACTTCCACCCCTGTTTTTCAGGGCTCAGTGAAAAAGAGGAATATAAACTAAGGTTTTAATTTTATTTTCTTAATTCTGTGCTCAACAGTCTAAAGGAGTACTTACCAGAATTTTGCAAATTGCTCAGATGCCTGAGTCTAGCTTGCTATTCACTTCAGGCAATAACTTCCTTAGCTACTTAAATTCTATAATTTTAACCTTTTTTTCGTTTGGGTCATTTGTTTATTTTTCCCAGTAGTCTTTATCAGGGCAGCCAACCCACGGGGCTACATCATGAACACTATTCTGCTACTCAGGGGAAAGTGTTTTCAGTATTTTATTTTTTTTTTTTTTTTGCTTGGATCTAAGGTTGATAATCTATTAACCACCGACCATTTTGAGCAAGGATCGAAGTTAAACGTGACTGCCAATGTTCAATGTCCATCCTCGGTTGTTTTCTGGTAATTTTCAGTCTCTGTCTTCATCCGAGCCTTTAACAGGAAACAGAACAATTCAAGACTTGACATGTTTAGGCTGTGTTGCTCCAGTTCCTGCTTTGGTCAGCAGAGAAAGCAGTATCACAGGGAGCATGGTAATAACAAGACTTCAGTGTTTTAGTCTTGACTAGGAGGGGAAACAAACTGAATGAATAGATACTTGATTGCTGTGCACGTACGCACAGCCTGTCTTTTATGATCGTAACATCTTATCTTTCAAATCTCGTTACAGACTGATTGCGTGATGTAAAAGACACTGCCTCTTTCTTCTAGGCCCCTATAAGCAATAAAGGGATCATTGGATTTATTGTGGTTTTTATAGAATACGTAGGATAAAATCTCCTCTTCCAGAGAAAGGATCCTTCATTTCCACAAGTAACGTTTTGTCACGAGTAAGCCCTTGTGGACTACACATGTGATTAATACTATTCCCCCATACATACGAAACAGAAAGGCAAAATTATGAAAGGTAGCTCAAGCAGCGATTGATAGTCATGAGATAAAAGCCAGAGGGTAGCTGCTGGTAGGATTTTTGGAGGCAGTTTGGTTACTGGCAGTTCTGTAATTTATATAATCCCATAAGGCCCAAGAAATTTTGAATGTATTACTAAAGTTTGTCTGAGAAATGTTAGAGTTGTCAGCTTCATTTTTTCCCTTCCTTTTCTAGTACATCGGAGTATTTCTGCAGGTATAAGTGACAGTGGCAAGTCTGTTAGTTTTTCTTTTTCTTATGCAGTACAAAAAAAGTATTCAGACCACTGACGAAGCCTTACTGCCTCCAGGAAAAGTAGTGACATAACTGCGTGAATTGTTTATAGTCTCACTTGCTGCACATGCAAAGATTTAAACTCATAAATTTGGTGTTTATGCTTTATTTAATTTAATTTCAAATAAATTTAATGTCTTTACAAGAGAATGTAAGTGATGAGCAGCAAGTCTCCAAACAAGCACAACCAGCTTCGTTAGCTAAATTTCAGTTGAACTTTATTTCAATCGCCCTCCCAAGAAGCACCACCAAAATTGTGCTGACTTCTGTGAACTTTGGGATTTGCTTTGTGCGAAGGAGAGTTTCAGCGTTTCAGCTACAGCCTTAAACTGATAGCTGAATCCTACTCAACAGCAGTAGGTGATTCCTGCGCCATTAAATACCATCTAAAAGTGTGTCGGATGATGAGGGAAGCCAAATAGATTCAGGAGGATAGAAAATCATGTTGCAGCGTGCAGATCTTCTAGAAATTCCCCAGTGTTGATCTTTGATAAAGTCACTGGGACTGTTAACCCTTTCAGACACACACCCTGCCCAAACAGAGATATGGAGTCTAGTGGAAATAATGAATTCTTAAATCAGTTGAAAACTCACTTTGTTTTATAGGCAAACTGATATTTCTCTCCAGTTATTTTTGGGCAACTCTACACAGTTCTGAACAAGTGGGAACTGTGCCTTCAAGGGAGTTACGGGGGCTAAAACCTTGTGTATTCTTGAGAAAAATACCCCCCTGGTTCTATTTAAATATATTTGTATGCACATATAAATAAAATGTGGTTGCCCCCGGGCTCCAGCGTTGCAAACCAGATAATATATTTTTAAATTCAAGTTTCCTTTCCAGTGTTCTGTTGACCTGATTGGCTATGCATGTGAAGGAAGGTCCTTTATAATTGGCATTTGCTTCAGCTCTGCTTTACCCTGGGGATTTCCCTTTCACTCTTGGAGTTTTTTAGTGGTGAGATGGTTTACCAACTGCCACCTTATCAATGAGAGCGAACTTCCTCTGATGTTGCAAAACAGTGCCTTCATACAAAGCCTTGCAGCGTGCTCGCACAAGAGCTCTTTTTTCTTTTTTTTTCTTTTTTTTTTTTTTTTCCTGTGCACAGGGATTTTTGTAGATTTTTACTCCCTCAGCCTAGCTTTGCCGTGCTAAGGAA
>NW_009259789.1:284619-299341 GCF_000687185.1 Egretta garzetta | reverse complement strand
GTGGTGCCTGCAAATCCATTGCAGAGTGGACTGCTCTCAAAACACAGCTTGATGCAGGCGAGAAACTACCAGTCTTCCAGCGAGCAAGCTTTTAGCTGTTGTGAAATAAAAGGCCACAGCAGGAGTGGCGACTGGTGTTTGTTCGCTGTTACATTAAAACAAGATCTGTATTGCTCGAGCCCAGCTGTGCCCGAAGTTTCCAAACTAGGGCAATTTTATTCAGGCTTTCAATTTTGCATTTAAGTGTCTGAATACAAATGGTCTGGGTCTTCAGAGCTATAGAAATGGAGGATGGGCAAGTGATCCCAAGGGTCCTTTTGAACCTTTTGAGAATGAAATCCCTAAAGTTTGGGCTCTTTGATTCGATATTTGATCATGTAAAAATAGGCACCGAGTCTTAAAATGTTGATTGCTGAGTTATTTTGTGTAGCATTATGTGAACATCGAGATTTGTGTGCTTCTCAGCAGAGCTTTTCAGTATCTGTTTGGCATTTATATCCTCTATTGATACATAAACAGTGGATTTCTGGCGGCTGATGGAGACTACTGTCTAGTTTCAGTTTAACATCATTTTTCAGGTGTATATACTTTCCTGAAAACTAATTTCTCCTAAGGAAGTATGAGTTGAAAAGTTTGCAGAAAACTCATTCTTACTCTGATTTTGAGCGGATGAGGACTGGTAAGAACACTTATTCTGTCTTTCTAAAGGTATTTTTTTATTTTGTGTCTAAACAGTGAGGAATCCTAGAGATCCATCTGCTCTTTGCCGAATTATGTACTGTAAAGTGCCTTTCCAGTAGAACCTGCACTAACAGCACGAAAACTGGATGTTATACAAGGAGGTTTTCTTTAGTCCAGGAACCTCAAAGCACTTGGCATAGGATCCAGTATCCTTTTCTCATTCTGCATGTGAAGGAAACGGCCACAAACAAGGAACGACCGGCAGCAGGTGGTGGTTGAAGAGAGTGCAGTGTTTGCTCTACCTTCCTCACTAGCAATGAGATCTCTTCTACTTAGCAGTCAAATAAGCTGCCTATAAATGATTTGTTTGTCAGCAAGTTGGTCCTTTATCTGATTTGGAGGAGAGATGGCACAGCACACAACTAGCAGTTTCCTCTCCGGGAAAAGCTGCTTAGGCAAAGCTCTCAGAAAAGCTACTTACTCTCTAGGCCAATATCGCTTAGTCTCAGTGTCACCTTAACTGGGTTACTGCAGTGAAAGCTAGAAACCGTGGTTCAGTATCTTCTTGCTGGACAGTACTGTAAGGGTCCTCACCCTTTACTAAAAATAGTAATGCACGATAAACCTTCAAAGGCTGCAATCTGGCAACCAGCCAGAACAGGGCAGTTACTCAAGCAGCATCCCAGGACTCCAGAGGGATTTATGATCCCAAGGGTCAAGGTCTGCTTCCAGCTCTAAGTCTAAAAGAGTTTTCAAGATGCTGTGGGTTTCAGCTGGTAAAAGACTGGGCTCTTGTGCAGTTGGCACAATTAATATTTTTGTTGTCATGGAAGTAATCATTGTGATCGAGGTACGATGCGAACAAAAAGGTAGTGATTTGAAAGGAGCCTCAAAGCAAATCCAGGTCCTTGGTGGGGCAGATGGGACAGAGGGAGCCTGGAGAGCAGTGGAAGGACTGGGACTGGGTGCAGTGGGAGGTCAGTACAGATCAGATCTGGTATAGGAAGGGGTAAGGGTGTTGAAAAGTGTCTCCCAGAGTGCTGGAGATCCACGGGCTGCATGGAGCTCTGGGAGCTCTCAGGTCTCTGCCGTGCAAGGTGGCACGTGACACTCACAGCGAGCATGAAGAGGTGGAGTCAATGAGCAGCAATAATGTGGACTTTTTGTCAGAAAAAGGAGAGGAAGAAGAAAGGTTTGAGTGATTACATTTTTTTTTTTTTTCAATAAAGACATGATCAAAGTGGGAGTGTTCTTCACATGCAGTGAACATTTAGGTGGGTGAGGAGAGAAGCAAACCTGCTTCAAAAAAAAAAAAGCAAGCAAGCAGCTGAAGGTGAGCATCTGCAGTTACCAAATTTCCATGATGCTGGGATTTCCCCACCACCCCACCCATTGCTGAAGGGAGGTGGCCCAGCTATTATCTCTCCTCTGAGCCACATGCTTTACCACTTAACTCCACAGCAGATAATGAGATCAGAATGGCAAGAGGCAAAGAAACCTGACGAACAAAGATGTGAGATTTTTTTTAATTTATATTTGAGCTGAGTGCCCCCTGTATGACTTGCACGAAGCAGGTACTGGTCTCGGTTCCATTAGTAGACCCTGGGGTGCTGAGAATGTTTCCGTGGGTGGGTTATGCATACAGACAGACTGGTTTTTGTGGGAATGCAACCTGCCTAAATTTTACCCTGCACCTACCTTGCAACTGCTGCATGACTTGGGCGTGTGAAAGAACAGTGCTAGCATGGTGGTGAAAAAATTAGCTGAGAATCAGTGTTAACAGGCGCCTGACTTAGCTGGGGTCCCCCCTGCTCAGCTATTCCTGGTCACTTCTCCCAGTCCGGTTATACAAAGTCATCTCTCCTCTTGGCTTTGAACTAGGTTACAGTTTGGCTAAATCCTTCTTTTTCTACAGATTGAATCATAGGTGGATTTGGGTAGTAAAGGATGGGAGACTCTGCAGGAAGTGGCTGGGATTTTTAGTTCTTAGGTGAAAAAGCTTCTGGAAATACTTAGTGTTACGGAGGAGGCTACAACCACCAGAAACAGGAGGCTTTGAGGGCTGACACTCCCAAAGCAGTGGCTCAGACCATCTGGAAATGCTCTGCTGATCGTAGCATGAAAATTTAGGATCTGGAAAACAACCTCATGTCGGCTTTTAGGGAGGCTGCAGAAGAGGGACTGGTAGCCAAGTGCTGTGCAGGTCTCACAGCAGAGATGCTTTTCTGCCTATGTTGGAAATGGAAGTACTGATATTGATGTCCTGGCATGCTTTAATCACATCAGAGGTAGTGTTCTTCAAGTAGATAGGGAAGACAGGAACAAGTCTTGTTCATTTGTTGTTAGACCTTCCAGAAACAAGAAAATATTTCTCAGTTGTTGCTCTCAGTTGTAAATGGGACTCTCTCTTAATATTTTTTTAAGAACAATCTAGAAATTATTTCCAAAGCAATTTATAGGGTTTGTGGTTTTTTTCCTTCTCATTTCAAATCCTGTTGAATCACAACCTCTCTAAAGGACCAGAGAAAGAACCTTATTCTTGTATGTCCATGATCAAGATTAAATTTAATGCACTTACAAGAAAAGAACAATTGCTGTCACTTCCAAATGAAATACGGTTATGTTGTTCTTGGCACCTGTAGTGCTTATGAGGGAAAAAAAAAAATCTAATGTTGGGCTTTTGCTAATCATTACGGTGATGAATGCCCCAGAAAATGGTCTTGACTTATCTCAAGATCTTCCTCAGATCTGTGGTTTTTTCATGAGATAACGGTTAAAAAAATAGTTTTGACTTTGTACGTCCAGTAAGACCCTTTCAGTCCTGTTTTTCTCATACTTGTATGTTGGCAGCATTCCTTCTTGTGACTTTCTGGGCATTTGATTAAACACAACTGGGACCAGATACAGTTTCTCTTCAGTTTTTATTGAAGGGCAACCTTCCCGTGACCGTTTCTGGTGTCCTTCTGCTTTCAGCCTTACACGGCATCTTTTTTAATATGGACGTTTTTCAATATACTTAATTACCTGTTCCCATCTCTTCCTGTTTGAATGGAACAAGTGTTTGCTTTCCAGCCATTTAAGGAAGCAATTACCGTATTAGTGTCAAAGATGTAATATGGCAAACATTTAGAAATCAATACAGTTGTTCTTTAAGAGATCAATTCCTGTGCTAGTAGTAAAGGGATGCCCAGGGACCGCCACTGAAGTTTGAAGAACCCCTCTTTCTCGGTTTTAATCAGGCCTTTGCAATGTGTTAGCAACCAGAGGCCAGTCAAATTGGACTCTCGTTGTACCACGTGCTGTCCAAACATACATTTCTCTGCAGAAGGTAACCATTGTATAAGGAAACATTTTTCTTCTGTGTGAAGTTTCATGTGTAAAGTGTTTTGGAGAAGAGCAAAACAAAGTTTAAAAGAAAATCACGGAAAGCTGCAAATTGATGAGCTCCCAGTAAAAACCTCTTCTTATTTAAAACATTTTTTAAGTAATCTATCCCATTCCAAAACTTTGAATTACAGTTTTGCTGCGCAAATGCGTGACTGTTCTACATTACCTAGCATGCATCACCATTTACGGTTGGACTTGATGATCTTAAAGGCCTTTTTCAGCCTAAGCGATTCTGTGATTCTGTGATTTCACTGATGTCAGGCTTGGAGTTTTCTGGGTTGGCATTATTTATTTATTTATTTTAAGACTTCAACGTTTCTTTCAGGGTAGGTAATAAAGTATTTTTATTGCAAATAACTAAAAGCAGAGCCTGTAGGCTTTGGTTAACAATCAAGCATGTGAAAAAAACCTTTCTTTAATACAACCACACCTTGTCTCCTATGCCTCCAATACTTTATTCAGTTCTTTACATTCCATGCAGACATAATTTGCTTGTATGTCATAAGAAAGAGTTTGGGCTTGAAACGCTTTCACGGGCCAGCTTCTTCTCGCACGCAGATGGACCCCAGTGTAACTCCACTGTTCTTTGTGCTCACTCCCCATGTACTCTAGTGTATGTCAGAGCAGAATTGGGGCCAGCGACTGAAAATGTGGGTGTTGCATCAAAGTACAGTTAGGGGCAGGGACTTCCTGTCACGGGATCTGCAAAAGAAACATATTCATGCAAATTAAGAAAGCAGGTTGCTATATAAGAGTGGTTTTCTCCCCTCTGTCAGATCTGTTAGGAACCAGCCTAGGTGTATTCTGTGCAAGCTTACACCACCACGTGAGATGGTTACTGCCTTAAGGGTGGCTTCTGAAATTAATGATGCCATCGAGGGAGAACTTAGACTCATTTCAGAAACTTGTTATCTGCTGGCTGTCCTAGTAAAACCAGACTGCAGATAGAGATGCTGCTTTACTTGAAACTAAACCTGATTTGGGGAGGAGCAAACTGACCACTTGTCATCTTTTCTGTTCAGGAAGAGGAAAAAAGGAAGGCAAAGGAAGAAGAGGAGAAGAGAGAGTATGAAGAGTACCTGAAGCTGAAGGAGAGTTTTGTAGTTGAAGAGGAAGGGGTTGAAGAATCAATGACAGAGGAAGAGGTATGTATGTTGGGCTGTTACTGCAGTTTCCTTTATCTTTGTTAGACTCAGGTTGCCCTTACTGCATTCTGTCTCGTGTAAAATGAGCTTGAAAATAGGAGTCAGCCAAATGGTTCTGCTTGTAACAGCTAAATTCTGTATATGGCATGTATTACCTGGAGTATTTCCTGGGGAACGCTACAGTCCCTCATTCCAGGCTGCTGCAAGTTAGTTTAGAGTCCTAAGGCAAATGTATGTCGCTGGAAATGAGTTCTCTCCTCCCTTAGCATGAGGACTGAAATAAAACTCATCCTGGAAATCAGATACTCTTTTACCGTCATCAGCTTTGCTCTGCCCATACAGAGTGGGCCACATGAAAGCAAAGCTAAATACGGAGTTTAGTAGTGTCCACATATCTTGTGAGGAATTGCTTGGTTTTGGTTTTATTTTCTACACCAACAGAGCTGCTGTGAAATCAAATGAAAAACCAAGCTCTTGTCTTAAAAGGCTTCTGTTAAGAGAATTCCCAGGACCGCAGCCTAGGTACTTGTGGGTTGTATGTGGAAAACTGTACATTCAGCATTGCACATGATTGCTATGGTCGATAGTATTTCAAACTCTGCGTAACGTTCTAGCACGCCCCTCCTGTGGCTGCCTGCTGACGCGCTGCTGGGGATGGTGGTTGAAATGTGATGCTTGACATAATATCACAGCAAACTTGAAAAAGTTCCACTGTTGTGGGAGGCAGTGTTCTTATTCTGTCTGCTGAAAACCTGTTAGACTAATTTTAATTGCTATTGCTGAAGTTGCTCTTGGGCTGTAGCTGCCAAATTTGAGCTGTCCAATGCATTTCATGGTAAGCATTTTTTTTTTTTTCAGCGCCATGTGGGCATTTGCTCCTCTGCTAAAGCAACCCTGTTCAATTGAATGGATTTGCCCTTAGCGTGACTGAGAGTGGCTTTGGGCTGAGGAGTGTGTAGTGAGTCAATACTACTTGACATTAATCACAAGTTCTCGTTATGGAGCCCATCCCATTGAGATAAATTCCTCCATCATGCCGAGATTAACACCAAGAGAAGTTGTATCTGGTGATGGGGAATTTCCTAAGATGCAGAGAACAGCAAAATGCATACTTTCTATTGAAAGTTCCTTCAAAAACGTGTGCCTGTCCTGTTAGAAGACCAGATTATACCTAAATATTGTTCCACTTTAGATACCCTTTCAAGCTAGAATGTGTTTATTACCTGTGTTCCTACACCAGCCTGTGAAGGAGAAATTAATCTTTCTATATGTGCGAACAGAGAAGGGTGTTCCTCACTCAGAAGAGCTTGGCAGGCAGTTGACGATGCCTGGATCTCAACATGAGATATCTTTGGTAGGAATGGGGAGGTAGAACTTTAATATAGGCGATTTGAAAGTCATCTTTAGAAACAATCACAGGTACATAGTTATTTGGAGACACCAGCCTTGCAGAAATGGCGAGCCACCCTTCTGCCTTGTGCAGGATAAGGTACTGAAGCATTTTAGGATCCCCTTACAACAGCTGACTGCCCTGTGCTGTTGAGGCTAGCCTGCTGAAACTCATGCTGACAATTAAGGTCCTGAGTCCAGAGCTAAGCAGTTAATTAAGGCTGATTGATTTCCAGGGTTGCAGAGTAACTTGATCTCCTGTTAACTTCAATGCACATTGTTTGCATTGCCTTTGAAAATTGAGCCGCTTGTATTAAAATGTCGGATTTCAGGTGCTTAGCTTTGAAAACGGCTTGAGCTTCCACATGTGTTGCGCAGCTGTGGGCTGCACTTGACCATCTGCATGAGCCGTCTCCTGAATCACTCTGTACCTCTGTACAAAATGTCCTCGGTGGGTATGTGTAACTTAACACACGATGCGCAAACTCACCCAGATGTGGTTATTTCAGGCTATGTATGATGCGAAGAGTGAAAGAGTCAAAGATTTCCTTTCACAAAATGCTTAAGCACAAATTGTACTTGAGCCATGTTCTGTCTTAGAAAATACCTATCATAAATTCCTGGGTAAGACTAAATCTATATATACTTTGGTTTTCCAGTTCAAAATCTCCCTCAGTTTGTATGTTGAAAACTTTGGATGTATGCAAGCTGAACACTTCTATAATATTTGTACTTGTCAAGTTTGTGATGCATTTAATGTTCGTGAGTTTAAAATAACAATTGTTGTCCTTGCTATATCCAGTCTCGCAGCTTTCTAATGGAATTTCTCGAATATGTGAAGGTAAGCTACCATTGGTCTTTCTCCTCCTTCCATACTTGTTAGGCTGTGTAAAATATCTTTGTCGAAGAGCTGAGTTGCAGAAAGAAGGGAAATCTTTACTTCCTCTTTGATTTACTTAAATATTCAACAGGTAACAAAAGCGATACCTTAGATAAAGTCTGCATTATTTACTTAGCCATGCATGAGCATGTCCGTCATCGTCAAAGTGGTTTGTAATTACAGCTGTCTCAGCTTTTGGGGTGGGATGGTAGCTCTTGCCCTCTTTCATAAGTACAGGCATTATAAACTCTGTGCCTGGTGGATCACCCTCAGGGTTTATGAACAGCGGCATTTGCTGCTGATTAAGATTTGGGACATTCAGGCTTTTTCTGTGTGAACACCGGCTACTGATTTAGCAAACGGTTTCTGCATCTCAGCTCAGCGTGAATGAGAATTGCTGCACTGGCAGGATGCGTTTGTGTCTGAAACACTGGCATCATAAAGGTCAATCCAACTTTTCATGCCTTTTCTTTTTCTTGTTTTTATCTGTGCAATTTGCAATGTTGTCTTAATGTCTGGAAGGGATATTTAAGGAGAGTATCACTTGTTTTTAACAGGGTGCATTAGTCTTCCTTTCATCATATTTTATGGTTGGTTATTTAAAACCTGTGGTGTGTTCATGAGGTTTTCCACTTTTGATTTGTTAAGGGCAAATGCTTCTTTCTCCACTATTGGTATATCAAAGGTCAAACGCATTTTTCTACTCTTACTCTAACAGTGTTATGCAAATCTTTTGTCCTAATGAATCCCTTTCCTCCTTTACTGGAAACTGGACTCTTAGCTGACAATGTGTGGCATGTGTGTGAAAGGCTTCATTAGTAAGCAAATCACTTGTATACTTAGCGATGCCCTAATCATCTTGTTAATCCAGAATCTCAAACTCTGGGCCAGTTTTGCATGTCCATTGCCCCAGCAAAACCCCAGAGTTACAAATAGATTTATCTCATGGGTAACTCTCCTCAAGAAGTTAATCTGAGTGATTGCCATGCAGGCCTGAACAGTGGCTTGATCGTTCTAGAGTCGCTGCAAAGCTACGGTGCGAGCATCTTTTGCTGTGCTGCTCTCTGCCTCCCGTGTCACTGGCACTTCTGGTGGTGTATCCCATTGCCGTAGGGCCGCAGCGAGGGAGGCTGCTAGGTTTGCATCTGTCAAGAGCTTTCTGATCAACGTCATCTCTGGGGGTGCTTTGGAAATGCTAGTAGCACTGGGAGTTAGGGCTTACCTTCGTTGCTGCAGCCCAAATGAAAATAGCCCCTGTTCAGTAACCAAGCCCCCCGCATAAGCCAGTCGGCTCTGACCAGAAGCGCTGCCAAAAGCGGATGAGGAAGCTGAGGGTGGATTGGAAAAGCTATGCATGACATGTTTAAAGAGCCTAAGTAAAACCATGGAGTGATGATGAACCATCAGATGGCACGTTTCGCTTTGCAGCCATGCAGCGAGGTCAATATGCTGTTTTCCACAGAAGCCCGAGAGATTTCTTTGAAAGGGAACTTTGAAATGGCCCTGTCTGTTAAGACCACTCTCTGTTTCAGTTACTAACTGTAGAAATGGGACTGCATGGTGATCCCAGTTCGCCCGTTCCCATCTAAGGCTTTCAAGATACTGCCAAGCTGTGGATTAAGGAAAACGTGCTGCTCTTTATTGTTAAACAAGCTGCCCTAGGATAACAGTAGGTAGAACAATAGGATATTTCAGTGTCCCTTGGGGTCTTCCACTAAAATTGGGAGGGTTTCCAAGGGAATACGCAGTAGGGGCTGATTCTGCGCCTTGCCCTGGTGGTTGTGATGGATGGAACAGTTTAGTCACAAACTCTCAGTTTGGCGTTTAAGCCCATATGTATAGTTTTATATTAGTCACTGCTACTTGACGTCAGAGAAATTAAGCACGGGCTGAAAACTTAATTCAGAAGCGTTTTGACACCTGACTTCCTATGTAGAGATGAGTTGCAGAACTGGGGCATTGCTTTCTTTTACAAGTTTTAGTATTTATTTTTTTTAATCTTGAAAGCATGCTTAATATATAGATTATGTATAGCACTCATCTTCTGTTCTGTTCACAGAAACCGTTGACTTATATCAAGAAGCAGTGCTATGCTGCTAGTAGCTGTCTGAAAAACTTACAAATGAAAAGAGCGATTGGCATTTTAAAAAAGAAAATTTAATTTAGCTCTTTTGTTGAATAACTTATTTTACTGCTATAACTGGCTGGAGGTAGCTCACCCCATGCTTCGTTCTGAAGGGTGTTTGAAATAAAATGCAGCCTCTTTTCTCCAGCTCTGCCTTGTGGGATTGTTTTAAACGGGATTTTTCTCAAAGGCACCAAAAGGATTCACACACACACACACACACACCCCCCAATTCTGCTTTTCTGAAGCATCTCCCTTCCTTCGGGGCCTTCATAGTAGCCCCTCAGCCTGGCTGCTGCAGAATCACCACCTCGCACCTTGGGCTGTGGCATCGTCTCTGCTGCAGTCACCGTCCTGTGCCTTTGCTTCTTATGGTGGCTGGTCCTCAAGCGACAGAGCTGACCGCTCTGCTCTCAGAGAAGCAGAATAACCCATTCTTAACGGGAGCCTTAGGGTTTTACTCAACAGGGCTGTAGCTGCGCACCACACCTTACAAACCAGCTCTGTGGGCTCTCTGAGCACTTAAAAAATAAATTAACAGTGAAGTGGGCAGAGGTGGAAGAGTGGCTGAGCGGTTCCCTTGCTGCAGAGCACCAGCTCTGGTGGCCCAGGGAAATCGGAGCTTGTGCTTTGTCCATCAAACTGGACAAATTATCTCGGTGATAATTGAATTCATCTGAATTACAGCCCGTGGAGTGAAACAGCGAACTCCATTTTCACTACATTTTAAAGGGATAGTGAAGGACTCGGGAGCCTTTACCCCTTCCTGTTTTTTTTCTTTAAGAAAAATGATGCTTGCAAGATAAGGAAAAAAAAAAAATGCTGCTCATCTTAATCCTGGGAGCTCTCACTCCATTTCATCCTTTGCTGAGGACAGCAGCAGAATCATACCTAAAATTAAATGAATTCAGTAAAGTGTAGATGTGTGTATCTTGCCCTATGAAAGTTAAGCCTGTCTTTTAAATGTGAAGCATGTGGTAAAGTGTTTTGTTTGCTTGGGACCTCACAATGTCCTTATATTTCAGAGTGTGTGTGGGGAGTACATCCTAATTCCACCCCACCCTCTGGGCTCTTATTCACAGCAGGATCTATCCTGGAAGGCTTCCAGTAAACTTGGTCATTGAGGGTGAATATCTTAAAGTGAAGGTTTAAATCCTGTTTTTCTCGTTTATGTGGCTTTGCACCAACCCTCCCCCGCCCCCCATCCTTTTAAAAGAAGATGTGACGAATCTTGGCAGTTCCCAGCTCTGAGAACTGAATTCCATGGACTGGTTCCAGTTCCATGCGTTCAGTCCATGGTATTCAGTTCTCTAGCTTGGCTGCATCGAACTTCACAACTACTAAGTCTGTGCATGGCTTTTTTTGGTCTGATGCTATTAACGAAAAAGATTCATCTATTTCAGCCTCTCTTTATTTCTTCAGTGCCCTTCCAGTGTACTTTCAGGATCAGAAACAAATGCATTTCTCGTTTGAAGTATTGCCTCTGATAATGTAAATGTAGCTCTTGTACGTATATGGCTGTTAGGGATGTAGTCTGGAATGTTAACCGAACAGTTTCCAAAAGTTTTCTATTTTTCCAAATTCCTTATAAAGAGTGCATCCTTTTACTGCATCTAAACAGATGAGTTTGTAAAACTTTTGCAGATAAGAAAACAGGAACCAAGTAGCTCCAGACGAGTGCACCAGGTGTATTCTCTGGAGCTACAGAGAAGCATAAAACCAGATGTGAGCAGTGGTGACTGCGTCCTGCCTGAGAGAGGCTGCAGTAAGAATCTCTTTCAAAAGCAAACCGAAAACTTGCAGTTCCTGCTTCTGCCTTTGTCCTCAGAGATCATCGTGCTGCCTGCGTAGGAGCGCGCGAGCAGTACGCTGCCAGCACTGACAATTTTAATAAGGTGTTCACTTGCTTAGGAAGATTATGGTGGCATTAATACACACGACATTAGTAGAACAGACTAAAGCACTTAATGCTGCCAGTCTTGTCTGGATTTTTATGTATGCACTGATACATACCAGTGATCATTTCAAAATGTACTTTGAAACATCTCTCAAACAGAAAAGGGACCTTGCTAAAGCATACTGGAAATTAAAGGTAGCAGTTGAGAAGCTCAGGTGGCAGGGAGAGCGGAGCCGTGGCTGTTTATTGTGCTTGTGCTCACGCTGTCCTCCCGACACGAGGAAGGGTTCAGGGCAAACACTGGCAAATACATTTGAGTCTTCACTGAAGTGGGTCAGAGCACCCAGTCTTTCCACAGAGCAGAGTGGTTTAAGTAACTTAGGTTAGGGTTTTTCATCAGAGAAAAGTGCTTACTAGGAAAAGTTAGTTAAAATGGCAGGTTCTACTTTGTCTATTAAATTTTTTTTTTTTATTTGAAAGAAAAAGAAATAAGCTAACCCTCTAATTCATCAGCTGCATTTAACTCTTGTTTGTTTCCATAGAAAACAAAGGTAATCCAGCTGGAGGACTTGGCTTCACATTTGGGTTTAAGGACACAGGTAAGTACTACTTTTGAGGTGCAAGCACAAGCAATGAGTTTAAAAGGATGGGAAAGTGGGTAAATGAGGGTAACATCTATGCAGGTGTCTCAGCATTACTGAAAATGCTTGGATTTTGGTGAAGTTCAGCAAAATCAGCCCTAAAAATGTGGCCATTCATCAAAGTACCAGCCAGCCAGTGAAGGATTGTTGGCTTACAGGATTGTTTCAGCGAAAAGTGCTCGGTCTGCCTCCTGCACAGCTGCCGGTTGGCGAATGGATCCTGTCGTGTTTGCAGATCTGGTAATAGAGCAGTTCAGGGTACTTGGGAACCAAAAGCAGAGCTCAGCCACATTCAGGCACTGCCTGCGTAATTGGACAACATTCTTATGTTTGCAGACAATCAGTAGATGGGGTGATTTTGCTCCAATTGCTTGTGTATTCTTAGAACATTTAAGAATTATAGAATATTTCAGTTGGAAGGGACCTACAACGATCACCTAGTCCAACTTCCTGACCCCTTCAGGGCTGACCAAAAGTCAAAATGTGTTATCAAGGGCGTTGTCCAAACGCCTCTTCAACGCTGACAGGCTTGGGGCATCGACCACCTCTCTAGGAAGCCTGTTCTGCTGTTTGACCACCCTAATTTGTATCTTCTGGTGCATTAATTAAGAATATTGTCCCTCTCAGCACCATATAAGCCTGTGAAAGTGAGCTCATGGTGTGATAGCTGTACTTTTTTATTTTTTCACCCTCTGTCCTATTTCTGTTCTCTAAACATTTTATGTTTTGACTCTGAAGAATAGTTGTGGCTTGGCTTATTTTAATTTGAGCACATTTGACATATATTTCTAAATGACCAATGTTTTCTGTTGTTCTGTACCTCATCTGATCTTGGGGTGCCCCTTCACAGTAGCTTACCCTGCTGTAGGTGTAGGCTGCTGTGCCCCTGCCTTTCTCCTAAACCAGAACTTCATTTAAGCATGCAGTGAGCTGGTTAAGGGAATTCATCTGGTTGAAATCTAAACTAGAACTTGCTTCTGCAGTCACATAAAGGCAAGAAAGGGAGAGAGACAGAATTGTGGAAAGCAGGGCTTGTGTACTAGCTTAAGGGGTAGTGGAACTATGGGGTAACTATAGAGTTAACGCAGCAATAAATTCAACAAGTTGTTCATTGGATTGGCAAAAAGGGGTTTCCTCTTAAACAGAGCAGGAAAAAACAGAAAAAGCTCTGGAATGTATTGAGTGTAGCCAGGTTCTTGGAGAAGTACCTCAGTGTATTTCATGGAACTTGCACGTTGCATTGGCGCTGTACAGCTTTGCCCTGGGAAGATGTGTATAACCACCCCACTTCCATAAACCTGACAGCTAACGTAGCAATTAAAGTCTCTTTTGGGGGATAGAGAAGTTATTTGAACACTCCAAAATTGCAGAAGCGCACTTCAGCCTTCTGAGGCCTTGCTGCATCTATCTGTGTGGAAATACCGATGTGTATCCTTCACTGAAGTCTTTAACGCTGAGGAATTAAATGTAAGCCTCCATCTGTAGTTTATCCGAATGTGTGAAATGCTTTTTGCCTTCCTCTTGATCAATTTGTTATTCCTCTTTCCCTTCTGAAAAGGATGCAATTAACAGAATCCAGGACCTGATGGCAGATGGCATTCTAACAGGTGACAGCCAAAACACAAAGGGGACTTTATTTTAGCTGGTGAATAGGCGGTGCAGAAAATGCCTTAACTATGGTAGAGAGAGACTTGCAGTGTAATTTCTATTTTAAACTGTGGAAGGTCCTAGTAGGACTTGATAAATAGATATTTTTATTACCCCTGCTTCAGCTGCCTTGAAACTGCTGTTTAAAGCGCTATGGGGTGGGATTGCTCCTCTGATACCTTATACAGAGGTGGGGGGCGAACGTCCCCAGCAGTTCAGGAACGAGCACCGGGTCCTGTGGGTTGACTGAGCACTGGTGAAGGCCTTTAGGGGCGGCCGAGCAGCCAGCTGCAAACAATGTCTTCTGAAATCTCAATTTGAAAGAATCACTTGGATATTTTGGGGTAGCTCGAAGGCTGGTTTAGAGGTGCTGTGGTGGCTACAGCCAGTACCGGGGTACAGTACGGCGTGGGAGAGGCAAAGATCCCAGAGCACTCCAGGAGGCTGTAGTAAGTCAAGCGCTTGCTCCTAGCCAGGTACCCACGCAATCAGGGTTGGCATGTAGGCAGAGACCGAGTGTGTAGGTAGCTCCCTGTCTGAAAAAGGTTGATGGCTGGGCACTCTTTTTTTTTCTTTCCAAGGATGAAGTAGGGGAAGGTGGCAATGCAAACACTTACTGACCTGATGTTGTGGTCATGGCTGGGAAACAACTGTCTTGGTGGATATGCGTGGATACCCATTCGAGTGACCCAAAAGTGCTCGGAATCCAAGCGTAAGGATGCGCACTCTCCTGGCTGGGTCTGGGGCCTGAAAGGCTTGCCAGCGAGGTGCTCCGCCTTGCGTTTGATCCCGCAATGCGTTAAGAACAGAGAGGCCTATTCTCACTCTTGATGGAGCAACCGAAATACACAAATTGAGCTTCATTCCCTTTTAGAGGGTACGTTGGGATGGCTGAGCTGGGCCCCACGGGGTCTCTGAATCGCCTCCTGG
>NW_009259789.1:274125-284517 GCF_000687185.1 Egretta garzetta | reverse complement strand
TGCTGCGGTGCTACTGGCTAGCTGCCTGCAATGAAAAGAACTTTGCTGAGCAAAATCAGTCTTACCAAGGCACTCGGGTATTGTCAGAGCCCTGCTCAAAGATCCGAGAGTAGAGAGGAGATAAAAGCCTGACTGCTACCACATTGTTCTGCCTGCCCTAGGTACGAAACGCAGCTCAGCAGTTCGACCGTCCCTTCCAAAAGAAGTGACTGATGTCTGTTGGGAAGCAAGGGCAGCCAAAGTGCTGACTTCAAGGTCCTTTCTTTCCCCCTGTAGGTGTGATTGATGACAGAGGAAAGTTCATCTACATCACTCCAGAGGAGATGGCTGCCGTGGCGCAGTATATCAAACAGAGAGGACGAGTCTCCATCGCAGAGCTGGCCCAAGCAAGCAATTCCCTGATCAACCTCCAGCCTGACAGCCGAGCGGTTGCTCCAACTGTGGCATGAAACTGTGGCGTGAGAAGAATACGGCAGGAGTTTAACCTTGTAATGAATGAGCCTCACAAAGCCAAACAAGAACCCCTCTAGTCTATCCCCCGCGCTTGAAGATGGGATGCTCATTTTGAGCATCAGCGACAAGACTTGATCAAAAGTTTTGCTTTTCATTCTGTTAGAGCTGGTATGAAACAGGACAGTCATTTGTACAACGGAGGCGAGCCGAGAGCTTGAGGCTAAAGCACTCTGATGCACCTGTACCCCAGGAACATCAGTAATTTTTACGTGGTGACTTCCTCTTGGCAGCCAGTCTCATGTGACTATACCCAAACTTTGTATTGTTTCCAGATTCTGATGTCTGTATCGAGTATGTTTGCTCTTGATTGCATTCAGAATCCTCCAGGCTTGCTCTGCGCTTACGGGGCTGTGTAACTTTGTGGCAGTGGTGTACACAGCCCAGAATAGTAGGTGTGTAGGGGTGAGACTTGCAGCTTTTGTCATCTGTATCAACATTGGAAGGACAGAGTACAAAGAAAATGCTGCAAGCGTGTCTCTGTTCCTACTGAAATATATACTGAAACTCTAGAAAGAGTATGTTGAGAGAACTCCCAGAGCCTACTGCAGAAAACCTTTGCTATATAAATACAGGTTTGCTTGGTTTATAGAACGTCAAGTTTGCTCGCAGCCAAGCTGCGTTATTTTTTCTGTAGCCAAGAGACAGAAACACCTCCACGGAAAGGCTAAATCGCCTCATTTATCGTGCAGGCCAACTCTGCTGATACTAACCAGATTCTGATGATTCATCCTTTGAAGTAAGAGCCAGCTCAGTGTATCTGAAGGCCTCGGACACCCCCACCCCACGGCCTTTGTGTTCTGGATGGGGTTTTTTTTAAAAAATAAAAAATTCCAGCACTGTGAGTCATGCAATTAAGGTTACAAGTAAATGTTTATTAATATATTAATTGCAGGGGTCAGTGTATTTCCTGCCTGAGAATATTTATTTTTTTAATAGCCTAACTGATGCTTTGTTAATTCTCCTTTCTGAATTCAACAGAATCTATGTGGGTATCCAGTAGCTGGGGAGGGCGAGAGGGGCTGGTTTTGTCTCCGCCAAACTTAGAGATAACTTGAGTAGACTGAAAGCTGCGTTATGGGCGAGATGAGATAGCAATAAAACAATGGAAGGAAGAAGCATATTTCCTTTTTGAATCTCTGCGCTACTGCTGAGTGTGACACTCCGCAGGGGTGCGGCGTTACCGTGCGGCACCGCGTGCTGACGTGAAAGATCAGGATGTCCTTACTGTGTTGCACAACGATAACCGGGCAAAAAGATTGAGATTTGAGGCTGGGAAAGTCTCTTAATAATTCCAGGTTTGATTTTGCCATGATTTTTTTTTGCTCTGTCCCAAACTATCCTTGTAATAAAATAAACACCACTGAAAGAATTGCAGGTGTTTGTATTTGAGATATCTTTTTTTTTTTTTAACGTGTTAAAGGTTTTTATGGGCTAAAGGAGCCAGCCAGCAATGCCATAGACTCCAGTGTGCCCAAGACCAGAGGTATTCCATTAAATCCACTAAAATTGCTCCAAAGCATATTCAATTTCTGCGGACGTAACAAATAACGCCGCGTTGCTGTGTGTGCTGCTGCTCTGCTAGTCCAGCTGCACCGGCGAAACTGCCCCGCCACTTTAGCATGGGCCAGCTGCGTGCACTCTCCTTGTACACGCTCCCGTAGCTTAGCTCGGGCAAGGTTTATGTCTTGAAATGGTATTTTCGTATTAGGTTATTGGAGTTTCACAGGGCTGTGCCAAAGCCAGAAGGGTTGGTTGTGATTCACTGGCGGGTTGCAGAAAGGCTGATTAAAAGCTGGGGTTTAGAGGGGGTGCTAGGCAGAAGCTGGTAGGTAGCAAGGTATTTATGCGCCGAATTCATGGTCTGTTAGAGGGCTTTAACAACGATGGGCGCCTCAGAAGTGCCGCTCGCCTCAGCTCCTGTTTTGGGCTCCCAGGGAGTGTTTCCATAGAAAGTGAAGCACACGAGGGAGCCGGAGTGAGCCCTTTTGTGCGAGGTTCAGGTCACCAAACGTGTCTTGTAGACCTTTCTGCGTTGTCGTGGGAGACTGGATTTAACCTCTGGGCCCCTCCTAGTACTGAGCTCATACCTAACGGTAGGGTTTGGGGGGGGCTACGCTTGCTTTTATCCAAGATTCTCTACTAGGGATTCCCAATACTGCATTTTGGACCTGATCCTGGCTGTGCTGTTCCTAAGGTTGTGGAGTAGTTGTATGGAAACTGGAGCACCCGTCTGGTGATGGTCTTCAGAAGAGCTTACGTCACCTGGCTTGACCGCGTTGCAGTCGCAGATGTAACAGAATCACAGAATGGTTTGGGTTGGAAAAGCCCTCCAAGATCAAGTCCAACCCTTCCCCTAACCCTGCCATCCCACCGCTAAACCCTGTCCCTAGGCACCATGTCCACACCAGCCAGGATAAGCTGCTCTGCCCCCCATGATCCTCTTCCACCATTTCCATTCCTGTTCCTTGCACCCGACTGCATCGTATCAGTGTTCCAGAAAACTTCATTGAACTCGTACTGGATTTGGGCGCTATGGGATCTTCGCTGCGTGTGAACTGAGAGGCCGCTTGCGAGCCGTATAAAAAATACAGGGGGAAAAAAATCCAGGTAAGGAAAAGCACGTTAAAGCTTCAAACTCTTGTGCAGGAGGAAATTCTGCTCTGCCTGGAAATTGTTTCACTTGGTCACGATTTCTAGGTCGCTGCAGAGCCTGCAACTGATTTTTCTATTAAAGGGTGTTACGCTGTTTTCTGGGAATCCGCTTATGGAGCCCAAGAAGAGGGTGTAAAACCTCGGATACAACTGCTTCGGGCCGCTGGGATTTATAAATGAAGCGACTCAAACCTGTGCTGCTGCTTCTCAAATCCGTGTTCGTGGGGTTTTTTCTGTGGAAGGGGAGGAGGAAGAAATTAAGGGCTGTGCCCCAAAAATCATTTCACTGACAGAATTCATAAATCCTGTGATAACTCCCGTTTGCCGTATCCCACAAACGCTTAGGCGGGAAGGTATTCGTCCCCGCTGGCACCAAATTAGGGAACACCCCTGGGCATCGTGCCCATGGCTGAGGCGGGAGGTGTCCCCGATGTCCCGGGGTGGGGGGAATGGAGGCTGAGGGTGCTGGCGGAGGGGTGGGATGGGTCCTGGGGTGCCCTCCTTCATCCTTGGTGTTTAAAACCCTCACCCTCCGTTGCAGGGAACCGCACTCCCGCAGGCCGGTACCGGATTTGCCTGACTCGTCCAGGGCACCGATCCCCCCCGCCCGCTGATGGAAAATTTTACGGGGTCAAGCGCAAAACCCAGCCGCCGCGTTCATCGGTGTCAGCGTGGTCCCCTCCGTCACGTCTGGCACAGTTAGCGGTAAAATACAGGGCGGTAAAAGACTGGTAAAGCAGTAAAATGGTAAAATTCTGGGATGTTCTGAATTCATAAAAATTTAAAAGCTCTTGGGTGACTGCTTCCTTGGAGTCGCTGCCGTTTTAAAAATGCAAACGCATGCTGAAGTTTCTCGTCAGTATTTTGGCAAGCGAGCGTTAGCTGTTTGCAGCTCATGACTAAGAACCGGTACTGTGCTTAGCTAAGCCCTACCCGGGCCCTTTGCTTAGGGGTGATCTGTATGCAAATCCCGCAGCTAAATTAGCTTGGGGCAAGGACACCCACTCCTGCTCCCCTGCTGCGCTGGAGGCAGGATGGTTTCGATGGTTTGCTTCCTGCTGCTTTGTCCAATCTGCTTTTATCATTTTTAAAAAGCTGGAGCGTCCCTGTACTATTTGGCTTTAACAACAACAACAAAAAAATCCCTATTTTCTGTTAAACTTTGCTTTGCGCAGCACCCATCACCGTGTTTTCCCCCCCTGAACTGGTACAAGCGCTCCCCAGTACTCTGCTGGTGCATGGAATGAAGAATAATAATAATTGCTGGCTCATCGGAGCGGGCTTGCCCTAATTTTGCCATTCCACCCGACGGCAAAGGCCAAAAAAATGAGCTTGAAAACCTTGTCTTTGTGTCGCACGAGGCAAGGTCTGATGGAGGAAAACTCCAGCTGCTCCTTCAGTGGAAGAACAGTCTGTGCGAAGAGCTCACAGGTTATAACAACATAAAAGCAACAAATGTCCCAACTTTTCATGTTATTTATAGAATCACGGGATGGTTTGGGTTGGAAGGGACCCCTAGAGGTCACCCAGCCCAATCCCCCTGCAGGGAGCAGGGACATCTCCAACCACATCAGGTTGCTCACAGCCCCGGCCAACCTGGTCTTTGCGAAAGGAGTTTGAGAGCCCATCAGCCTCGTGGCTTCCAGCTTTTCTCTCTAACTGTGGATGCTTGGAACAGATTTGGGGAGGGATTTGTGGTTTTTTTGTTTTGGTTTTGGTTTTTAATTGATTTTGTGTGTTGATCCTTTTAAGAAAATGCTAAATAGCACAAGAGGGCAGTGAATCACGGAGCTGCAATATTCCCCTCCGTGCCAGAACCGCCGCATTCTGGAGTCACAAGATTTCCTTTTTTTGAACCCCAAAAGCAAATTCAGAGCAGTAATATCGATCTGCAGCTCAAATGCAGGGATCCCCGCAAGAGAGCTGATACCCAGGGAAGTTTTGAGCCTGAAGCACAAAATGAGATGGGACCTTCATTCTTTTCATCTTCCCTGTTATTCAAAAAAAAAAAAAAAAAAGTGAAAGTCAAGTAAAACAAAGAAGGGGAAAAAAAATCCCCTTCCTTTCCTAAAAATAAAGGAACATTTTATGGTTTCTGTGGCTACATCTGTATTCATCAAATGCAATGTTTTCCATACCTGGGGACGAGCCATTCGTCTCTCCTGATACGCTGAAACACGGAGTGGCATCAGCTAAACTGCTTTTTGGGCACCGTTTTTGGGAGGGTCCTCAGCTGGCCTGGGGGCACGGCCCCCCAGCCCTTTTCAGCCCACCCGGTCCAGATTGATCTTTGCCGCCTTCACCCTTCAGAAGACTTCTCGTTACGGGGCAGGCGGCTGTGGCGGCGAGATAGAGGAACAGCTCCAGATTTATTTGTTGACCAGTAACCCAATTCATTTCCCTTTTGAGTCAAAGAGCTGCACTTCCCTTTCTGACGCCAGATAACCCCCACCCCGATGGAGCTTATCTCCTTCCGAAAGCGCCTGCACAGCTGTTTGATGTTCTCAAAAGTGCTGAGCTGGCACATAACATCGGGACAAACACAAGCTTCTGCTGACTGCATCCAAAATTGTTGAACGGCTGGCCTGACCTGCCCCGTCAACCGCCCCCAAGAAGAGGAGCTCCAGGGAAGAGACTGGTTTGGAGACAGATCGTTACTCGGAAGCCAGCTAGGCTGTGCTCAGGACTGCTCAGCTCAGCATCTGGCCCCCCAAAACCTAATCAGATGCCTTCTTAATTGGGTCCAGCAGGAACGTGTCTTCTTCAAGTCTACGGATTTCTCTGTGAACTATAATTTTGAGATTTAAGAGTGAAGTCACGACGTGCTCGTTGGTCCTGTGAATGACCGGGAGGTCCTCGCCGCAGGTGGGATCTTGTGCAGGTCTCAGCTGGCAGTGTTCACGCTGCAGTAGAGACATCTCTTCAGCGTTCAGCCTGCATTTGGCTTTCCCTCCAGGACCTTCACTGGCAGCCTGTGGTGGTTTTAGGAGTCACCTAATACCTCCAGTATCCTCAGCCAAAGTCCCACTCAGCCATTCCCAGCTGATGAAACCCAGTTTATCCCAACTCCTCATTACCCCGAAGTTTACGGAACGGAACAGTCAGGTGGAGGCTTTGGGAACCCATCAATGGAGGATGAAGGGGAGGGTTGTATGGGGGAAGCATTCCAGGCATGTTTGATTTGCCTTCAGGTGAGAACTTCTAGATGGAAGGGTAAAGACAATAACGGGAGCTGGATCTAGGCACTATTTTCTGTTTGTTAGCTCTAATGGAAGGATCAGAGGCACCAAATGCAGGGGATCCCATGCATCTCTCCAGGAAAACCAGGCCCTGAGCTTGGTGCTGAACTACCTGGAAGGAGGTTGTAGTTTGGTGGGGGTCGGTCTCTGCTCCCAGGGAAGGGGTGATGGGACGAGGGGAAAAGGCCTCAAGTTGTGCCAGGGCAGGGTGAGGTTGGGCATGGGGAACAATTCCTTCCCCTTGGGGCTGTCAGGCACTGGAAGGGGCTGCCCAGGGAAGGGGTCGAGTCCCCAGCCCTGGGGGGATTTAACAGCCGGGCAGAGGTGGTGCTGAGGGCCAGGGTTTGGGGGTGGGATGGCAGGGGTAGGGGAACGGTTGGGCTGGGGGAGCTTAAAGGGCTTTTCCAACCCAAACGATTCTCTGATTCTGTGATTCTATGCGTCGTACGCCTGTGCTGCACGGGGCATCTTTGCAGCTGGCCACGTATGCACAGGAAGTCTGAAATGTTCTCTGCCCGTATGGTTTGCATATGCAAGTCATCTCTGCCAGTCGTTTCTGCAGACCGCAGCCTCGTAGCTCCTATGTACGAGTGCCCTGGAAATAACCCATATGTTAAATGCATGTATACATCTGTGAATGTGCCGTGGTCTTACTGACTCTTCCAGAGGTCCAACAAGTACCCAGGGGCTGCCGCCTATCCCTGAATCTCTGGTAAATGAAGAGTTCCCGGCATTTTCTAGCCAGACAAGAGGTATGATTCAGGGTTGTGTGTTAAGGCCAAACAGGTCTCAAATGCTAGAGTTTAGACAAGAGAAGATCCGTGGAAGGGGAGCTGCAGGCTGCAAATTGAAGGGAAGGCAACGCCGATGAGGTTTTGAGGAAATAGGACACCGGAGAGCCCTGCCAGAGAGGTTTTGAGGGCATGGTGGAGGATACTGGAAGCTGCAGGTATCTGCTGAGCAGGAGGGCTGAAGAACAGTGAACCCAGATGTACCTATTTGTGGGCAAAAAAAAGAGAGGGAAAGGCCAGATGGAGGAGGAGAAACAAGGTTGAGAAGACAAAGATGAAGTGATCAGCAGGTCTAGCATGAGACCAGAGGCCAAAAAGGAACCAGAGGATGCACAGAAAATGGTGAGATATCACAGCCCAGCTAACGCAGAGGCAAGAGAGAAAGGACCAGACCCCCGCAGCAGCGCCGGGTGGAGGGTCTGCGTGACAGCAGGCTTTGGTCAAGGAGGGGGATCCAAACAGAGACCGAGGTGCTGCCTACTGGGAGCAAACGCAGAGGTCGTGGCCGTGAGGCTTGGAGGGAGCTAGGAGAGCCTGGGCAGAAAACGGCACAGCGAGCGCGGCCAGAGCCTGGCGTGAAAGAGAGCGCGAGGGAGCTGCAGGAACCATGGTGGGGTGGCAAGTGAACACACTGGGATGGGATGGCTGTGGGCTAGGGATGGGATGGGTGTGGGCTAGAAAACTCCATAAATTCAGAATAGAGTGTTCAGGGGAGGCTCTGGAGGCAGGATCCCTCCCCAGCCCTGTGCAACCCATGGACCATCCAGGTCAGATGCTCTGCAAAGTGCTGGGCCACAGCACCACGGTATTTTGGAAAAGAGGGGCCCAAGGAGCAAACAGGAGATCTCTGGGAGCTGTTCTCCTTTATTCAGGCACTTGGAGCAATCCTGGTTTGCATTCCCCATTGCATTTATTCCACCTTGTGTTCTTTTCCCTTTCTTTTCTCCTTTGATGGCACAAGTCATTCCCTTGCGCCCAAAAGATTTCAACTTATTGCACTTGCTGGCAGAAGTGGTTTCCTTGGCATCCTGTTGTCCTCCTCGCCTCCATAAAAATCAAGTGCGAATACGCGCGATAGTCACAGCTGCTCTACGTATTTTGGCAGGTAACTCAGGACATGGGAAAGTCTTTTTTCCCCCCTCTTTTTCTTTTATCACCTACACAAAAGGGGCATTTTTCTCCCTTAAGGAGGGGTTTGCCCTTGTGTGCATTAATTCCCATTCGCCCCAGTGAAACCCCGGCGCTGGTATTCCTCGGGGAGGGGTGGAAATCACAGCTGCAGCTGGCGAACCACAGGGTGAAAGTGAGCACGGCTCAAAAGCCAAAGGTGCCGCCTGGGTTCGTGCTGTGCAGCGGGGTGTGAATCCTTGCCCTCTCCCGAGGCACCGCACGGGTTCTCAGCGGTGGAGGCAAGCCCAAAGCTCATCAATCCAGAGGGGAAAACTAATTAAACAGTGTAACTCGGGGCTGCGGAGCATCTTGGCCAGGTGCCATCGTCCCCAAGCAGTTTCAGGGCATTGGAATTGTCTCCCCGGTGGTGATGGAAGGGCCTGAACTGCTTCCCAGCCACTGCCTCTGCTCTAGGACAGCCTTCTCATGACCAGGGGAGTCAAGTCCACCCATCCCGGGGGCCCTGGACCTCACTCAGCCCCAGTGCCTGCGGTGGCTGCTGCGCCTGGAGATAGCTGAGACCCTGAAGTGCATCAGCTCCTGCGCTCCGAGTTATTTTTCTTTCCCTGGGGCAGCCATGGAAGGGTCCCCAGAGCAGTGGGATGCTGTGGGAGGGGGGTAGGGTCTCAAGCTCAAATGATCCATTAGAGAAACTGGTGGTGGGAACAATCCCGTTTCCCTGGGACCATCCAAGCTTGCCAGCTGGTAGATGATCCAATGCAGATCCAGGGCTCAGACCCTCTTTCTGCTGCATGGCTCCATGCAGAGTAGATTTGTGCTCCCAACCTTGCAAAGGTTGGACCCACCCGGGCCCATGCCCTGGTCTCCTGGTGCATCCCATGGAGACAGACGGACAATTGAAGTGCACAGAGGGTCCCAACCCTCCTCCCTGGGCCATGGACACCCAACGCAGCTGCACATTGTGCTCCCAGCCAGCTGAAGTTGAGGTGGACAAACTCTCCTTGACACTTGTTCCAAGGTAAATGGGGAACCAGGCGATTCAGGGGCTTCTTCAGGCAAAGGATGGATGCAGAGGTGGCAGCTACGATGCGTGACTGCCTACTCTGGAGGACAGAGAAAGGACGCAGCAGGACTTTGACAGCTATAACCCAAACTTTGGGCATCTTCAGCATAGCAATTTAGCCAGCAGATACAGTTGTCCCTAAAACCCACCGGTCCTACGCAGGCCTGCACTGTAGGATGCAGTCCGAGGCAGCAGAGAGGCACAATTCCCTTTGGTCTTTCTTTCAGACCATCTTAGTGGCCTGATATTTAGTTAAGGTGACCTAAAAGCAGGACCAAAACGGGTTGCAGAGAGGATCACACTGTATGCTCAGAGACAAATTGGACATGAACCGTAGGAGGGACTGGCATCTCCTCCTAAAACCCCTCCTGGGCAGGTGCATCCAGGGTCACCACAGAGGACGGAGATTTCTGGTTTGTCTCAAAGGAGAATTTCTGCCAGCATCAAATTAAGGTCAGGGGAGAGAGCAGAACGACGGCCTTGTTTCAGCCTGGCAAGGGACTCGGTGATCAGGAGCGTGGGTACCGCAGTCACGTTTGCGCCGCACGGCGCAGGACACGGTGTCCTGGTTGTGCTGGTACCTTCGGAGGGTCTCCCACAGCAGAAGAGCTGAGGAACATTTGTGTCCCTTGTTTTCTTCCTCCGTCCTCCTGCTAGGCAGATACTGCTCGGGGCTGTGGTGTGCAAGCTTCTCACACTTTGCACGAGCTCTTTCGGGAGGGCAGGGTTGAGGTGGCGGAGGGGGAGCAGTGTGGAGGGAAGGTTCAGAGCAAGGAGAGAGGCTGCAATGGGGGAAGTGTTGCCGAAAGGACTGCAGGAGGTGCTGCTGAAGCTGGAGGGGAGCTGGTGGTAGGGATGGTCCAAGCGTTTCTCACCCCCTCCAGTGCAAAGGCAACCCTGGGGTGGGACGAGGATATCCCAAGGGGGCACAGCAGCTCCTGAGAATGCCTTCCCCTGGATGACGCTGACCCAGCACAGAGTCAGGTCATGTCCATCCCCCCCC
>NW_009259789.1:271376-273925 GCF_000687185.1 Egretta garzetta | reverse complement strand
CCTGGGGGGATTTAACAGCCGGGCAGAGGCGGTGCTGAGGGCCAGGGTTTGGGGGGGGGATGGCAGGGGTAGGGGAACGGTTGGGCTTGGGGAGCTTAAAGGTCTTTTCCAACCTAAACGATTCTCTGATTCTATAAGGATGGGACTAACTTGTTCAGAGCTTTCTCATCCAAGAGCAGTCACCTCCAAGCCCTTCTCCATCCTTGAGCTGACCTCACCAACACTTCAGGGACTTTCCAGAGAGCCCAGTCCAGCAGAAGACATGCCCAAAGCTCCCTAGGGTGAAGCCAACCATGGATAAGCCTGGGGCCAAGTACTCTGGTTTGGGCATGATTTGGGGTCATGGCCATTTGAATGGTTAATGGTTTGTTTGGCGGGGAGTCCGCTGATTTTGGGTGATGCTCTGCAAGAGGTGGCAACAGGTGAGTGCTGCTGGCGTCCAAAAGGCACCGTACCAACGTACCTGGGCCTGGCATGCTTGGATTTGGGCTGAGCCCTGCCTGAAACATCTCCCCAGCTGCCTGTGCTCTTCCTAAAGCACCCCACGCCATCCAGGCCTCCTCCAGGAGATGGCAGCAGCAGATCTCGCATCCCCCCCCCCACCCCCCCCCACCCCGTGCAGCATTTCTATGGCAACGGGAGCGAAGCATCCCCCCAGTTTGGAGGGCGACCACAAGGTTAGGGAAAGCCATCGCTTCCCAGCAAACAGCCCAGCTTCCCGGGGCTGGGGGAAGGTTGGAAGGGGCTGCCTGCCGCTTTTGCTCCTTGCAGAATGAAATAAGTGAGGTGACAGCCAGGGCGTTGCAATTATTGTTGAATTAGCCAAGGTTGCGGAATTTTCTTTTACTTCTTTTAGCAAGGGGGAAAAAGCTACTGCAAAACTTGCACGGCTCCTGGATGTACCAGGGAGGGGAAAAGGCAGCACTGGCAGCAAAATATTTACAGCAGCACCAACCGGATCTAAGGGCCGGATCTGGCAGGGAGCAGCCGGAGCAGGGAAACGGTTGGGAGCTCCGATCCCTTCCCGCTGCTCAGGAACAGTCGATCTTCAGCACTCAGAAAACTGGCTGCTCCCTCCCGGCTCCCTGCTTTCCAGTGTGCTACCACCCCAAGTAAGCTGCTTAGCACATGTGGTGTAATCCATCTTCAGGCTTGTGGCAGGAGCAGCAGCGGGAGCTAATTAGCGTGCGCTAATATGCATGTTAACAAAATCTAGCTCCTACAGCAGGAAAATCGTTACGGTGGTTGCCGTTTATTTGCACACTGAATTTTTTGCAATTAGGCACCGCGTAACGTCAAGTTGCCGCTGGGGACCTGTCCCTCTATCTGTGGGTAATGCCGCTCACGGGGGGGGTGAATTATGGACAGGTCCTGCAGCAGAGCTCTTGGGACCCAGCTCAGCCCTGCTCCGAAAAGCGCCGAGGAAGGAGGGGGGTTTTGGCACGAACACACCGTCGTTCCTTGGAGTCAGGGCATAGCTCAAAGAGTTGTTCAAGGAGAGCAAGGGAGGTGTTTGGGAGGGGATCTGTAGTAAGGTTTCAAGGCTGCTTTGCTGTCTTGATACTTTACATTGGGCCACTCATTCTGAGGCCTTCAAAACTCCTTCTCAGACCTTAGTCATCCTCAGGGCTGGTGAGGACAAGCCAGGAACCGTAACTTGTTCTCCACATTGTTTGTAGACTCGTAAGCTGAGCCCCAGAGCTGGTTCATCCTTCTCCTTCCAAGAGAGAGCAGGAGTGAAGCTGGTCCCATCTCAGGGCTGCTCTCCAGTTGCTAGATCTTTCCCTTTGGGACTGTAGCTCCAGCAAGAGGTGCTGACTGTGCTGGTGTCACCCCACTAGGACCTGACGCAGCACAACTGGACATTTCTCTTGTGTTGTTCCAGCCCTGACCCTGGCTGATGAACTGCTGTGGTTTCAAGTCCCAGCTATGGACTGACACAGCAGATACAGCTCTGTAGAAAAAAAAACCACATTGTTGGGGCATCAGGATCCTTAGGTATCTGCCAGATGGCTCCTACTCTTCTATAGTTTCAGTTTCCTTCACCATAGGGATTACTTCCACTTTTTCTCCTCTTCAAGCATCAGGCAGATCCCACCTTATTTAATTTTATAATTTTAACAGCTCTGATAGGCTACAGCTTTTATCAGCTCAGCAGTGTATGATGTGCACCATCCCAGGCTGCATGCCCAAGGGATCATAGAATCATAGAATCATAGAATCGCTTTGGTTGGAAAAGACCTTTGAGATCACTGAGTCCAAGCTTTAACCTACCCCTGCCATCCCACCACTAAACCCTGTGCCTCAGCACCTCATCTATCCTTCTTTTAAATACCTCCAGGGATGGGGACTCCACCACCTCCCTGGGCAGCCCATTCCAGAGCCTGACAGCCTTTCGGCGAAGAAGTTTTTCCTAATGTCTAGCCTAAACCTGCCCTGGCGCAGCTTCAAACCATTCCCCCTCATCCTATTGTCCGTTACCAGGGAGCAGAGGCTGACCCCCACCTCCCTACAGCCTCCTGCCAGGCAGTTGTAGAGGGTGACAAGGT
>NW_009259789.1:258865-271314 GCF_000687185.1 Egretta garzetta | reverse complement strand
ACCAAGTTGCAGGCCCCGGCCCTTGGCCTTGTTGACCCTCATACAGTTGGCCTCAGCCCATCGATCCAGCCTGTCCAGGTCCCTCTGCAGAGGCCTCCTCCCCTCGAGCAGATCAACACTACCACCTAGTTTGGTGTCATCTGCAAATTTACTGAGGGCACACTCAATCCCCTCAATCCCCCTCATCATGGAGAGCCTGGAGCTGAGGGGGATGGCACAGAAGCAGGGCAGGGACTTTGCAGGGCAAGTACCTTGCCAGTTGGTGCCCAGCTCCACAAGGACCCGGGCAAGGTGAGCAGGATGACAGCCATGCTCATCAGGCAAGTTGTTGGTGGTGAGGTAGGTCCGAGGCCAAGGTGTGCAGTCAGGGCCAAAGGGTCCATGGCCAAGCACAGGCATGGGTATGGCTGAGCTGGAGACCAGCACTCCTCTAGCAAGGCTTGGGCAGGGAGGTAGAGCCCAGAGCTGAGCTGAAATAGGAGGGTGCCTGTCAAACACAGCCCATTGGAAAACTGCTCCTCATCACCTATGGGACCCACTGACCTACTGGAAAACGTTGTGTCATCCTCTATCTTGGGGAATGGATGAGCTGAGAACTGAGACCAGTTCCCACACCTCTGTCCGACCACATGAGCCCGTCCCATCTCAGAGACCTCATGAAATGGCAGACACTTGCCATAGGTGAGGTCTCCTGGCCCGTTCGGTCATTCCCAGAGATGCTGCACGTCTTTGTTCTTTTTTCTTTCCTAATTTTCCCTGCTGCAATTCTTTGCCTGACTGGCAGAAGGGGTTCACACTGACTTAGCAGAAGTTTGTCCACATACGCAGCCATTCCAGAGAAATGCCACTCACCAGCATGCCAAGATATTTGGGGTAAATATAAATAGAAAAGAATAAAGCTAGAATACAAAGAAAACTGCTCATGCAGACAGCAGAAAGAACCAGCAATCTTTGCAAAGTATGTTGATGTCCTCTGCTAGAAGGTTGTTTATGTGTGGAACAGTAATGGTCCACACTGCTGTCCAAAGCAGCGTAAGAAACTTCTAGTGGCTGAGCTCCATTTCTAAGCTATGATGAGCAGCAAACAACCTCTGGGTCAACCCAGCTACTTCCAAGGAACAAGATCCTGTTCTTGAAACCCAGGCATTGCTCCACCCAAGAGAGAACCCCAGCCTTTCAGAGCAAAGAGAGCCTTGGACATTGGAAGTGTGTCTGAAGCATTCCCTCAGCCTGCCAGGTCTCCTGTTCATGTTGAAGAGCAGAAAAGGAAACAGCCCAACACAGAAACACACACCTAAAAATCTCATAACTTTCTGTAATGAGAATGTGGTGGGTTGCTCCACGTTTCATGTACCAAGGGATCATCTACAAGGACTGAGGGCTCCCTCCCTTGCAGACCATAGGAACTAGGGTTCACCACCAACCTGCACTTCTCAAACCTTCCTTCCAAGCCCAGACCCTGGTCTAGTCCAGACACTGATCCTGGACACATGCAACCAAGGCAGATAGACCTTTTCCAGAGGACTTCACCCATGCAAGCAGTTCTTTCACTCTCCCAGCCAGCAGGTAGAGTTATCTGCAGCTCAATGGGGAACATTAGATCTTGAGTTTGATGACATATGTACGGAGCCCAGGCCAGAAGAAGGGAGCATGAGGAGTTTTTTTTCCTCTGCAGGACTTAATACTGGCTGCTAGAAACAGATCCCTCTGCTCCAGCTCTGGGTGTCGAAGCTAGCACGTTCTTAAGATGCATACACACCTTATATGAAGAAAAATCCTACACCGAGTGGAATAGTTGCCTCTGGGCTGCCACGGCTCCTCCCTCTGCCAACAGCTCATAGCTTTAAATGAAAACTTTATTCTTTAACATATAGAGGACAGGGACCCTGGGAAATGATGACCCATCAGGATGGGAATGGCCTGTGCCACCGCAGAGTCTAAAAGGTCATTCAGGTAGAAGAGGGATCCTCCAGCATCTCCAGCAGCAGGTCAAGATGGGACACTGGCAGGACGGATCCCAGGGCGGCCAAAGGGGAGGGAGGAAGACCTCGGAAGAAACCAGGCACATTCGAAATGAAGGCTTTGCTGGAGCCTGGAATTGTCTCTGCTTCACTCTTCCTCCCTCTCCACCTTCCCGGGAGAGCGTCTGGGTTCGTTAGCAGCTAGGAAAACATTTTGGCCCAGATTCAGGCAGCCTATTAAGATCTGCAGTCCCAGTGGGAGCTGGAGGCTCCTCCAGGCTGTGTGGATCGGCAAGCCGGAGCCGAGGCTGGGGAAAGGCCGCATGGTCCCACCAGCTCCTGGGAAGCGATGTGGTCTTCCCAGTGTGAAGGACACCGTTAGCGCATCCCCCCCCCGCAATGCCCACCCGGCTCCATCTGCCCAGCCCTGCCGGCTGCTGTCACACAATCTCCTTTGGGTTCGCAGGAGACATGAGCTCACTTGCTGGGATTAGCCAAACAAAACAAGCTGTGGAAGACTATTCCCAGCTTCCCGTCGACATTTGCCAGAGGAGATTGCAAGCGCGAGAGCCGCCGCACCGCAAAATGCAAACCCAGGGCAATACAACATCCCCATCCTCCGGTCCCCTGCCCCAGCCGCCATCCCCACCTGCATCCCCTCCATCAGTAACACCTGAATCGGTTGTCATAGAAACCGGTGGTCTGCCTGTCTCTCCGTGTCCTGCCTGCCAGGGGATGATGCTCCGCTCCCTCCGGCAGCGGTTTATTTGCAGTCCGAGGTGCTCGAGGCGGCTGCGGTTTCCCTGAGCGTTTGGGAAAGGAGCGGCCCACGTGGCCGGGAGCGTGCTCCCAGCTGGTGATGCTGCTGCGGTTAATGGGAAGCGAGGGCAGGCCGGGGTCACAGCAAACCCCCCCCCCCCCCCAAAGTATTTTGCCAGTCACAGGCTGTTGTCATCCGAGCGGGCTGCAGCAGTTCCCATCTCTGCCGGATCGAGACAGGCGTGTTCGCATCGCATATTTTGGGAGCCAGTGGGGAGATGAATGAACAGAGCCAGCTGCAGCGCCTGCTGAATATTGCAGGGAAGCTTTTCATTCAAAAAAAAAGAGAAAGAATCCACCCCCTGCCCCCCCCCCCCACCAAAATTTTTTTTTTAGTAAATCTCCAGAGGGTATTGACTACAATTAATTTTAGGATGGGGCGATGCTGCTGGACAAAACCCCACAGCCTGACATTTCTTTTATGACGACAATTTTGGGTTCCAACCTAAATTGTTTTTCTGGGAAGCCTTGTTCTGCAGTGATCACAACCGTGAAGAGGAGGCCAAGGCGCCGGCTGGCAGGCAGCGATGGCCCCTCACTCAGCACCTCAGCTTTTCTCCCTCATCCCTAGCCAGGACCCCAGGGACCAGCTGTGCTCAGGGCACCCGATCCCACCCATGGCCAGGCAGCAACGCCGTGGAGAGCAAAGCCAGGTTTCCTTAGGGAACCAGGCTAAAAATAACGGAAAGCAAAACACTGTCTGTCTTCAGCCAGCTAAACAACTCCTCAACAGCTTCACTCCTTGGCTTGCGGCTGGGAACCGGGCTCCAGCAACGCCCAGGGCATGAATAAAGGAGCTCCTGAGCCCCTCCTGGCTGCAGCCAAGCCTCCCAGGTGGGATGGGATGGGAAGAAAAGGAGATGAGTGAGGTTGCACCTGAAGGGCATGGAAATTAGTCCAGCAGAAGTGTCAGACATCCCAGCAGGTGATGGGATGGACCTGGACCCACCAGGTCCATGCTTGGTGCTGCCCAGGTTCAGCCATGTTGTCCAGGGTTATTTTGGCCCCACTGGCAAGGAGGGATGGGGGCTTTCCTCTGCCTTCATCCACCGTTCCTCCGTGGGCCACCAACCAGCTGAGTGTTTGCTCCCAAACATGAGCACTAATCAGACAGCATGTTGTGTCTAATTAGGGCTCGTGACAAAGTGAATCAGCCTCCCCCCGCCCCCCGCGGCAGGACGATGATTTCATCCGAGGCCAGGTGTTAGCAGATGGGTGCCAGCTCCACACGCATGCAGCCAAGCTGCTCTTAGCATTAAAAAAATTTTTAAAAAATCCCTCTTCAACAGGCTCCAGGGAGGATGAAACCAGCCACAGGAGCGTCTGCTCCTCAACCGGCCTGCCTGGACCCTCTCCCCCATCTCCTCTCCCCACCCAAGAGCTGGTTGCTGCTACCTGACTCACTCCTCTGAGGTCCTTTTTTGGGAGAATTAGTCTGTGTTCCACCAAGCAGGACCTGATTCCCACTGCCAATCCTCCCTCCATCCAGGAAACAAAAGGCAGGAGCCATTTGACTCATCCTCACCAGGCACTGAGGCCAAGAACATGCATGGGAGCATCCAGACGGTCATGAGAAACCTCCACGTGAAAATGGGATCCAGTAACAAAGCAGCAGAAGGGGATGAGGAATGAGACCAGATTTCATGGGACACTCCAAAGCAGCTGGTGGCTTGGAAATGAAACAAATCTGGGCCTGGGACACTGCAGAGGAGGCAGAGATCCACCCTTTTCAAATGAGCTGAAGCTGATGCTTAACCAAAAGTGGATCAACAGTTGGGTTTTTGATAGTATCATCCCATTTTTTTCTAGGGGATGGTGCACCCTGGGAGTGGATGGGAAAGGGTAGCTCAATCAGGAGTTTTAAAGCTTTGGATGAGGACAGTATTTCCAGCTTTTCAGGAAAAAAAAAAACGATGCTGAAGAAAGCCCTGTGGCCATTCCCTCCACCTAGCAAGCAGGCAGGTGACAATTTATCAGCCTGCTTCCAAAAACGCACTCCCAAGCAGAGAGCAGACATGACGGCAGCACGGATACAACTCATCTTCTCCATGGGAAGAAAACAGCCATGTGAGGACATCAATGTGAGCAGAGGGTAGAAGCTGGGAAGCGTTACACGGCAAGGCAGGAGCAGCCACTGAAGGCCAAGTGGCCACCTCGAGGACATCATTAGCCCAGCAGGTCTGATAGCATCATTAAGGGATTATTGACCCCTTATTATATTTGTCCCATTGTTAAGGGACTTTTTTTTCTGCTGGTTCCTGGTCAGACAAGGCTCTCCATGACCTCCTGGGCACAGCTGGATAGCCCCTGGAAGCAGATGTTGTTAGGGTGGGTGGTGAGGTGGTCAGAGGCATCCTCTCCTCCACAGAGACCACCAGCAGTAATGGGATGTCCTAGGAAGCTTTAGGAGAGAAACCTTCCTGTTTAGCTGGAGAAGTGGAAATCTTCCTTTGTGGCCTTGTCTGAAAGAGGATTTTGTGGCTCTGCTTTAATGAAAAGCTGAAACTCCACACGGAAAGCAAATGTCTCCTCCCAAGGGTTTATTTTCCTTCTTGTGGAGCAAACTCCATCACTTCCCATCAAAGCTGGTTTTGAGGATTTTTCAGCACACGCTGAGCACATCTCATCCTTACTCCAGAGCAGGGGAAACTGAGGCACAGAGCAGAGCACGTCAGGATCTGAGAAATGCTCACGCTGACACAGCGGAGAGACCTTCCCAGGACAACCTGCCCTGTGCTGAGATGGCCCCAAAGGGGAAATTAAGGTCACCTCTTACATCTAAAACATTGTAGTTGATTTTCTATCCTTGTGGCCCTACAGGCTCCCTACTGACCATGCATGGTCAAGTCTCTGCTCTCTACCTTCTATAAAAGGTGCTGGCTGCTTGATCTCTTGATGCCAGACCTCCTGGAGTTGTGTTTTCCTTTTAGGAAGAAAGATTCCTGGGCCGGAGGACAAAAAAAAAAACCATCTCTCAGCTCTTATTTATCACCTCTCTCTATGATTAAGCACTCTCTGAATGAGAGGCAGCACTTGCAGCCCAGGGGTGGGCCCAGCAGAAGGAAGCCAGAGGTGTTTCCTGGTCCAGCTGTGCTGGGTTTCCACGCAGATGTCCCCACCCCTCTCCAATCCATTTCTATTTATGGGTGTCACTGGGAGGCGAGCGATCCAGCTGAAGTCAGGATGCTTATTGCTGTTCTGCTGTGCTGGCCAAACCAAACGGCCGTGTGGTGCAACAGCCGCGGCTGAGGGTTGCACAAACTTTCCAGCCACAGGAATTAATCGTTTCAATAGAAGTACTGAAAAAAAAAAAGCAGTAAGCGCAGAGGGCAGGTTTGGGGCATCTTCCTTGGACGGGGGCTCTGCGAGACAGGCTGCAGCACATGTTGTTCTGGCTCCCATCGGTGAACTTTGCTGGCATCGCATCGGTATTTGCTGCGGGTGTGCTTGGGTTGACCTGCTGCTTCCCTCCAGGCTCCAGCCTTGGAGGACTTGGTGTCTCGTGGGTGCATTGCTAAGGAGGGATGGCTCTGCCCCAAGCCCTGCAACCAGTCTCTGGGATGACCTTCAGCCAGTCTTCTCCCAGGACTGTCTCCCTATTCCTTCTCCCGATCCAGCAGATCCATGGACAGTGCTCTTGGCTGGGAGGAGCAAGTGAGGATCACCCAGGTGAGCAGCTACCCTGGACACAGTAGTGGGGAAGATCCCAGGGGAACTTTACCCAAAAAAGGGCTCAAATCTCAATACAGCAGCTAGAGACGTGCCCTCTGTGTCCTACAAAACAAGAGCAGACAAACTGGGGCAGACCGATGGCCTGTTCATCCTATAGACCATCCATCCTACGGACCACCCAGCTACAGAATCCCACCTCTGAGAGCAGGGAAGAGGGGAGAAACTAATAAAAAAAAATCAAGCCAACATGGAGCGATTTCTTCCCAGCCTCCAAAACCTTCAAATTCAAACAATTCCTAAGGCAGAGGTGGGATCTTTGGCTGGAGGAGCCTTTTGGGGATGGTCAGGTGCCAAAGGTTTGGGATCCCTGTAGCCTTTTTGTATTTGCAGCATTCTGCAGCAACAATTTCCCAGTTGAACTGTACCTGTGATGGGGAGCAGCTCCCTTTTCTGTCTGAACCTGCCCTACGCTAGTGTCACCGGGTGGATCATTAATCCCTAGCTCTGGTGTCCTGAGAGAGGGCCCAGTGAAGAGTTGTCCCATGTCCACTCTCCAGGCACTGGTAATTTTGCAACTCCATTCAAATCCTCCTCTGTCATCCCTCCAACAGGAGCTATCACATATCTTTGAACCTTCTTTCACTCCTCTCCAAACCTTTCCCCAAAATTCTTAATGAGATGTGATAAGGATTGAACCAAATGATGATCCGTGCATTATCAGGGCGGTGGAAGACCTCTGGAAGCAGGCGGCAGCCGGCTGACAACCTCAGCGACTCTCTGATCCCTTGCACAACCACTGGCACTGTTTGGTTTTCCTTCCTGACTTTTTTGTGTGTGTGCTGCTCCCACGTTCGCTGCTCCTAAAGCTGCTTATAATCATGCTAAACCCCCAGTTTAGCCAAACACTGGGTCCTGGACGACTCACTGAGCCATTTCCTTCACTCCCCTTGCAAGAAAAAGCCTCCTCCCTCCCTCCAGCAGCCCAGAAGGACGCGGCTGGCTCCGACATCCCCTTCTCCACATGCATACCCACCAGCTCCAACGCTGAAGGGCTTTTCTTCCCTTCTTGCTAGGTCCAGATTCAACGTTTGCATGGCTTCTCCCCTATGCGGTGACTCTGACTTGGGAGCTGCTGCCCATGAGGTGACCAGGTGGCTTCCTCAAAGGGTTGGCCAAGGTCTTGCTCATCCTCACAAACACCAGCCTGCAAAAGCCAAAAGCTCGAACTTGCAGACGGAGACGTGTGGCAGCTCAGGCTGAGTGTGAAAATGGGTGCAGAGGAGAAAATGATGAAGGCCTTTACAAGGTAATGGCTGTTTTCTAAAGTGTAGCACCCAAATATTCTCATTTTGCTAGTGTTATTTTGATGAAGAATAACGTACTCTGTTCTGGCTTTGTACAGTGTTGTCCTCCAAAACGGGCATTGCGTTATGCGTGTGCTTCTGCACTCAACAGAGGCACACACACATCTACTACCAAATTTTCTGTTGAATTCCCCACCTGCTAAAATCCCAGCTATCGCTCATGATTTGCTCTTGCTAAGCCAGATCAGGAGTTTTGGGGTCTTCCTGAAACCTCTTCACTCCGCAGGATGAATCTGTAGCCCTGGCAGCAGACTATCCTGGTCTCTTTTGTTGATGCCTGTGTCTTTACTGGAAAACAAATGAATTTCCATGTGCCCTGGGGCAAAAGCAGTATCTGGGCTTTGCATCTACTCCAGAAGGGCCCAACCTATTTGCTACTGGGATAATATTTCACACGCCGGCAATGGCAATTAAACTAAGAGTGTCCTACACTCCTGCTCATGGACCTGTGGGAACAGAGGGAGCCTTTGCACACCCTCAGGGTGGTCCAGGTTGATGCTCACATCTGGAAACACTGTGCCAGAAGCTGCCTAAGTCTGCCCATGTACAGTCTCTCCCTGTTTGACAAGGCATGGGGTGAACCAAGGGGACCTCCAGGATCCTCCAGGCCAAAGCAAGTGAGTCCTGCAAAGGGAATTTTGCAAAGCTTTTGTGATCTTTGTGATGCCCGGACTGCGGCAAGGAAACACAGGACCTCTCGTGTGTACTTGGCAGTCTGATTTACTCCTGACACAGGCACAGCCAGGAGCTGGAGAGCCAGCAATGGTCCAGGACAGGGTATTTTTAATGCCATCAACCATGCTGCAGCCTCTCCATCCCAGTTTCTGACACTTCTTCCCCCAGACCAGTCTCATAGCGGTGGCTCCAAGGGCTCAGCTTGGAGGCAGCTTTTCCCTTTGCGATGCTAAACATCTAGGAAGGAATAATCAAATTATATCCACACGATTACATGAATGAGTGTGTGAAGCATCCCATAGAGATTTGTCCCTTGGCAAGGGCCACTGGATCAAATCAGGCTGGCAAAACACCCCTCTGGGTTTTGAACATGGAGATGGGAGGACTGGATTGGGCACCTTTAGTTGCCTTTCTTGAGTGTTTCTGGATCTGCTCACCTAGTTCCCACCAGCCATAGCATGATGGTGGTTTTTTTCTGGGTCCTTCACCTCTTGCTGCTGTGGTTTTTAGGTGCTGCACCCCATCCTGAGCACCCTGTCCTGGTCCACATTGTAGCCTGAGCAACGGGTGGTCCTTGCCCCCCCCTTGGTATGGAGGATGGTCCCTCCATGCAGCCCCCATGCTGGTGCACAGCAAGTAGCAAACAGGCTTCCCAGCACAGCTCCCGCTGGAGCGAGCGGCCGCGAGCGCATCCCGCTCCCGGGGCTTACGCAATTAGCGGATGAATCAGCAGCACATCTGGGCGCCTGATGAGGCTGCACAGTCACATTTTCCCCTCCATCCCATGCTGATGAGCTCTTAAGCCCCGGGAAGGCAGCGGGCCAGCCCAGCCCGGCTGCTTGGCTGAGAAGCGGGAGTGAGAGGAAGCTGGGTTGGCTTGCCTTGCAGGGGAAACAAATGCTGCCATCAAAACCTAGGTCGTGTCCCTTGCCCTGTGTCTTCTAGATCTGGGGGTGAAAAATCAGGTCTGTTTTCTGCAGACAGTGTTTTCAGGTTCCCCCCGCCCTGAATTTGGGTATGAAGGGGAGACACGGAGGCTCCCCTCCTCTTCCTCCTTGCTCCAGACTTCAAAGTAGAAGGTTGTTCCTGAGCTAAGCCCCATAGCATAGAGCTGCATGTCCTGTAGGGCTGGGGTTTATGGAGCCAAGTCAAGCCCATGGCAGCAGGGTGTAACAGCCACCAGTAAGCTTTTCCCAAGCACAGGGTGAGCAGAAGGAGCTGGGAGGCTGGGGATGGAAGAAGGGAGGCTGGGGGTGAAGAAGAGGAGGCTGGGGATGGAGAAAGGGAGGCTGGGGATGGAGAAGAGAAGGCTGGGGATGGAGAAGAGGAGGCTGGGGATGGAGAAGGGACAGCCTTGTTTGCATTTGATCCATGAGGAGGTAAACCCAGGCTGAACAGGCACCTTTCACCCTCAGCTACTGGGTATATTTCCCCCAGCCCACCACCCAAATCTGCAAGCCATGCGAGTCCCTGTCCCAGAAATGCTCCTGCCCTCCAACACCACACAGCCCTGTCCAAGGGATGATTCTTCACCAGCAAGCAGCTGGAGGTTTTTTCCTAGCCCTGCCGCACCAGGTACCATGTGCCACCTCCTCCATCACACCCCAGAGCTCCAGAACCCCCCAAACAGCCTCACCCCAAGCTGGAGGGGTAGGTGGCCGTGGGGGTCAGGGTGCTGATCGGCACCCTGGGAGCAGCTCCCGGGGTGATGAGGGCTCAGCCCCAGTGCTGCAGGAGGGGGAGCGGCTGGCGGGGGACTGCCATCTCCCCGCTCCGCACATTCAAGTGTCGCTCCACATCACCATCACCCTGCGCGGCGAAGGGATCGGCCACAAGCAGACAGGACCGGAGGCAGGAGAGGCGGTGCAGGGAGAGCATCCCTTCCCCCACCACCCCGCTCCTTCTCCCAGTGCCTTCCCTCCACTGAAATTCAGACCTTTCCCAGGATGCAAAAAGAAAGGCTAAAAGGGCAGGGGGGAGGAAAGCATTTGCCAGCTGAAACAAAGCCAGGGGGGGCTCCTCGGTGAGCAATTCCCTGCCTGGGGTATGTCATTTCCTCTCCTGCCCCTTCGTTTCCCCTCCGAAAGAATCAGATCAGCCTGTAAAATCAGGAGAAGGAGAAAGGAGCATGTGGATCCCAGGCAATCACAGCACAACCAGCCCGTTCCACAGAAAAACCCACTTTTCTGCAAAAAAAAAAAAGATAATGGGAAGCTGGGGCAGGCTGGGAAGATGTCTCTGCAAATGGAGAGCTGGTTCCTCCAGGCTGTGCATCCCAGAGGTGAATGCCTGGTCCTTCCCTCTGTCGAGAGGCATCAACGAGCCCATACTGGGCCCTCAGACCACCCCCAGCAGGATTTGGCCCCCGTGAAGTATTGCACATGGGCATCCTTCCCCTTGGGTCATGGCTGGGGTCCCTGTGCCCATGGGTGGTGGAGGGAAGGGGACACCAGTGTGACACCTCAGTGCTCCCATTTGATCTCATTATTAATAAATAATAAATGGTTGATCCAACACGGCTCAGGGACCACCATCCTCCTCTCCCTCAAACCAGGTCCTGGGAGGGGGAAGGAGGCAGAGAAAGAGGGGGAATTTCTCCAGCCAACCTAGGTCATGGGCTGTCCTGATTCTTCCACGCGCAGCAGCCGATGCCTTTTCCAGATGATTATCTTCAAAATGTTACACTCAAAATTTAGCGGCAGGCAAAAAGGGAGCAGACCTTAGGCCCAGAGCAGGGAGCGAAGCGTTAGTCTCATTAACGATCGAATTGTAATAAAGCAAATCATTTTTGTTAGCCTCGTTGCAGTGCGACCAACACGTAGCGTCCCAATTATCCAATTACTGCTAATTCCCATTAATAATGCGATTGCAATGGTCATACATAGACTGCCGACCAAATGGTCACACATAGACTGCCGACCATCCCTGGTGCTGCCCTCCCTCCTCCTCGGAGTCGTCACGGCGAGTCGCCAGCATCCCAGATTTTTTGCTGGAGGGGCTGAGGGTGGGAGCGTTGCCCCGGTTGGTGTTGGGGGTCACCGGTGCTATTTTCAGACCTCATCAAGCAGCCTGCTGCCGGCACTTCTGTCTCACCAGCCAGCAGACCGAGTTATAGAACGATCCCTTGTATTTTTTAGACCTTTACTGACTGGTAGAATGTTTTTAGGGTGTAAACCATGCAATTGCAAAAAGCTTAGCTAGAGCTAAGGGCTGACTGCTGGGCAGATTGGCTGTCACAGCCAGCCACGCTCATCTGACCATTGGGCAATACGCTGTTACGGCTAAAACCAGCTAAAAAAACCTCCGGCCAAGACAAGTCTGCCAAGGCCTCACAAGACCTTAGCTCTTGTCTTGCTAAGCTAAATAAGGCTTGTGACCTAAAGACAACGGTCATACGTTATTTTCTGCGCTACGGGGCCATCAAAGCAGTGTTGAAGTTATAGCCCCGCGCCCTCCCTGGAGCGATGCTTGCACCCGCACGCAGCATTGGCAGAGCCAGCGACACCCCCCCATGGAGCTGAGGCCGGTCACGGGTTGTCCTCTCCTATGTGGAGCAGCCCTAGCAGGCTGCAGAGCCAATGCAGAGACAACCTGTGTGATGCCCAGGGAAGAGCAGCATCTCCACAGGTCCTGCATCCTCCTGCACCTGCATTGCCTTGGGTCCATCCCACCCTCGGTGTTCTCCAACCACGAAGAAGCTGCTCTTGGAGGTCACTAGACCTCTGCCTTCCTCTAAGCCTCAAAAGGATACAGCCAAAAAACATTAATATTTATTATTACTATTATTAACATTAATATTTGATGATCTTAAAGGTCTTTTCCAACCTAAATGATTCTATGACTCTATAGGAATAGTGTGGCCAGCAGGAGCAGGGCAGTGACCGTGCCCCTGTGCTGGGCACTGGGGGGGCCACCCCTCGAATGCTGGGGTCAGGGTTGGGCCCCTCCCTCCCTGAAG
>NW_009259789.1:254103-258516 GCF_000687185.1 Egretta garzetta | reverse complement strand
CCCCTGCCCCTGCCATCCCACCCCCAAACCCTGGCCCTAAGCACTGTGTCTGCCCGGCTGTTAAATCCCCCCAGGGGTGGGGACTCGACCCCTTTCCTGGGCAGCCCCTTCCAGAGCCTGACAGCCCTAATTCCTTTAGTTACTCTCACCAAATCTTTTGCACAGTGGAGTAAGCGCCCACCCATTTTCCAGTTCGCAGAGCTCAGGGGCGATGTGCGCCCTCAGACATCCCTGCCTGCCAGGAGCCGCTGGTTCAGAGGATGGCCAGAGCAGGGACGCCTGGGGAGGAAGAGCAGGCAGGTTTGCTCTCAGAGCTGGCTTGGGTGGGGGGGATAAAACACCGCTTGCAGTGTGAGCTAATGGCAAGGAGAGATTTTCTTGAGCTTGCCAGTGGGAAGCATATGGCTGCTGCTGACCTCTCAGGCTTATTTAGGATTTAGTGACTATTTGATCTATTTTAATCCAGATGTTTGACTCATCACATAATGAGATCCCACCAGAGGAAACATATTGTGATGCCTCCCAGACAGCCAAGGCCCCGAAAATGTCCTGAGGAGATGGAGCAGCTTCATCAAGACCACGTATGGCTGAGCATCCCGGGAGGGTGAAGGTGAGGACCACTGAGCTGGGGGAGCTCATGGCTTTCCACCAGGGTGAGATCAACACACTGGTGTTGGGAGTTCAGTCAGCTTCCCAGGTCCTTCTGGCATCCTACCCAAGCTAAAATCTGAAATTTTCATCTCGAAGCACAAAGATTTTGAAGGTTTTCACCAAAGCTTGGACATGCTTCTCTCCAGTCTCCTTTTCCCTGTGTTGTGGGCCATTTGTCCAGATAGAGGCACCGTTCTCCTTATTTTGGTGCAGGGACTGACCACTCCCCCATTCTCCTGCCTCCTGCATCACCCCATTATAGGCATCAAACCAGAAAAGCAACAGTGAATGGCAGAGCAATGGGAGGGAGAGTGGGAAGCACCAGCTGGAGCTGTGACGCAATATGGAGAGTGTGCCCATTGCTCTACACAACAGATAGTCCAGGATCTCCCATCCTTAGGTTCACGCTGGGATCACTGGGCCATGCTTGGAGTGCTGGGGTGAAGAGGGTGGGATGTGGTGGAGATGACCTCACCTGAACTTTGGTCTACGTGCACGTGGAGTGTGTCAGCTCTCACTGCAGCCAAGGGAGATGGAGGGCTGGAGTCAGTTCATCTTGCCATCTGAGAAGCCCTGTTAAAGTGATTTCCTGGAGAAATTAAGGTTATTTTGGAACACTAAATTTCTCTGTCTTCCAAGTTGGCTTGCTTTGTGGGCTCTGCAGAAGCTGACAAAAATACATCACGTCCTACCAGGGCAACTTCAAAATCCCATTGTCATCACTGCAAGATTTATGTTGAGATTCGAAAGATTATCAAGATTAAAAAAGGCTTTTCCCAGGTGCAACACTGGCTCTGGCCAGGTCTGAGGCTGAAGCAGAGGGCAGGTGAAGCTGACCCAAAGTGGTGGCCTGCGGCAGGAGCTGCATGCATTTACGGTGGGCACCGGGCCACGGGAAGACGGAGGCAATGAATGTGCCCTGCCTCCAGCCGTCCATCTCTCCTGCTGCTTCCCGCCGGCTGCCTCCTCTCCCGCTTCACCTTCAAGCCTCCTTGGGAGGACAAATTGTACCAAAACATCTGACTGCCTCCTTTGGGAATGCCAGCGCTTGGCATCCAGCCCTCCATCGTCTGCAAGAAAGCCCATCGGGCATCTCTCCACATCAGTCAGCATGCCTTTTGCAGGGCATCTTTAATGGGGAAGCGGGGAGGAAAGGAGGTGGCTTCAAAGGACTGGGTATGGAGAAGGAACAAAGGCTGGTAGCACCTACCCAAACCTCAGAAGGGTCATGCCAGGCAGCCTTCTGCTGCATGAGAAGAGTTTTGGTCCTTCAGGACATCCCACGCTGACACAGGACAGGTCTGGCTTCCCCTGGCTGTGATGCCCCAGGACTGGCCATCACTTTGGAGATGAAGGAGCTGTACCTCAAGCATGGAGGTGGCCAGTTTTTAGTAGATCTTTGCAAATAAACAACCCAAAGCATTTCCACCAGGTGCAGGCTGGCCGTAAGCATTTATCAGTTTTAGTTGTGCTGCTTCCCGAGCTCATCTAGGCAGCTTAACGGTTTCATTGCATGAAAAATCTTGGAGATAGGTTTTCTTCTGCATTCAGGAGACATCATGGCATTCATCAGTTTTCACAGTCTGGTGAGGTGGGAAGCACAGCGTGGGTCTGGGCACAGCCAAGGGAAATTTAAGGCAGTGCCCTGGTCCCATGTATCTGGAATCCCCGTTTTCTCCACAATTTTCCTACCTGAAGCTTTTCCTCCTCCACCCCTCCTCACCGCATGGTAATTGAGCTCTCCATGAATCTTTCCGAGCACAGGGCTCTTAAAAAAAAAAAAAACAACCTGCATATCTTGACATTTAATTAAAGAGATGTGTGCAGTTCATCAGGGATGCAGAGTGCACAGCACTGGGCCAGGAGAGCCGTTAGCTGGGTGCCCTTGACGGAGCCTGGATGAGTTGGTGGGCACGGCAGCGGGGGGAGGACGGGAAACTCATTTCAATTAACGTGCTGAGGCATGAAAGCCCTTTTGGCCTCATCGCTCTTTGCACTGATGACCCTGGTCTCCCCGCCTCCATCCCAGGTGGGTCCTTGGAGGTTTACCCCGGGCACATCACGGAGCATCCTTGCAGAGGGAGGTGGGAGGAGAGGGGTGGAGGAGCAGCAGGACCGGCCAAACGGCGCCGCGTGAGCAAGGAAGGCGGCGCGAGGCAGCAGGCAGGGTGGTGAGGTGGCGAGGCCGTGTGGAGCAATGCTTTCTGGTGGTGCTGAATTCTGGGGGTGAATGTGGGAATGAACACCCAGCACCAGCCCGGCCAGCTCCACGGCTGATTTTGCACCAGGGCAGGTGTTTTCAGGGCAAAAACACCTCAAATGAGGGTTTCCTTCCTTTTTGTCACCTCCTGCAGGTAAATTCTGGGGAGGAAAAGCATCTCTACTCTCCTATGAGAAGAAGAGGTTTTAGTGAACGAGCCCTTTAAGTGAATGTATTTTCAAGGCTTTCTTGCTGGGCTCAAGAGAGCCTGAGGGGGTGAGGCCGGCAGGTCCTTCAGCATCCTTCAGCTCCTAAAGCTGTGAGGCTGAGAGGAGAAAGCAGGAGCACCTCCCAGAGTCATCCAGCCACGGCGCTGGACCTGCCCCGTCCCCCTGACAGCAGGACTCTATTTCCAGACAGGTCAGGCTGGGGTTTGTGGGTGTCAGACATGTGCATGGGTGAATGGCCATCGTCTTAAAGGTTGGACTCGATGATCTTAAAGGTCTTTTCCAACCAAAGTGATTCTATGATTCTTTGAATCTATGATTCTCAGCTGCGTCGAAAATGATGTCTTCCATTTTTGTTAATTCCTGATGGCTGCTCAGCCCTCACATCTCAGCCCTTCCTGCTCCTGCCCAGCCAGCAAGCACCCGCGGGACGCTGAGAGGAGCTGCAGCGAGCCGGGATGGTAAAGTACACTTGACCTCCAACAAGATGGACCAAACTAACCCACAGGGGAAAGTCTTGGTCCTTGCAATAAGGACAAAGAGGTCCATTCCCTGTGCAAGCAGAGGCTTGCGCCAAAGCTTCCCCACTGCTCCGATGCAAAGGGATGTGGTTGTCCCCAGAGCGTGGATGAGCCTGGGACCCCAAAGGCTGTGAGCGTTGGCCACGTCTCTGTCCATGCATTTAAACGCTTGGCACCCTCCAGCAGCAGGACCCACCGGGATACCCCACGCTGTTTTGTCTGTGCCCTCCCCCAGGGCAAGGAAGAGATGCCCTTGCGGAGTCCTCCCCTGCGGTACAGAGCTGGGAAGTGCCCTTTGCTACAGGAGATCTATCCACCTTAATTATCACGGACAGAGCCTTCCCCAGAGCAGGGGATGTTTAACGGAGGCAGAAATGGAGAAGGAAAGAGATGGATTATCCCGCGCTGACTCACATCGCTGTCAGGTGCTGGCCGTGTCCAGAGGGATGAGAAGCATAAAGGGAATGGCTTCAGCACCCAAATCACCATTGATCCCGAGGATCGTTGGCATTTCGGACTGCACCCTGCTCAGGGGTGGGTGAATCCGCACATCTCCGCCCTCTCCAGACCTCCCTCCCTTTAGCACAGCCATTTCCCACCAATTCCTTATGTGGGTCTCTGGGCACGTTTGAAATCTTGGGTCATCCTTCAAAGGACCCAGTTCCTCAGGAACCGCTGGTGTTTCCCATCGGTGCTGGGTGCTCCCATGCTGCACCCCTGGAAGAAGAGAACCCAACCTGCCACGGAGTTGTCTCTGATTTGGCCCAGGTCAGAAAAGGTGACACTAGAGATGGGATCCTGCTGGACCAGGCCC
>NW_009259789.1:247223-254092 GCF_000687185.1 Egretta garzetta | reverse complement strand
GCAGTGGAGATGCTGCAAGGCTTTTAATAGTGGACTCCTTCCCCCAGCCGCCCCCAAACACGGCACGTGCAGATCATCAGCTAAAAGCCTGATGTGGGCAGACAGCCCACGGTTGTTTCTCTAAATAAACCTTCCCCTCCCTGGCTGACTCCCCATCTCCCTGCAACAGGATGGATTTATTTCTTGGGTTCATATCAGGGCCTGGGTGTCTCCTGGAGCTTTCTCAACACCAGCCCCTCTCCCTGGAAGGAACCTGCAACTCCTCGCCCCCTTTGGACCTCTCTTGCTATAGCAAAGTCATTTTCTGCCTTCTCCCTCCTGCCACGGAAATGCAATGTGCCCCGTACCACGTTGCAGAGCGTTTGGCAGCAGAGATAACTCATATATAAAGCACTCATGTTGCCATGGCCCCTTCTAATGTGGGAAGTGCCCCCAGACCTTGAGTGACAAGCATGGTGCTGCTCTCAAAGCCTCTTTTGCTTGTGGCTGGGACCCCCGGCCCCCCAGCCACCCGAGGCATCGCTCCTGCAGAAAGGGTTGGCCTGAGCAGCCGGGCGATGCTGGGGGACCTCATTTGCACGAGCTTCTCTGCACGGCAATCTCCGTGCCAGCAGCATTAAGGCAATTTACCGCCTGACCCCAGCTCGAAAATGAAATCTATCATGCTTGACTTGACCCGCTGGCCGAATCATCGTTATGTGGGGAACATTTTTTTTTTTTTTTTTCCCGCCGTGTAAAAACCAGAAAGAGGGGGAGGGAGAGAGGAAGAAAGAGATGGGGAGGGGAGAGGCATGGTGCCTGGCCATCTCTTCTTCTCAAGTGTCCCTCGCCGCGGTCAGTCCGCAGCGAGCACGTGGGATCTGGTGGAGCATCAGTAAGTGCTTTATGGAGGGGGTTGCCTGCTGCCCCTCGTGCCCTGCCCCTGCTCAGCAGCACTGCTGGCCCACCCGCTCGTGCTGTATGTCTGTCTGCCCTTTCCCCGTTGTTTGCACCCCCCAGCACCCCAGGTACCGCTGCTCCCCACGGCACCTCTTAGAGCCCCTTCACCCTTCCCATCGCTGCGTCCTGGCAGAAGCCCTGGATGGGTCCCTGGTGCTCTGCAGGGATCTCGCTTTGCTTCTCCACCCCGCAACCATCTGGGGCCTTAAGAAAGCACAATCCAAAAATTATCCCTCTTAGCCTTCCCGGCATGCATTTATTACAGTTCCTTTTGCCAAAATCATGCCGTTTCATGAATTCAAAGGCCAGATTCAGCGCAAGAAAAGACTCGCTTGGGTGAGGGAACAGGAGAGTCATCTTTGCCTTCTTGTCTTAACCATCTGCCCACCTACTAGTTTCAGCATTAGCGAGAGCAGGCATGGGAACAGCACAGGGCTGGAGATCAGTAGCGATGCCTCATTCCAGTGGGGCTGGTGATGCTCCTCCAGGAAGGGTTTGATTAAGGAATGAGATAACTCAGTCCTGCTAAGAAAACACCTGCAAAAACACTTAGTGAGCCCCGGTCATCTGGCTTAAGCCAAACCTGCCCCAAGCATTTTCCAGAGGAGAGGGACAGGGAACAAGAGCAGCTTTCCCAAGAGTCCTTTGTTTAGGATTTCTGGCACAGCTGGGGATGTCAGGAGTTATTTATGGGTTGTTTCTTTTTTAGCCTGCTGTGATCAATAGGTGTGACCCATCGCACAATCCAATACCATAGCAGCAATCGTAGCAGGAGAGCAAAAATTTTCCCCTCTGCGGTTGTAATGCCAGGCACCGAGCTGTCCTTCGAGGAGGGAAGGAAACAGTCGCTCCCTCCAGGCTGCAGAGAAGCACGGGCACCCTCCTCCTTTTATTCCTATGGGTTTCCAACAGCAACTGCTATGGGCTTCAGTGCTTCATGAGACTTACAGACCCCATCCTGGTCATCTGCTAAAATAACCCTAGGGACAAATACCAGACGAAAGTCTGTATTGAAAGGGGAGAAGCAAGACCCAGCTGGAGCACATCTAGCACTACCTGTGCCGCTCACGCTCCTGATTTCCCAGCTGTGGCTATGGCATCCCTCACCTCCAGGTCTTCCTCAACATGCCACCCGGATCAGCAAGGTCCTTCCAGACAGCAGTAGCAGGTAGTAGTCATTTGGGGAGTTATCCACGCTTTCTTGCTCGTGCTGGTGCAGACAAGGGGTGTGTTAGGGGGCAGGGTGCTGCTCCTGATCCGTACCCATGGTGCAAACAGACTTCAGGGGGGCGGGATCACAGAGGAAGAGGAGGCAGAACTGAGCAGCTGGCAGAGGCCCTGCTCCCAAGCCAGGGTCAGGTCTCCAAAGAAAGGGTTCCCACCACGCACACACAGCTCTCCGGGCCCTAACCCAGTCCTGGGTCTCGCTGGGGTTCACCCCATCGTGGGACAGGACGTGACATTGTTTCCTTCATCAGTGAAGCAGATACCCCCATCAGACAAACTGGGACCTCGCACAGAGAGAGCTAAGGGACTCTTTGGCTCTTGTCCAGCAATGACGTCCAAAGATTTACAGCCTGTGTCCCTCTCAAATTGCTTTCCTTAAGTAAATACCACGAGTTATCTTAGATGCCAAGGCATGAAAGTGAAGGTCTTGTCTCCGCGGCTACCTCGACACATTGCTTCAGGAGCAGCAGCGATTACAGTGCACCAGCAAAGACCTCCACCAGCTCTTCAGCCACGTCCCTTGGACCAAGCTCCTGCATCACAGCAATTCATCCCCTCTGGTTTTGCTAAATGATTTTGGTGTTTCCTCCCCCATGGCTCCCTGTGCTCCCCTTCTTTCAGGACATCCGTAGGTTGTTGCCGGAGTGATCATTACTGGTTGTTGCAGGCAACCTCCCAAATCTGTTGTTTTGTCACAGATCAAGCTTGCAGCATCCACTGCTCCAGACCCTGGAGACTTTATCCCCCAAATACACGAGGAAGACAAACGGCTGGGTGCTGGAAGCTGATGGATGGCATGGAGAAATTGCACGAAGCAGGGGTTTGGCTGTCTCCAGCAACAGTCTTTGTCAGACACAGCTATAAAGTCCTACCAGCACGTGCTAAAGGACATCAGAGAGCCCCATCTCCCCTACTGTCAGGGACACCAAGGTACCCCAATGAGAAGCACAGCCATTATAAGCCACTCTCCAGCAGATAGAAAACGTTCTTTATGGGTGAAAACCTTCCTTCTCTCTGCTTGGGAATGTGATTTATTCCCCACAGGAGACCATTTTGCATTCCAAAGGTCACCATCACCCGTCAGATTTTTCTTGAGAACTGGTAAAATTAGGAGCAACGTTACAACCTCATCACTCCCCTCCCTTCCCCCCCTCCCCGTATCATCTTACGCTCCTTGCAAGGGCAAGGATCTCTTTTCCTTTATTATATTGGGAACGCGCAGGCTCCTGTTCCCATCCCAGATGGCATACCCAAGAGCAACGGCTCCGGATGGACGTGTCACAATAAAATCTCCTTTCTATTTATACGGCGCCTGTGACCTTCAGCTGTTGCTACATCACACTAGGCATAGCACAAACACATTTTAAAACATCCTGGAGTTTGTTTCTGAAAGGTGCACAGGTCTGCTGTGTTTTCCAAGGGGTTGTTTACGTGCATCTGCTCCGAACCTTTTCAGAATGTGGCTAACAACTTCATTTTTTTCTGTCCGGATCATAATTTCTGGGGTTAAACTCAGTACTTAAAAACACAGATGGGCTCAGTTTAAAGACTGGGAGAGGATCCAATTGTAAGTTGTCCAGCTGGTAAAACACCCTCACTGTGGAAAAATGGGTGAACTTGGGAATTCAGGCAGCTACATCTTCCCATCGCTGCCTTTCACCGTGCCTTTTCCCAGCGACGCTGCTGAGCTACAGACCCCCAGCATGGTCTCCACAGTGCAAACGGTGTCAGTCCATGATCCTGCTCACCTCCAAGCCTCCTCTTGCACAAACCCAACCGACCTCTTTACATCTCTGGCCACGAAGCAGGTTTCTCAGGCCATTATAAATGTGGCATTTCCCTGAACTTCCTTCAATTTTTCTTTGTTCCCTTTGAACCGCGGGCGTGCGAGCAGGATGCAGGATTGACCCTTGGTGGGACGTGTTGCCCTTTGGCTGGTGCATCCCTCAGCCTCTCAGCTACCTTCACTCCTAAAGCATGTTACATACAACTACGTATAAATTCATCACATGAATGGGCGTTAGGCATCTTCTCTGTTAAACCAGGCTCAGAACCCAGCTCCTGTCCACGGGGAAGAGCACACAGCAGCCTTAGCTTTGACTATGTGGTGCTCCAGCAGCAGAAGGGACCCTTGGTGGGCTTTACGTGGCCCAACAGTGAGCTGTGCTGATTGATTATAGAGGATGCCCTCAGCCTGCCTCCCCTAAGAACTAGGAGAGTTGCTGGTTTATGGCATCTTCAGGAGAGACGCAGGGTGAGGATGAGGATGAAAAATTTCTTCACAGAAAGGGTTGTCAGGCTCTGGAATGGGCTGCCCAGGGAGGTGGTTTTAACAGCCGGGCAGAGGCGGTGCTTAGGGCCAGGGTTTGGGGGTGGGATGGCAGGGGTAGGGGAACAGTTGGGCTGGGGGAGCTTAAAGGTCTTTGCCAACCTAAACGATTCCATGATTCTATGATTCTATGATTCTATGATTCTATGAGGATGAGGATGAGGATGAGGACGAGGATGAGGAAGAGGATGAGGAGGGGGGGATTCCAAGGGGAGCAAGGCATTCCAGGGAGGTTCAAAGTCCATTAATCTAAGCCTGGGGGACGTCTGGGACTTGTAGTCGAGATAGAGAGAGAAAGCAATGACTGCTGGAAGAGAAATTAATATAAAAGCAAGACGTGTTTGCTATTTTGGATGGTTTGAGGAGGAAGAGGGTAGATGAGGGAAGGGGCTGGGGTGTTTATTGAGATGCGTGTGAAATAAGGATCTTTTTAGATGATGTAGTCAGGAAAGAAATCCTGGGTTTCAAGAGAATGGAGGGGAATATCTGAAGATGAAATGAGTTTGGGGGCTGAGCCCTGTGCAAGAAGGAGGGACTGACTCTCCCAGCTTCAGCAGAGCCTCAAGGTGGTGTTTCCACTTAAAAAAAAAACCCAGGTATTTTCAGTCAAAACCTGCTTTGGCTCCCCTTGCCTAGCTTTGTGTAGGGGGGGCTGGCCAGTCTGGTGGCCAGAAGGTCGGGGGCACAGGCATGATCAGTGGGCATTAAGCACCCCCCTTGCGATGGGACAGAGGGTCAGGGCTGAGCCTCTTCAGGCTGCTTGAGTTCAGGGCTCTCATTTGGGGCCCCTTCTTTGCTTTCAGCAGAGTGAAATCACTGAAGAGAGTGTCTTAGATCAAGCCAAAGTCCTGCTGACTTTCAAAAGAACTCACTTATTGATTTCTGGGGACTGTGCTTCTCCCTGGAGGACTGGAAAAAGCCCAAGGCGGTTGCCTAGGATGCCTGTAAACTCTGGCTCTGAGAACAACCTTGTTTAACGAGGACCTTTCTTAATGCAATTTGAGTCTAAGGTCATTCCTCCAGGCTGCTCTCCGGCGAGCAGACCACGAGGGGCTGGAGGATCTGCTAGCCAAGGCTACCCTCCCCAAAAGGGGATCTGAAAAACGAGTTAGAAAGCGAGTTAATGACGATTTCTCCCAAAAACCTTTCTGTGGCAAAGAGCCAGAGATTTCCACCTTGCTGAAGTGGCTGGTGTGGTGAGCCCAGGGTGAAGCCTACACAACACAGAGATGGAAGACATTTGTTTAACCACCCAGAGATGTGGTGGAGTGGGAGAGGAGAGAGCTGCTAAAAACACCCCAGAAATCACCCTGTAGAGCAGGTTTGATACAAAAGCCAGCTGCAGACATCTGAAACGGATGTGGATATGGGCATGAACAGCACAGAAGTCTCCAGCACAGGCAGCTGAGATGGCCAAAACTCCTCAGTTTCCGACCTCGAACAGCTGGACGTAAATACTTGGCAACACAGATGCTGGCTCAGATGGGCTGATATCTTAGTTGCAAGAGAAAACAGACAGAGTTTGGTCTCCACCAAGGATTGCCACCAGAGGTGATGCTAACGGACCCTATGCCACATCTACCTGCCCTGAGTAGGTGCCTCAAACACCCTGGGACACCTACAGTGCTATTAGACATGGCCATGGGCAGCTGAACCGAGCTCCGACCAATACAGCCAACGCAGCTTGGAGACCTGCTCACCTGGGGTTGATGTGGGCACCAAGGTGTGCAGGGTGACACCAGGGCATCAGCCAAATGACACCCAGACACCCCTGACAAAGAGCAAGTGCATTCAGTCCTCTGAAGCTGGATGCCTTGATGCAGCTCAATCCCAGGCCAGCAAAGTCTTTGCACCAGGGCAGATTTAGGCTAGACATTAGGAAAAACTTCTTCACCAAAAGGGCTGTCAGGCTCTGGAATGGGCTGCCCAGGGAGGTGGTGGAGTCCCCATCCCTGGAGGTATTTAAAAGAAGGATAGATGAGGTGCTGAGGGACAGGGTTTAGTGGTGGGATGGCATGGTTAGGTTAAAGGTTGGACTCAATGATCTCAAAGGTCTTTTCCAACCAAAGCGATTCTATGATTCTATGATTCTATGATTCTATGATAACATCAGCTGTGATCTCCTCCGATGCTGTATCAAGGTCTTCAGGCTATTTTTACTGCAGGAACTCAGTGTCTCAGTGACGCCTCCATGTGGCGTGATGCAGCCCTGGGGAGCAGGTAGCCTACATCCACCCTTGCCCCCTTGAATACTGAACACCGTAGCAGGCTGTCTGAAAATAACCCTCGATACCCAGGGCTTTACTATTTTTGATGACTCTAGGCCTCCCACTGATTTCAGCATGATTTCAAGGGTGGCCCCTGTAGCCTCCTC
>NW_009259789.1:245276-247129 GCF_000687185.1 Egretta garzetta | reverse complement strand
CTGCCAAAACCGAGGTCTGCCTGCGGGTTGGCATGACGGGTGGCAGAGCTCAGCTGAGAGCTGTTTAATTTGGGTGAAAGACACTGCGTGGGAGGCAACCCTGCCTGAGCTCCCAAGGTGTGTAGGAGCCAGCTCGGTTTCATCTCAGCTGATTCTAGCAGCAGCGTGTTGCTTCAGAGAAAACGAAATGGCAGGAGCTGCGGAGGGGGATGGAGGTTAGGACAAATCTCTCCATTCACTGCTGCGGGGATGAGAGCTTCAGCAAAGCTTTCAATGGGAGCCCAGGAGTTTCTCCACCAAGGGACTGCAGCAGATCTTGTGTGGCACTCAGAGGAGATAATCTGGAGTGTGCCTGTCTTGGCCAGCTCTCCAGGCTTGCGTCTTTGGATTCACATGTGGAGGAAACCTTGAGACCTTTTCCTAGCAAAACCAGCGTTGCCTCTCTCAGTGTCCCTCCAGCATCAGTGCTTCAAATCCTCTCAGACGTGGGGAGGGAGGATTTGGCATAGAACCCTATACTTCGCATGATACCCCAAAGATCTCCACTTCTGCACTTTCCCTTCAAAATCCAACCAAAAGCTGAAACCATCAATACCTCCAAGAGTTGCCTACAGCCTCCTGCGTCCCCTCTGTCCTTGGAGAGACCTCTTTGGTCTTGAGCATGTTCAGCACGCCATGAAACTTTAGCTGGTGATGAGACAGCCCTTGGCATTGGTATTTCTGAGCACCCCCAAACCATCTGCTCTAGTTTCATCCCTCTTCTGGGTCCCTGTGAGGAGGAGGAAACTCCAGCTGAAAGAAAGGGACAGGCCGCCCACTTGTGCTGAGTAACCATTGCCAAATTGGATGCCAGCACATACACACACACACACATACACACACAAAAATATTTCCACCGAGGTTGCTATGAACAATGGTCTCTTGATTATTTGCTGCTTAAACACATATGCCTTTGGCAGTCCTCCACGGAGAACAGGCAGCTCGAGCGCTGACCCTCCGGCTCTTGGACTGATTCGTCGACATTTCCACACCCAGCGCTACCAGCTGACGGGCTGTTTCGTCAGTGAAGAGCAGGAAGATTTCCGCCTTGCTGAAGTGGCTGGTGTGGTGAGCCCAGGGTGAAGCCTACACAACACAGAGATGGAAGACATTTGTTTAACCACCCAGAGATGTGGTGGAGTGGGAGAGGAGAGAGCTGCTAAAAACACCCCAGAAATCACCCTGTAGAGCAGGTTTGATACAAAAGCCAGCTGCAGACATCTGAAACGGATGTGGATATGGGCATGAACAGCACAGAAGTCTCCAGCACAGGCAGCTGAGATGGCCAAAACTCCTCAGTTTCCGACCTCGAACAGCTGGACGTAAATACTTGGCAACACAGATGCTGGCTCAGATGGGCTGATATCTTAGTTGCAAGAGAAAACAGACAGAGTTTGGTCTCCACCAAGGATTGCCACCAGAGGTGATGCTAACGGACCCTATGCCACATCTACCTGCCCTGAGTAGGTGCCTCAAACACCCTGGGACACCTACAGTGCTATTAGACATGGCCATGGGCAGCTGAACCGAGCTCCGACCAATACAGCCAACGCAGCTTGGAGACCTGCTCACCTGGGGTTGATGTGGGCACCAAGGTGTGCAGGGTGACACCAGGGCATCAGCCAAATGACACCCAGACACCCCTGACAAAGAGCAAGTGCATTCAGTCCTCTGAAGCTGGATGCCTTGATGCAGCTCAATCCCAGGCCAGCAAAGTCTTTGCACCAGGGCAGATTTAGGCTAGACATTAGGAAAAACTTCTTCACCAAAAGGGCTGTCAGGCTCTGGAATGGGCTGGCCAGGGAGGTGGGGGG
>NW_009259789.1:240632-245187 GCF_000687185.1 Egretta garzetta | reverse complement strand
ATCTCAAAGGTCTTTTCCAACCAAAGCGATTCTATGATTCTATGATTCTGTGATAACATCAGCTGTGATCTCCTCCGATGCTGTATCAAGGTCTTCAGGCTATTTTTACTGCAGGAACTCAGTGTCTCAGTGACGCCTCCATGTGGCGTGATGCAGCCCTGGGGAGCAGGTAGCCTACATCCACCCTTGCCCCCTTGAATACTGAACACCGTAGCAGGCTGTCTGAAAATAACCCTCGATATCACCCTTCTGTGCAGTGGTGCCCCCTGTAGCCTCCGCGGCTGTGGTCCCCCCTCTTTCCCCGTTAAATGTAACCCAAAGGTGTAGCAAGCTGCCAAAACCGAGGTCTGCCTGCGGGTTGGCATGACGGGTGGCAGAGCTCAGCTGAGAGCTGTTTAATTTGGGTGAAAGACACTGCGTGGGAAGCAACCCTGCCTGAGCTCCCAAGGTGTGTAGGAGCCAGCTCGGTTTCATCTCAGCTGATTCTAGCAGCAGCGTGTTGCTTCAGAGAAAACGAAATGGCAGGAGCTGCGGAGGGGGATGGAGGTTAGGACAAATCTCTCCATTCACTGCTGCGGGGATGAGAGCTTCAGCAAAGCTTTCAATGGGACCCCAGGAGTTTCTCCACCAAGGGACTGCAGCAGATCTTGTGTGGCACTCAGAGGAGATAATCTGGAGTGTGCCTGTCTTGGCCAGCTTTCCAGGCTTGCGTCTTTGGATTCACATGTGGAGGAAACCTTGAGACCTTTTCCTAGCAAAACCAGCGTTGCCTCTCTCAGTGTCCCTCCAGCATCAGTGCTTCAAATCCTCTCAGACGTGGGGAGGGAGGATTTGGCATAGAACCCTATACTTCGCATGATACCCCAAAGATCTCCACTTCTGCACTTTCCCTTCAAAATCCAACCAAAAGCTGAAACCATCAATACCTCCAAGAGTTGCCTACAGCCTCCTGCGTCCCCTCTGTCCTTGGAGAGACCTCTTTGGTCTTGAGCATGTTCAGCACGCCATGAAACTTTAGCTGGTGATGAGACAGCCCTTGGCATTGGTATTTCTGAGCACCCCCAAACCATCTGCTCTAGTTTCATCCCTCTTCTGGGTCCCTGTGAGGAGGAGGAAACTCCAGCTGAAAGAAAGGGACAGGCCGCCCACTTGTGCTGAGTAACCATTGCCAAATTGGATGCCAGCACATACACACACACACACATACACACACAAAAATATTTCCACCGAGGTTGCTATGAACAATGGTCTCTTGATTATTTGCTGCTTAAACACATATGCCTTTGGCAGTCCTCCACGGAGAACAGGCAGCTCGAGCGCTGACCCTCCGGCTCTTGGACTGATTCGTCGACATTTCCACACCCAGAGCTACCAGCTGACGGGCTGTTTCGTCAGTGAAGAGCAGGACATGATCCTTGCCCTAGGAGTTTGCAAGCTGGAGACAGGCATGTGGGCCAGGGCAGAGCCACGTCCTAATGGATGGTGGTGAGAAAACACTTCTTGCCCATCTCCTTAGATGCAACCCCAAACCCACCTTGTTGTCATCTTCCAAGCCTTCCTTAAAATGTCGCCATGGTGTCTGCAAATCCATGGGAAGAAGTTAGGGAGAGTCCAGCTACCAGGTGAGGTTTGTTGGTCCTGTTTCCAAGGATGTGCTGGAGCGGAGACCCCCCCCAGCTGGCTCTGAGCCGGGCAGACTTTGGTCCAGGTGTACGAGAGTCACGTCCCAGTGAACGTCCCAATGAACATTCCTACCTGAACGATGAGCGCCACTGATGTGGGAAGCACTGAGGGATGTTTGAACTGGGAGATGTGAGGAGCTGAGCAAAGTCCTGCTTCCACAAGGGAAGAACGTGTTCATGCTTCGTGTGGTGGAGAAACAAGGTGACTGTCCAGTGCTGGCCACTTCCTAAAGCAAAGAGAAAAAGGACTCAGGTTCTTGGAGGCAAAGGGTTTGATCTGAACATTACCCGTGATACTCATGGAGGTCTTCACTCAGCCCTAGGTTGTCTTCCCTGCTAGTTCCTCCATGCCTGGAGAGAGACTTCCAGAGAGTCCACCAGCCCCCAGCTATCCAAGGTTTTGCACTGTCTACAAATAGTTGGTACTTGCTGAAAAGAGCAGATCTGAAACCACAGTTGGCAAATTGCATCAACAAGCATATTCTCAGCGAGGCATTGTTCCAGTTTGTATATGTCTGAAAAGAACTGTTCAGGCATATGTTAAAGTTGGCACCTTCTCCCTGGGACTCGCTGCAATCTGACGGCTGGAGCATGAGAACTACATCAAGATGCACAAAACACTCAGCAAATAAAGGAAAACAAAGTCCACTCGAGATGTTAGCAGGGCTGTGGTGAGGACAAGGAGCAGAGGCAGAGAAGTGTCCTCTGGAGAGAGCGCTCGGCCTGGCCTGACGTAGCAAGCGACGGCATCTGCAAGCGCTTCTTGGAAAGGGACCAAGAGTGGCGTAGAAGAGGAGAGCAGAAAACCTGCTGCCCCACTGCTAGTCCCAGGAAAGTCCTAATAAAAAGACTCAGCGACTGAAAGGGGAGAGGGAGATAGTGCTGGGTGAACCCCAACCATGTGAGGTGTCTTACAGACTCTGGGCTTCAACCCATGCTGAAGGGGGCAACACCTCGCAGTGGGGATGGGCTCAGCACGTGAAGGGCTCTCAGCCGTCCCGGAGGCCTGGACCCTGCAAAAGAAACCCCTGTCCTTTGGGTCAGTGGGGAAGGGGAGCTGGGAAACGCTGCTGCTCCAGCCATCAAGGGCACATCCACCAGGCCCTTGCTCTGCCCAAGTGTCTCTGTAGATATCTGACCCTCTGGAAACCCCCTGAGCTGAAAATGGTTGGAGAGTGTTAGGGGGAAATCTTGTCCTGGTTTTGCTTTTCCTTGGGTGTCCATGTGCAGCTGCTGCTGGGGATAGGGTGCTGGGCTGACCTGGTGGAGTGCAACATCATCGGAGCATCCTCTCAGCTGCAAAACGGGCCCTGCCCCAGCAGAGGTATGTCCCATCACTGGGCAGGAGGACACCTGCAGATTCCCTCTTCAAGCTCTGCCATCCCCTTGGGGTGTCCAGGAGCACCCCAGTGCCCCTGGGTCAGAGAGAGGAGCTGGAGCCCATCTCCCCTTGGGCACCTCTGTTTCAGCATTGGTGCTCAATCCGGGAGGCACGTGGCCAGGTGATGTTCAGAGAGGGATTCACCTGAGGCTGGCCAGAGGTGTGGGATGCTCACGTGTGAGACACCCCATACCCTGGCACGTCCCCCAAAAGAGGCTGCACCGCCCTGCTCAGAGGAGACCAGGCTGCCTGCAGGCACCAGGCTGCGTTAGGCGTCTTCATTTCTGGTGGGGCCATCCCAGCAGATATGTCTGACTTGTCCTTCTCCATCCCCCGTGGGCAGCCCCACCAGATTTAGCACCCAGAAGGACCACCCAGTTCTCCGTGCAGGACCTGCACTGCCCCATTGCTTGGCAGCGCTGGTGAGAAGCAGCAGGGTCCCACCCACAGCTTTGTCCCCGGCTCCCATCCTGGTCCCCAGAGGTGAGCACAAGCAAGTCAGAGGGCCTCAGTTTCCCTTTCCATCCAAGGAGGATCTCACACCACCCTGCAGCTCTGCCAGCAGCAACCTGTGCAACGAGATCTTCGCCCCCTGCGATTCTGTGGGAGCAGCCGAGTGCCTGCCCGGCGTTAGTAGCCAGAATAATTAATTACCCAGCCTGCCATTTCACTGGAAAGCAGCAGAAACCTGCAGCAGCAACTCCTGCCTCTTCTCTGCTCTCTCGACAGGCGAGCAGAAGTGGTGTAACCACCGCACATCCATGGAAGGGGCCAAGGGGAGAAGAGGAGCCAGGGACAGGGGGGGTGCAGCAACCCCAGGCTGGGGTGAGGCCGGGAGCGGCGTCACGAGGCCACCAACTTCTCCGTGCGTCACAGCTCCTCTCCATGGACAGCTTCACGAGCTTTTTCTTTTCCTTTTCCCTCCAGCACCTCATGTTTCTCCTTGGAGAAGGCAACTCCATGCTAGGTCACCATCAGGAGCTGCCCTGCCTTTAGTTTGAGTCCTTGGCCAAATCTTGGTGACATTTGCATGTCCCTTTTCTAGCTAATTTGTGGAAGAGGGATTTGGGGGAGCTTACCCCCTCTGCTAGCTCAGGTCCTTGGCCTCCCTGTGGGGTGGGACAAGAAGCTTTCATCTCCCACATTGACTTTATTTCCCCATCCCAACCCCGCCGGAGGACCCAGGCGTTCCAGCTGGGATCTGCTTCTGGAAATGGGGCAGGGGGGCAGAGAAACCAAGGGCCAAATGGGTTTTAGATGGTCTCAAGGTGGACATGGTCAGACAGACATGGCTCCCACCCCCAGCCACACACAGCAGGGCTGGGCCCGGTCCCCCCCAACCCCCGGCGGGGGCCCCCAGCCGCCCCACACCTCCCCTGCCCCACTATGTGGGGTAGTGTTGGGGCTCCGCTGTATTGGGGGGCTCTTTGCTTTCCTGTATTGGGGGGCTCTTGTTTTGGGAGCACGGAGAGCGATGAGAAGTGGTGAGGCC
>NW_009259789.1:234913-239294 GCF_000687185.1 Egretta garzetta | reverse complement strand
TGGCTCATCCTGCTCCCTGGCCCAGCAGCCGGGTTTGGAGCAGCCGGAGAGGGTGCCGTGATGAAGGAAGGATGCAGGCAGGCATCCCCTCTGCCAGCTCCCCGGGAGAGAGCAGGGCTGGAGCTGCTGCACTGCAGCAGGGAGCCCCATCCGGGGATGCGGGTGTGCCCGGAGGGGAGGGCAGGGACCCCCTCTGCCACCCCCATCCACTCCTCAGAGGAGAGGCAAGAGCCTGGGGACCTGTGGCTGCGAGCGGCTCCCCAGGCCGGCCGGTCCCCCTGCTCTGGAGGAGAGCGTTGGGCTTCTGGATGCTCCACAGCCTCCTGAGCAACCCCCGGAGCATCCCCTCGCACGAGTGGGGAGCTGGGGAAGGAGGGCAAGGCCTGGTGGCTGAGCCAGGCGTGGGTCCCTGCTGCACATCAACACCCTCTTCCCTCTGCTCTGGACCCCGCGCAGCCCCGTGCAGCCCCGTGCACCGCGGCGGGTGCTCGGGCAGGGAGAGGAGCAGGCAGATGCAAGCAGGAGGGCTGCAGGGAGAGGTGGAGCGGAGGCAGGAGGGGTGGGCAGATGCTGTAGCAGGGCCGTGCTGGCATTTTTTCTGCCCCACATGAAGGTAGGCAAGAGGGGTGATGGCAACATCTTCTTTAATTCAAGCTGGGAGTCAGCGGGTGTAATTCAAGCCAGGGGATGCCACTTGCCCCACGGGATAACCTTCGGCAACTCCCTTTGCTCTTCCCTGTTCTGCTTTCAATGCCCTCCAGCACATCCTTCATTCGCAAACCCGTTGGGGCAGCGGATCGTGCCGGCAGGCGAGCCCTCGAGGGAGATGCTGGCATTAAAAGGAGGCGCAGGATCTCAAAGCACCCCCAGTCTCGAGCAGCCAAGGGTGGGAGGCTCCTCCATCACGTGCGGTTCGTTCGCCCGTCCCCTCTCCACGCAGGGAACCGTGCGCCGTGCGGTTTGTTTATGTGTGGCCCTGGTTCGAGCGGCGATCTGCTGTGGCTATATATAGCAGGCGATGCTGTCATCCGAGTTCAGCCTGGCTGGGGAATTTATTTTCTGCAAAGGCTGGGAGGCGAATGGTCTGAAAACAGGCGTGGAAATGCCGGAGCAGTGGGATTCCCTCTCTGTGGTGTCCGGGCTCCCGCATGGGAACCGGGTGCATTGTCCTGAGGGTTGGCCCTGCAATGACAACGGGGCAGAGGAGGAATTTGTGGAAGGGCTGAAATTTCCCCTGTTGCCTCCCTGCTGCAAGAGTGGGCGTTTAAAAAGCGGTGCAGCGGCGTGCGTGGCCCCATGGGCTCCAGACAGGGACAAGACTCCCTCCTCCTTGAGCTCTTCTTTGCTGGGTCACCAGGCTGATGTCCTAAGGGACAAACCCCCAGCCCCTCACTCCAAAATTAGGAGGTAGAAAAGCATCTGAAAGTCCAACATCTGTTTGCAAGAGCCTGGATATCTGGGAGACAGCAGCGGCTTGTCCTGGGAGAGATGGGACTGGGAGAGCCCCAGCCTCCATGGGGGCTGCAGCATCAGCCCCCGGTGCCCACTGCAGCATCCATCACAGGGGCATCACCATGTCATGGTGCACGGTGAGGGCATCTCTCACTCACCCATCCCTCCCCAGAGGAGGAAAGACGGTCTCCTGCCTTGCAAAAAAAAAAAAAAAAGAAAAGGCAGATGGGGAGGGTGGTTTCCAAATACACTGTGAAAACCGTGTTGCATCAGCAGTCAGAGGCGCTCGCTGCATGATAACTCGGTGCCGAGCAAGAATCTGGCTAAATTGGCCTGCAAGAAGTTTCTGAAGGGAGTCACATCCCAATAGGGAAACTTAAGAGTTAAGAGGGTGTTGCTGGAGCTGTCACAGGGCTTAAAACCTGCTTTCTCCTGGAGGGGAACTGAACACCCCAAGGGAAGCCCAGCCATGCCCAGGGCTGTCGGAGAAATCCAGCAATCAAAGGGTGAAACGAGGAGATTTCTTGTTTCCCTTCGCAGAGGATCTTTCCCCATTAGTCATTCTTGTCACAGGAGCTGGCAAACACGTTTATTATTTGAGGGATCTGAAAGTGAAATGGAGGCGTGCGTCCAGGAGCCCAGACACCCCTGCTCCCCGGGCCAGGGGGAGTGGGCAGGGACCCCCCAGTCCCCCCCGGCTCACCCACACTTCTCCTCCATGGGCAAAACCTTTATATCCCATGTCGGGTCACTGCATTCCTCCTTTGGTTGGGCTTTCCCAGGACTGGGAGTCCTTTCCTTGCAGGACACGGTGGCACCAGGAGCCATAGGTAGGCTGTGATGCTCCATCCTGGAGGTGGTGGTAGTCCGAGCGCTTTGAGACCCTGCGGGAAGCCGGGTGGTTCCTGGCAGGGAGGAATGTGCACCCGAAACTCAGGTCTCCCGTCACTCCATAGCCTCAGGCACCACTGTGGAGGGAAAAGGCCAGGGGCACTGGCCCCAAAAAATGACACACACACCCATTTTTTTGGAAACCAGGGCCTGGACTTCTGCCTTTTCCCGCTGATCCTGTAGGAACATGTCATGGTGGGGCGGTGGATAAGAAGGACATCTCACGGTGGTGGTCCCAGAGCAGGAGGGGACCAGGCAGCAGAAGTGTGACCAGGAGGAGCTTCACCTTCCCAGGGGGCAAGAAGGCCCCCGTAGCTCCTAAACCAGCAAATAAAGCAAACACAGGCGTTGAAGCAGCCACCAGCAAAGAGGGAGATGGCTTCTGCCTTATAATCCAGGGCTGGCTGGTGCCAAGAACTCTCCTGGCAGAGGGAGCTGAAAGCCCCCTTGACCCGGTGGAGGAGCTGCAGAAGCTCCTGCTTCATCTCAGTGGAGCTGCTGCAGGGCTTGAAATCAGACTCCCAGCTCTCCTACCCGAGTTTCCCCCTTGCAAATTTGTTTTTGCGATGGATATGCGGATCCTACTGGTTTTATCCAGCTCCTGAGCCAAGAAGAACAGATTTTGTCTGAGCCTTGCTGGAGTTTGACCCAAGACAAGACTTGGCGGCCAGGTCTCTGCCTTTCCCCTCCTCCCCGCTGCCCCCCCGCTGCCGTGGCTGGCACCTTCCTTCTTACGTGCGTGCATCGAGTTTTGGGGTGGTCACAAGGGCTGGAAACGTTTTGGGTTTTCCTTTGGATGAAAAGCAGGGGAGGGGGTGGGATAACGTGACTCCAGCAGCTGGAGCCTCACCAGAGCACAGAGACCACGGGCACCTTTTCTGCACAGAAGGATCCAGGATGGCTACACCGACAGCAGCCTGGGCTAGCTGAGACATCAGAGCCACTCTCCTGGTCTCCAGAAGTTGGTAGCTCAGGGATTTATTCAGTGATCTGAGCTTTCCTTTTTTGCTCCATGATTTTTTTCCACTCCTTTCTGAGCCCCTGCGTGCCCTTTAGCATCCTCTGGCACCTTCCCCGCTCCCACCACCCGTGGAACAGCCACCTCCAGCCTTTCCATCCTCAACTGGTCCCAGTGGGTGCTGCCAGAGTCTGAACCACGGCGCTGACGGATGCAAAATGTACTCACCCACCTCATCCTCATTCAAGGCCAGGTTGGACGGGGCTGTGAACAACCTGATCTGGTTGGAGATGTCCCTGCTCACTGCGGGGGGGTTGGGCTGGGTGACCTCTACGGGTCCCTTCCCACCCAAAACATTCTAGGATTCTATGATTCTGTCCTCACATCAGGATGGAGACAAACAACGCCTCCCTTCTTTTGGGGCTGGGTCCTGATCGCGGGCCAGCGAGATGCTCCAGGTTTAGGCAGATGTAATGGAGCCCGTTCTCTTGGTAGGAAGCTGAGAAGAAAGGCGATCATATTATTAACACATGCCGCTCTTCACACAACCAGCCTCACAAATATTTATCAGCTGGAGAAATACACGGGCTCGGAAGTTGCCAAGTAACATAACAAGAGGCGCTTTTAAATAAATATATGTGCGTCTGCGGGTGACGAATTAGCCAAATCCCTTGGTATGTGGCCCAAAGACATGTTTTCCTCTGGAAGCCCTGCACCAGTAATAATAATGATCTGAGCCAGGGAAAAAATAAAAAAAACCTGTCATAAGCGATTTCTGACGGTGTGTCCAGCACCTAGTGAATCCCAGGGGAAATTGGTTCCCTGCCGGGAAGCTCCGCAAGCAGAGCAATGCTCGCCAGCTCCATGTTTATGCCAGGGAGGAATCGGGGAGGAGGATGGGACTGGGGGTGTTTATTTTGCAGGGGACGTGAGAGCAAGCCCAGTGCCTTCAGTTGGGTTTCATAGAATCATAGAATCGCTTTGGTTGGAAAAGACCTTTGAGATCATCGAGTCCAACCTTTAACCTAACCCTGACATCCCACCACTAAACCATGTCCCTGATGTGCCTATCCTATACAC
>NW_009259789.1:208133-234759 GCF_000687185.1 Egretta garzetta | reverse complement strand
AGGAATGTTGCCCGCCCCAGCCTGCCCGGACATGGTCTGCACTTTCCCTCTGGCCAGGGTTTTCCTGTTTCCCTGTTGCTAAATCCTGCTAAATCCATGCTGTAAGGCCAGTTTGCAAGTTTTGGGGGGTTATTAGGGGAGTAAATGTACTTCTGCACAGAGCCGAGCATGGCATGGCCCTGATGGGCTCTGCAAGTGCTGCCAGAAGAGACAAGGAGGGTTTGCAGATGAATGGAGATCTTGTCCCATTCCTCTTTCCATGGGGAAACCTTGGCTTGTGGAGTTGGGATTTGGTGCAGATGTTCCCATAGAAGTCCCCCCATTTCCCCTCCCACCATCAGCAGATGGCATGGCCTGAGAGTTTTGCAAGAGGATTGTCCTTTTGGGACCATGTTGGGGTTCTTGCCTGAACCAAAGCATGAAGAGAGTCTCCCTGAGCATGAAACTGGTGGGCAAAGTCAACAGGGTGAGCATCCCCAGCTGCGTGGGTTCGGGGAGGACGGCCACTGCCCACCCTCGGTGTGCTGGGGGTAGGGAGGGCAAGAGGAGGCAGAGCAGCCAAAGCGATGGCAGCAGATATTGCCCAGAGAGGTTGTAGATGCCCCATCCCTGGAGACATTCAAGGGTGGGAGCCCCTCCCCGAGCCCCCAGACATCGCAGCGCCCTGCAGACATGCACCGGAGACGATGCACAAGGGGACATCAGAGCTTTTATTAGCCCAGCTGCTGGAGCTGGAAAAAACAGACCGGCTTTTGGGCACAGGAGCTCATCTCCTTGTCCCTGCTTTCTAATTATATCAGTTGATCTAGTACAAGCTCGTTCCGCTCCCTGCGGACCGTGCCTTCCTTACCTCCCCAGCTCTGCCCTTTGCAAGGACTTGGAGTCCCAGCCAAGCCATCCCACCTGAGATGCTGGGGATGGGAGGACTGGCTGTCCCACCTCAAAAGTTTCCCTGCAGCGGGGTCTTCTGCCTCCAGCCATGCAGGGAATTGCAAGGGGAGAGCGGAGAGGGGACAGGGAGATGTTGGTGTTGGTTTCAGCCAGACCACGCATCTTGCCCTGCTGTTGTCCACCCAGGGTGATCGCTCCCACCAGTGGGGTGGAAAGCCAGGGAGGGCTGTCCCTTGTAATGGCTCCTCAAGGCAGCTCAGAGAGGCCAGGACAGAAGGGAGAGGAGGAAAACATCCCCAAAACTATCAGGGATGCTGGGCTGAGATGGGTAGAGCTGCACCCCCGTGTCCCCTGCACTGCACAGAGCAGGTCCCCGGCTCCCACAGCTCTCCTCCCCCTGGCACCGTGGTCCTGCTCTCCCTAGCCAGGGCAAGGGGGCTCTGGGAAAGACCAGGACCTGTTCCTGGCTCAAATTTCTCCTTCCTCAAATAAACACATTGTTCAAAAGGCCTCTAGGAGAAGCCACAGCTCCACCCAGTTTCAGCTCAGCCAGGGCGTAAATCCCCATCTCTAGGAGCAAGCCCATAAAGCGCGGCTCTCGTGCCAGTCTCAGGGAGACCCTGATGTCCTCCACAGCGTCCAACTCCTCCTGTAATGCAAATAATAAATCACTGCTGCTGAGCTGGTCCCCAGCCAGCCATTGCGCAGCAGGAGTTTGCTCTCATCCTTCCTCCCATCTGTGGGCTGCTGTGCTCTTCTCCCCTCCCACCGGTTTTCCAAGCCGGGATGCAGTTGCAGTTGTATTTGCAGACCCCAGGGGTTGATCTCTTTGGGGATCAGGATGCCCCCCAACAGCCAGGAGTGGTTTTAATGGTGTCGAATCCCGAGTGGAGAGTTTGTTCTCTGCTTTGTGCTCTGCTACTGGCATTTTGCGTGGCCCCTGGCATGTTCCTTAACCCTGCAGATCCCGGTTGCCCTCTGCTCAGCTGCCTCTCAAGCCCAGGGCAGCAATGGTAAGGGATTGTGGGAGCTAAACTGGGGGTGGTGGTAAGATCATAGAATCATGGAATACCACATTGGAAGGGACTTCAAGGATCACCTGGTCCAGCCTTTCTAGGCAGGAGCACAGCCTAGACAAGATGGCCCAGCACCCTGTCCAGCTGCGTCTTGAAGGTGTCCAGTGTGGCGATATTTTAAAACCCGATTTTGTGGCTAAAGCAGTGAATGTGCCACCTGCACTTGTTGGGGGCAGGTAATCCTCTGCAGGCAATGACTGGTCTGGTTTCCAGCTGAGCCCCAACAAACTCACCTCACCTGTGATCTGCAGCTCAGGAGGGCTGTGCGGCACCGACACCACCGGGACTGGCCAAGCCAACCCCCGGCCTGTTGACGTTCCTCAGTGCCAGCCAAGGGCTTTGTCTTCCTCTCCAGGCTCTCAGGGGCCCAAATTAACTTACAATAATAATAATTTTTAAAAAATCCTGGGCAAACAATCCAGCCCAGGCGCCCGCCAGGACTGCAAATACTCCCCGAGGGGCACCAGGTGTGGTGCATTCCTGATAGCCGGGAAAGAAAGGAGGGATTCTGTCCCCCTGGCTGCAACACGCTGGGTGAGCAGCACCAGCGGGCAGCAGAGGACCCACCCCAGCTCCAGGCAGGGCTGGATTGGGCCCAGCGTCGTGGGAGGTGGGTACGTGGCTGCCCGTTGGCCGTGCTGGTTTTCAGGTGATAAAAGGGATCTGTTTATTTTAAAAACAAGTCCTACAAGTCACCCGCAGCTCCCCTGGGCAGCCTCCCTGTGCTGTGACTGCCGGCGTAGCCTGCACATCTATCTCAGCTTCAGGGGGTGTGGGTGCATCCACCACCCGGAGGTTATTCCTCGAAGCTGGAAAACATAATTGTTCCTTCTTTAATGACCTTCCCCACCAATCTGGTGATGTCTTTTCCCCTCCTCCTTAGCCCTCAAAGCAGCAGAAGTGTGTTAATGGCTTGGCCTGTTCTGGTTCCTATCATGCGAATGAGCAGGGAAGTCGAGGATGGGGAGGACAGCCTGGTGGTTATAGCCCCAGCCCCAGCTTTGGCCAAGCCAGGACACGCGTGAAATCCTTTTGCTTCAGTTCTCCACCCATGCCATGGGGAGTGCAAAGCGATTTTTTCACCCCTGCAGAGCTTTCGAGATCGGCAGAGATTTGGGCTGGCGGATAACATTTCGCTGGGCCAGCTGCCGTGATAAAACCAGGGCATCTGCCAGCTCCAGAGCCCGGCAGCAAAACCCCCTGCCCGAAAGTCCAGCCCAAGCTGACTGCGGGCATCCCCTTCCTCCGAGGAAGAACACGCAGGAGATAACACCAGCCCCCCCCCCATTGCCCCCAGCCCATCCCAGCGGGGGCCGTGTCTCTGTTTCATGCCCCGCCAAGGGAAGGAGAATCCCTTCATTTCCTTTGGACACTTATCCTCTAAGGATCTTGATCCCAGGGGCGAGCGACACAAACACCCTTTAAATCCATCACAGCGGGCTTAGGGGAGGATTAGCCAACGCCTCTACGGGCTTTACGCCAACCTCTGGCTCCGGGATGGAGCTGGTCCCAGAGCCCCGCAGCCCGCCCCGATAGCCCCATCCCGCTTCAGGTTTGCATTTCCCAAAGAAGATGCTTGCAGAAAAAAACGGAGCAAGCTTGGCTCTAACTCCTGTCCGGAGATCGTTGCATCCCAAGCAAGTCCAGGCTGGCAAGTCACTTCCAAAAGTGGCAATCCATTTTAACTGCAGAGCTGGTTCTGGTGGGGAACCTCTACTTGAGGAGGAGGCTGAGCGTTGTCTCCTGTCCTCTGCCTGCACCATGCCTCTGCTGGGAGAGGAGAGAGCTCTTCCCAGGCTGTTTGACCCCGGCATTGCCAGGGAGGGGAGAAACCCCCCTCCCCGCTCCCCTCCTTTGGGGGGGGGTCCCTACAGAGAAGATATTTCCCCAATGAAGTACTGACTTCTCCCCATTTGTCCTGACCTGGCTGGCTGGTGGGCATCACCCTTTTGTGTTTGCAAGCAATTACCCGGATGGCTTTAGTTTTCAACACCTTTCCTCCTTAATTTCTCTCAGCATTGGGTTATTTTTCCCCTTAGTTTCACTGCTACCCACTGCATCCCCTCCAACTCTTCCCATTTCCCATCCCCGAGGCCTTTTTGGCCCCAACAGCTCTTGCACACCTTCCAGGTATGGATTTACTCCAGCATAGGCAAGCTTGCATAATAGCTGTTGACACCGTAACTTCATTTGAATCGATCTTGCTTGCCTATTAGCTGATTGCAGTAATTGGTATGAATTACCTTGGGGGATTCTGCCTCCCGGGGGTTGGCAGTGGCCACTGTGTCCACCTAAGAGGTGGGAATTGCCGCAGCGAGATGGATTCTGCTCCAAGGCCACCTCTTACAGGTATCCCTGTGGCTTGTAGAGATGCAGAGGAGTTACAAGAGGGGAACCACAGCCTAGTACAGTGATTTTTAATTCCCAGAGTGCCTGAGAGGCTCCAAAATATCAAGCATATTCAGACTATCTACTGTAGAGCCTAAAATGGGTTCAAGTGCCTGTTTATGGCATGAAGTGATGAGTGGATGCGACTCTTCGCTCTTCCTCAAAACGCAACTGGAGATCACTCAGGCATTGGGTTAAAGATAAACCAAATGAAGTAGCTTTTCTCAGAGGGCATAATTGCCTTGCAAAAATTCACTGCCAAAAATTCACGGAGGAGAAAACGCCATTAGGTTGGGTGAGGAGAGATCAGGCAGTGTCATGGAGAGTGAGTGCCCTCTGATGGCATCAAACCATTTGGGGGGTCCAAAGGCAACATTGGACGTGAGGTGTCCCTGAAAAGCTTTGTGGCAGGGGTGATATGGGGAATGATCAGGGTTTTTTTCCTCTTCCTAGTCCTTTTTTCTCTAAGCACCAGCTGAACAGGGAGGATGGAGACTGGGAGGACCTCCATGGAGGTCCTCCATGGCTAGAGACATCCCCTTCGAATCCAGTCAGGATCCATCACTTCGCCACTCCCCACCATACACTTTAATGATAACTCATACTAATTTTTTAACCAGGATAACCCTATCACTCCAAACCAAAGCGCCTCACAGGAGCACTTTTCCATCTGTGAAGCTGCCTGGGCCATCTAATACAGCCTGCCCCAAACGAAGTTGAACGAATCTGTGAGGTCCTATTTTGCATGAGCCATCTATTTATATTGACAGCTTCCCACGTTCCATCCCTCCCAGTCCTGCATCACTTTCTGCCAGGCTAAGCTGCATCACTCCAGCTCTTCTTCTTTCCCCTTTCCTGACTATTTCCCTGCAATTATCATCTTTCCAGTCTTCTGGGATCAGAGAGAAATCCCAGGACCTCGCAGAGAGGATGAGCAGCAGGCCACACCGCTCCTCACCCTGCTTCTCGGGGACTCTTGGGAGCAAATTAACCTGAGCCTGCTGTTTAAAAATGTTTACCCCTAGGCCATGCCATTTAGGGCCTTCCTAGGTTACTAATGGACTAGAAAGCGCTTCGTTGCCCCAGTGCAATACAAGAACATCAGCCTGCTTTTGCCAAAGCCAGAAGAGAAATTATTGAGCGCTTCTGCCTGTTCTCTGTTGTTATCAGCAATTTTCTGATCTCCAGCTTGGGGATAGGGAATGCTGCTGCAGCTCAGTTATTTCTTCATTTTGCAAAATCAAATCAAAAGTCGCTTCCTCCCTGTTGTCCATGAACCTCCAGGAGAGATCTGATACGGCCAAAGCTTGGGAAGGGGATTCATTCATTGCAAACTGAATTGCACTGTAAATGCCATAACTTTCTTCAGCCAGAATGCCAACAAGGTCTTGTCCTGGTAGCCAGTGTTGGTTCTTCTGTATTTTGGGTGGAGAAAAGACAGCCCAAATGAAACCGGGACTCTCTGCCAGTGCTGCCAAAAAGTCAGATTGTTAGCCAGAGCTTTTATTCTTTATTTTAAGAGGTTGAAATGATTAGCTGGGCATCCACCAGCTGAATAAACATCATAAACAGGTCTCAACCACATGTAACACCACCAGTCACTGCCAGTGACCCCAGCTGCGGGACGCTGTCATCTTGCCATCTGTGTGGGTCACTTGTCCTCCTCTGAAATCACATAGGGGGTCCATAGGGAGTCTCTGAAATCACATAGGCGGTCCACAAGGAGTCTCTGAAATCACACAGGGGATCCACAGGGATTCCCAGGGCCAAGTGTCACGGTCGCAGCAGATGCAACCCATCTCTGCAGCCAGGTTTGCAGGTCAGCGTCGCCTGAGGCTTCTGTTACCCTCTGTGGCCTTCTCCGACGCATTCTGAGCACTTGGCAGAAGTAGAAAGCAGCCAGTGGTGGATTCTAAGGGAGATTCTGGGTTTGCACTATCTACCTGGTGGTTGAGTCTCCAAACACGCCCGAAGCAGCTGGACCCATCCGTGAGGTCTCAGCAGCACAAGGGACATGCTGGGGACTTGTATGTGCTGCAGCAGAGGGGTGAAGACCCCTGGCAGCTCATAAAGAGACTGCGTCAGACCCAGCCAGGTACGAGCTGGCCGAGAGCTGGCTACCCCATTTTTACCGCTGCGGAGGAGTTTTGGTGGTGGAGCTGTTGTTGAACAGCTCTGTGAAGGATGAGTGGCGTGCGTGGGGGTGGCTGGCTCGTTTGATCTGAAGGAGGAGTTGGGTGCTCAGCCCACCCTCCCTTCAAGCCCACCTTTGCTGGGATGCTGACACGTCTCCCTCCCCTGGTCCCCATCTCCCACCCCACCAACCCTGGGCGCTTGCAAGGACAGGGCTGTCCCTCGGAGGGTGACCGAGGGTCACTCTGCGGACAAACGCACGGTCTGTTTGGAGCCTCACAGAGCAAGGCAATTTCCCCACAGCCCATAATGTATCTCAGGAATTTGTGGTCCGTGGCGGGTGAGTCAACGTGAGCGGGAAAAGCCTGGCTATTTTTAAGACCACGGACATTTGTGGGTGTTTAATCCCTTTCCCTCCTTCCCCAGTCGGCATCTCAGCAGTGCCTCGCTTGTGGTGCAGACACCTCAGACCAGGAGCGAAGTCACAGGCATAGCTCAACAGCCATCGTCCTCGCAACGCTGACATTAGCAGTAAGAGCTCTTCAGAGACAGCGCCAGACTAGAAGCAGGCAAAAAAAGCCCCTTCCCAAGGCAAACAGGTGCCGGCCTCACAGGGTGGTGGTTCCTAGGGTGAGGAGATGAAGGACGCAGGCTCAGGGTGACTGGAAAGAGAAGATGAAGGAGGCAGGATAAAGGTGATGAGGAAGAGGCTGTTTGGAGACACAGGGATGAGGCTTCGAGGCAAGAAGCCATGCGCAGATGTTGTGTCCAAGCTCCATCCATAGGCTTCTTCAAGTGCCCAGAGGTCCGCCTGCACCAGGGTGATTCCCCCACTAGGAATCCACTTGTATTGAGCTAAAAAGCTCCTCACCAAGCCATGGAATGCTCCTCCAGGGCTTTGCACTCCTCCTGGGACTAGGATCCATTTAGCATCACAGGACAGCGTGGCCATGTTCAGGCAGCTGTGTCCTCTTCTGGAGCTCAGTGTGCCTGTGCCACCCGTGCTGCCTCGCCTGCTGTCACTCCCGGCTTTGCGTGCTGGTGACCCAGCAGGTCCTGCTTTTCTTGGCATCCCCTCTCTGAGAGTCAACACAGCCTGCTGACTCCTCCAGCTGATCTACCTGCTAGCGTGGCATCACGGGACTTGTCCAGCTTCCAGCTGGGCTCTGGGACAGCGTTGCCTCTGAGCCAAGCCATTCCTTGTGCTTGCCCCAGGGCAACCATCATTTGGGTGGCCCACAATCCACCACGCTGTGTTGCCTCTGTCCTTACCAGAGGATTTGAGTCCTTATCTCCTCCTCAGGGGCCAAAATGCCTCTTCCCAGGGATGCCCTTCCTTCCCACAGCACACCCGAAATGGCAGCCACCATTTCCCCTTCCCCAGCATCCCACCTCCTGCTGGAGATGAGTTTCTTGTCCCACATCTGCTCTCCTGCTGCTCTCCTCCCCCAAAGCCATGTCCTCTCCTGGCTGTCCTGGACTGAAACAAGAAAAAGAAGGTTTCCCCCACAGTGAAATGTGTTTTCATGGAGACTGCGTGCGGGATGGTCCTGTTGAAAAATTCACTCTGCATGTTCAGCCTGTAAGCAATTCAGCCAGGCAAGTGACCCAAACTTAGCTACCCCCATACCACGTAATCTACCCTCAGTTTAGAAAATTCCCTGGTTTATTTTTCTTTAGCAAAATATTGAGGGGGTTTGTGTATTCTTTTTTTTAGTACCATGCACAGGAGACCCTCCGGGTCATGATCATTTGGGTTTTCCCAGATCTTTCTTCAACCTTTTGCCTTGTTGGGACATGATGGGGGCACTTAGTGCTTCAGGGGTGAAGTGCTGGGAAAATCAATACAAACAATGGAGAAGGACGATAGAAAGGGTCTGTTAGGCAGCCTCCTTCATATTCCCTCAATACACTCCCAAATGTGACTTCTGTGTGTTTTGCACTGGCTCGTGATGAATTTCTGGTCCATGATCTTGTCAGGCTTCCCCCTGAACCCAGGTACCCACTGAACATCAGCTGCATCCCACGGCAGGTTGCTCCCCAGGCCAGCTACCGCTGCACAAGGAAGGGGTTTCTTCCTTTTCTTCCTGATTTTTTCCTTAACCTGTCTCCCGACGTTTTTTGGCTAGGTGCTCCTCCTTTCCACGCTGAAAAGACGACAGGGATTGACATCTGTATGTCGCTTGGCCATGGCTGCGGTCCTGCTCCGGGGATGTCTGAGCAATTTGTCAGCATGGATTCATTTAAAAACCTACCCAGGGAAAATGCTGAAAATACTTCTGATATTTGTACAGGCAGATCCCACGGCAGTCCCTGTCAGCAGCACAGGTGAGACAAACGGCGTGGGATTGTTCGCAGCCCAGACAAATTAATAAGGATGCTGTGCCGGGATGAATTCTGCCCCAAATATATGAAGTGCAAGCTCGGAACATGTGCCAAGCTCCTCTGGAGCTTGTTTCACAAGTGCTTCCCATTTTACACGGACATCTGAGGCCTTCTGCTGCCCTGAGCTCAAGGTAGGGCTGAGAAAAAAATACAGGAGTGATGAGACCGGGTGGTGGTTCCACCTTCTCCCTTTGCACGTCTTTGCCCCTTACCAGCACAAAGCACCAGGAGCCTTTGCCTGGCTTTAGGCCATAGATGCTGGGCTGATTCAGGTTGGTTGGACAGCACAAAGGATGGTGGTAGGAGCTGGGGTGGAGGCATGAGGCTTGGGCAACAAGGTCTTCTCATTCAGTGGGGGCTGGATGGATCCCGGATGGATCCTTGGCCTGATCCAGGATATATTGGCTATTTGCTCAGTGCAATTTGGCCGTGCTGAGCTGAGCAATGTATGCAAACCTGCTGGAACTAAGGAAAAGGGATGCTCTGAAGGGCTGGCATGTGGTCCATGCTCAGTGACGAGAGGATGAGCTCTCAGCTACGTGGTCATGGGCCAGGAACCGGTCACTTCATCCAGTTCTCCACATGTCCCTCCCAACCCCACGACCACAGGTCAAGCAAGCTCTTGCTCACGTGATTTGTCATCTGTAAGGCTTGGACCAGGACAGACAAACCCCTAAATACACCAAATACAGGCTGGGAAGAAATGCAATGCAGGGTTATGGTCAAGATCTCTCTAAATGAGGACGAAGAGGCCAGAGGGATGGATGGCTTTTGTGCACAGAGCTGGATGTCCCCATGCATGGCAGGAGAGGTGTCTTGCTGTGACTTTGTGGAGCGGAGAGCAGCCAGGAGTGCATCCAACCTCATCCTTTGCTAACTCCAGAGCCACGGCTACAGGGTGATTTTCATCCCCACCTAACACGTGCCACAAGTCTCCTTAAAATCAGTACCTAGGAGCTTCTCCCTGGCCTTGTTTTACTCTTTTGGGAATTCTGGTCACACCATCCCATAAAAGGTATAATAGGATTGGAAAGGATACAGAGAAAGGGAATAGGTAGGGAGTGGGGTTTTATGGAGAACAACTACCTAGGGTAGAAATCTCCAGTCTGGGAAAGAAATGACTGAGAAGAAGGTGTATATATAAGGGTCTATAAAATCATCACTTTCAGGGGGAATAAGTCTCAAATGACAGAATAAGGGGTCTCAAACCATCATCTAGAGGTCATTTGCTCATTGCATTCTCCTCCAGGTAGCCTTGTCATTGGTGTGACCTTGAGAGAGGCTGGGGTCTGCTTTAGGATGCACTTGCCCCAACAGCCCCGGTGCAAAAGAGGCTGAAGCTCCTCTCGCCTGCAAGCTCTGCCCGGCTCCCCAAACACTCTCCCCATGCTGCTGAAGTGTGCCAGTGCCCAGAGCACGTGTGGCTTCACACATGGTGGGAACACCAGCTAGATGGGGGTTAAAAGCCTTTCCTAAAATGTGTATGAGGCTTGGGGAGCAGGGGGGAGCTGGGCATGGGACGTGAACAATTACACACCTTGCTGCTCCAAGAGACGCAGATAGGATGGGGAGAGATGATAAGCTTGACCTGAGCATCTGCCTCTGGTGGATTTGCAGCTCTGGAGATGCTCATTGGGTTTGGGCTAGAGATGAAGGAGAGGAGCCATGCTGTAAATGAAAATCCAGTATTCAAGATCCTTCCTGAGGACAGGTATGGGTGTCAGGGGCATCACTGGGTTTGGAGAATGTGTCTTGCCGCCTGGTGTGGAGGCAGGAGCAGAAGCAGAGGCATTTAGGACTTGATCCTGGCCATGAGGAGCTTTGCAGCGCCTGGCTGAGACCTTCCTACTCCAGCACAAGGCCAAAATGAATGTGGGGACCATCTCCTCCTAGGTGCCCATGGCTGGTTCCCACTGATCTGGCACTAACTGGTTACCAGGATCTGAAAGGAGCCTGAGGGCCACCAGGAGGTGGTTAAGGAAGAAAATCAGCTTTGTGTGTGGGACAGGAGCTGTTTCACCACGAGAGGTGCAGGAACATGCACGGGGGAGGGAAAGGTGGGGAGGACATAAGCTGAGATGGGAATGGGATGGGAAAGGGTTAGGAGGAACGTGGCAGGGTCTGGCATGGCTTCTGCAAGAGGAGCAGGCTGGGACTCTTCAGCCTGGAAAAACGGTGGCTAATGGGAGATAAGAAAACAGCAGAGGCTGGTTCTTTCCCTGCTCTTTCTGCTTTGCCTTAGGCTTTTGGCCACCACTGGGAGACAGAATCTGGGCTTGGTAAGTGTTAACCTGACCAAATAGATCTGCTCTCCTCTCCTGGTTGATGGTGAGCAAGGAACCGAATGGGCATGGTCAGAGCAGAGCAGCCGGGTCCAAGTCCCTGTCCATACCTCCTTGTCCTCTCTAGAGGCTGAACTGAGAATTGCTGCATCGCTTCGGAAACATCCAGGAGCTTGTTTTCTCTGAAAATCATTTACAAAATTGCTTTCCCGTTTTCCCCCCTCCACACTGCTCTTCTCCACCTTTCTCTCCTTTCCACTCACAAAGACGTTCCCATTGCTTTGCGATCGGGGTATCATTCCCCACCTTCCCCCCATGAAACTGATGCTGGGGGAAAAATAATTTCTGAAGAAGAGGGGTTTCTTAATGGTCCCCCAGGAGCACTGGGGTGGAAGCAGCACCCTGGGAGCCCAAAGCCACTTTCCTCTGGGTAGCAGAAGTGGAGTTGGCAGTCCTGAGGCAAAGCATCTCAAGGACTGTTTGCTTAGCAGGTTATCTACACCCTTAATTTAGCCCTGCCCTCCTAAAACCACTTGAAGCCTTTTCTCACACAACCAAATGCTGCTTTGACAGCAAGCAAAGTGAAAACCAGGCGTAAGCAGGGTTAGGGCAGGAGGGCGACGCAGGCAGGTTTTTATCCCTGGAGGTACAGGCACAAAAATACAACGTCACATTACGGGGTTCCCCAAACACCATCAGTCCATAAGCAGCTTTGCAAAGCTCAGGTGACTGCAACAGCAATAAAAGGCATGAAAGCCTGTAACGGGAGGGAGGAAAAATTTCCAGTAAGGACAGGGCCATTGCCCGTTGGGTTTTGACAGGCAACAGTCGTCTTCTGGCTGATAGGGGCGGTGGGGAAAGGTTTTGCATCAGTCACGGGGTGCTGTGGAAAAAGCACAAGAGGACACCAGACCTGCAGAAGCGAGGACAGGGCATTGCAAGAAGGTTTGGGCTGAAGATGGGTCAGCAGAGATAGAGACATCGTGTATTTTTTGTGTGCTGCCTCACTGGGGTTTTCCTCTCCTAGAAAGACCATTTCTGATCGCTGACACCAGAGGTCCTGCAGCCCCTGAGAGTGACTGCAAACAGGAACAAAATGATCTTCCTTTTGGGCAGGTCTCCCCTCGCGTCCACTAGGGTGTTTATTACAGAGCAGCTTGCAGGGTTTCATTAGATCTGGCCCTAATTACAGCTCTGTTGAGCTTTGTAGTCTTCTTCTTCCTTCATCTCCCAGGTCTTTGCATCTGACAGGTGAAAAAATGCAAAACAGGGAGGATTTGTCACCCCTTTCTATGTGTCCGGGATAGAGAGGACATTTCTCCATCTGAGGACAGCCAGTCCAAGCTGCACACACCCGCAACACAACCAGAAACATTTGCTCATCGAGTCCTCGGGATGTGGGTGCTCACTCCCATGCTCCTGGCCATGCACAGCCCCACTTGCCGTCAACACACCAGCTTGATGGGGTGTCCAAGGCATCGCTTTCCCAAGGTTAGGAAGCCTTCCAGATGAGATGTCCCCAAGCAAAACAGACACGTGATAAACATGGTATTAGCAGTGCATGGGATGGGGCAAGGGGAAGGTAAGGAAAAGGTGTCTGTGGTTGGCCAAGCGATGTTGGTCCATCAGAGCCCCGAAAGATGATGTTGGGTTAGAGATACAGGCCATGTCTCTGGAGGAGCTTCTTTGGGGGAGATCTGGATATATTTCTTCACCGTTGTGTCTGCAGCAGAACCGCTGGCACTTTCCAGTGCTCTCAGGCCATTTATGAGCAAAGAGAACATGAGGAAAAAAACAAAATTCTTCCTCATTCTTCCTCCATCCCTGCCCCCAAGCTTGCTGCCAGACCCTGTGAAAGGGCAGCTGTCCCCCGAGAGCAGAGCCTTGTCCCGTGGCCGTCTCCAGTTCCATGAGCAAGACAGAGCACATGAAAAGGCCACCATCAAACCAAGTCGTTTGCAACCTCTGCATCCATTTCAAAGCACTATTTTCCTTTTGCAGAGGATCTGGAGGGAAGGGAGAAGTTTTCAAAGCCTAAAGCTGGTTCTGAAGTCCAAAGCTGGGTGAGCAAAAGGGTTTGTTTAATGCGTCTGAGCAAACGGCCCAGAAACCCGTGAGAGCAACACCTCCCTGCAAATCAGGTCATTTATTCAGCAAGTGAAAAATGGCTTCCTAAGGTTCACAGCACCAGGGTACAAATCAAAGAGCACTTGAAGGAGGAGGGAAAGCCAAGCCCTGGCTTTGCAGTTCCTGCCCTCCCACCGGATCCCCGCCAGCCTGGCAGGCACCGAGGGAGACCACAAAAATATTTCACTCTTCGCACACCACTTCAAAACCTCAGAGCCACCCTTTCCACGAGGACTCGGGTCAGCTGCCACACTAAACTCCAAATATTTTCCTAGCTGGCAAATAAAAAAAATCCATATATCTGTGTCTAGCTCTATAGCCAACGTATACAAAACGATAAAGCCCCCGGCACATATCTTGAGAGAGCTAATTATAGGATTTGGAAGCTAACGTGATAATATTTTCTTTAGATGTGTGGTGCAGATGTAATTACTTCTCCGGAGATGCCAGCCGCAGATGACGCAAGATGCCCTTATGTAATCAGCTGTTATTATGCAGTTATGGAAATTTTCCTTCTCTGGCCCATCCCCTACTTTCCCCTCCACTCCTTCTTTCCTTTCTCACCCTGAACTCTCTACGGCTTATTCAGAAGGCGATAGGCTGAGGTCAGTACGCCAACTGGGCAGGAAGCAGAAGGGCAGTTCTGTAGAAAGTCCATTCCCGGGTCTCCCCGTTCGCCTCATCAGTGAAGGAGCAAAAGGAGTTAATGGCTTTGCATCTGCTCAGTTGGCTTCAACAGGGCTGGGAAAAGGCCCCCATCCACATTTCCACCTGATGGACTGGACGGGGATCACGTCAGAGCCAGGTCTCCCCCCAGCCCTGGCATCTACTGTGGCTTGGACGTCAGCGGATGCCAGGCAGCCATCTGCTCCATCCAGCATGCCATGGAGGAGCACCTGCATGGAGAGCTCGCTGCTCCCTCCCCAGGCCAGCACTGGTCCCGGAGCCCTGAGGAGAGACTGGGGGATGCCAAAGCTGTGATCAAACCACAGAAGAAAGTCAGTTTGTCATTGCAGGGACAAAGGCTTGGTGGGACACAAACGCTTCAGTTGCTCCAAAGGTTGCTCTGGGGTGCGCAAAGATCTCCCAGGTGGCCCACAAAGTCACTTCTGCCAGGATGAAATCACAGCATGATCACAGATCTCCGGCCAAAAATGCTTCCAAAGCAGAGTGATTTTTGCCTGTGGATCCTTTCTGAGCTTTTGGGGTTTATTGCTTCACATTCTCTCCTTCCCACTGCCTTTCTCCTGTGGCTGGATGGGCAACAGAGGTCGGAGACGTGAGTGTATTTAGGACCTAAGCTTCCTCCACCACCGGTGCTGGTCAGAGGGGACACAGTCCCCTGACATGACCAGTAAACCCCGCCTTGACTGCAAATATTCAGGAGAAAAGGTTGGTAAACATCCTGTTCCTGCAGCGTGTATTATGGCTGTGCACCCTTCGTCTCCCACCCTCTTCCATCTCGCTTGCCTGTTCAAACCCAGGTCCTTTCTTGCTGTGTCTTAGGACTAATATATGATAGAGAGAGGCGACTCCTAGCCCTGAACTATCCTGCCACCAGTTGAGGTTGCAAAACCGGGTCATGAAGTTCCTTCCCCATTTTCTCTGCTCAGCATCCGAGCCAGAGCATGGCTTGAGGAGGATGAGCTTGGAGATAAAGGAAGCCTGAATCTTTCAATGGCTGGGAAGCAGACCCCAGGCAGAGTCTAGAGAGCTGAAGAAAAGGGGAATTGGCTGTGTACAGTCTAAAGAAAATGAAGCGAGAGAGCTGGGAGCGGAGACAAAACCACTGGTTCACCCACTGGGGAAACTTGTTTCCAGATATGGTCCAGTGCCAGAGACTGCAGAGGAATTGGTCTGCAGGGCAGGGAATACCCACGTTTCTCTGAGGACAAAGAAGCTATGGGGAAGGCAATAGAATCATATAATCATCAAGGTTGGAAAAGACCTCCAAGATCATCAAGTCCAACGGTCAACACAACACCACCATGCCTACTAAACCATGTCCCAAAGTGCACATCTACAGGTTTCTCGAACACCTCCAGGGATGGGGACTCAACCACCTCTCTGGACAGCCTGTTCCAGTGCTTGACCACTCTTTCGGTAAAGAATTTTTTCCCAATGTCCAACCTAAACCTCCCCTGGCACAACTTGAGGCCATTTACCCTCGTCATTCCCTGGGAGCAGAGCCCAACCGCCCCGGCTCCCCCCTCCTCTCAGGCAGTTGTAGGGAGCGATGAGGGCTCCCCTCAGCCTCCTCTTCTCCAGGCTGAACCCCCCCAGCTCCCCCAGCCGCTCCCCAGCAGCCTGGGGCTCCAGACCCCTCCCCAGCTCTGCTGCCCTTCTCTGGACATGCTCCAGCCCCTCCAGGTACTTCTGGGAGGGAGGGGCCCAACACTGAACACAGTAGCTGGGGGATGTATTTGTTGTACTCACAGCATTTGTTAACTCCAAACTGAAAGTTCCCAGTGGAGCCCAGGGCCGTTGGCTGGTCATGGATTTAAACGGCATGTCAGCCCACACCCATCCTCAATCAGGCAGATCGCTCCCTGTGGCCCATGGACTGTGTCAGCTGGATCCCCGTGTACTGGAAAGGCAGTGTAGACCTTGGGTCCTATGTAAAGAGGCTTTGTAGGCACCACAGAGGTGCTCCAGGCTTCCTGCATGGTTCTCCGCCACCCCTCCAGAAGCTCCTTCTTCCCACCCTCTTGCTTCTGCTTTTGCTGAAGCCATTCAGCCACCTCATCTTGCCCAGAGAGGTTGGCCAGGATGGAGATGGAGTGGGTGGATGGAGACAGAGGGGGCAGACTGGGAATCATGCACATACACAACTGAGGATCTAGCCCCAACATTCCTCCCTTGTAATGCTGAAAAAAACCTTCCATCCCAAGCCAAGGGGGCTGTGCCAAATCCCTGAATCCCAATGTGGACAGAAATGGCACTTTCAAACAGGATGCGTGCTGACCTGGTGGTTTCAGTGGAAATTTAGCCCTCCTGGTGGCAATTTATGGTGCTCCATTTTTACCAGACCTGGCCTGCTGCTTTGGGACTGTGAATGGGACATTTGCTTCCTTCATTCTGGATAACCACCCAAGGATGTTGAAGCAAGCTTCTCTGGTCTAGAAATGAGGTGGAAAACCTGGTAACACCTGGCTTTCTCAAAGAGTATTGGCCACTGCCTGTTGGAGACCTTGCCAGCATTGCCACCATCACTGCCTCTTCTGGGGTCGTTCAGCCAAGGCATGAAGGAAGAGCAGGGAAAAAGGACAACACTGCTCACTCATACACTTTTTTTTTTTCAGCTCATAAGTTTTAGATTATGGTCTTGGCCAGCATTAATGCATTTTGAGCTCCTGTGAGAGAAACAGGCTCCCTCCTCCCTCACGGAGGCTGTGAGGTTTGAAGGGCTGGTGAACAAAAACCCACTCCACTCATTCCTCTGCAGGAAGGAAGGTGGTCGTTTAATGTGCATTCCTTCAGTTAGGATGAGTCGGCACAGGACAGGAGCACCATATGGTTAGGATTAGCTTTTACGGAGCATCACATGTTGCCCCACATGCAGCTCAGACCTGGCCTACGTAGCATGGCCAAGCCACCACGCTGGAGCATCCCACCACACTTGGCTTTCAGCATCCACAGCTGGAGATGCAGGAGCCTCTCCTGATTTATGGGAAGACCCGGGCGATCCACCAGGTCAGGGCTTGCCAGCACTGCAGAGGCTTTGTCTGCCCTGTGTCAGTACAGGAGGAGACAGCTTATACCAGCAGGGATGGTTTTGCCAGAATAGGAAACCATCTCTCTAGATGACAGAAACCGGAGTCTTTTGGCTTGTTTGTGTTGCCTCAAGCTGAGCAGGCAGATGTTGTCGTGGATTGGAGATAGAAAGTACCCCCCGTCATAGCAAATGGCATCAACCCAGGTTTGCAGTGCCAGCCCAGCCTCGGGAATCCCCACCAGTCCCCTGCAGCAGCTTGGAGAAGGTTCTCTCCCATCCACACCTCTACGTGGATATAAAGGGGCCTCACATGGGCTCAAATTATTCCACTTAAGGAGCAGGAACAAATCTCTCTCAGCATTTTAACTTCCAGACCAGTGCAATGGTGGGATCTCATTGCACAGGTACTGGTGCAGGTGAACCTCCAGGTACACAGAAGGCTTTTACATCACGTATGCCATCAACAGTTTCTTCTAATGTAAATAGATACTGGGTGTGCTCATGACATTTTTTTTGTAGGACTTCAGCCACAGAGCCTGCTCAGCTTGGGCAGACTGGTGGTGATTTTATCAGCTTTCCTACCAGTAAGGCTGAATTTTCTGGCATGGCATAGCCATACCACCCTACCAGTAGCACGCTGCCCATTTGGCGATGGTCCCTATGATCCCTGCAAGACACCCACAACAATCAGATGAATCATAGAATCACAGAATCATTGAGGTTGGCAAAGCCCTTTAAGCTCCCCCAGCCCAACCGTTCCCCTACCCCTGCCATCCCACCCCCAAACCCTGGCCCTCAGCACCGCCTCTGCCCGGCTGTTAAATCCCCCCAGGGCTGGGGACTCGACCCCCTCCCTGGGCAGCCCCTTCCAGTGCCTGACAGCCCCAAGGGGAAGGAATTGTTCCCCATGCCCAACCTCACCCTGCCCTGGCACAACTTGAGGCTGTTTCCACTCATCCCATCACCCGTTCCGTGGGAGAAGAGACCGACCCCCATCAAACTACAACCTCCTTTCAGGCAGTTGTAGAAAGCAGGATCTCTCCAGAAACATAGGGTAAGCCCTTGGATGTTCGCCACCCATTGACTGTCACAGAAAGCAGGCTCAGCTCCTTCCTCCAAAGACCGGGCTGGAAATCTCTGCTCTTAATAACAGATGCCGGGGAAGAGCTTCAAACGAAGGCTGACTTGGAGGTACCACACAAGATCTGCTTCCAGTGTGCAACCTGCTGGATGTCAAGCACTTATTACAAATGCAACCAGTTCACAGCTGAGGTCTGAAGCTGTTGTGATGCTGATTGGAAAGCTCGGGAAGTCTCCAGCCCAACTCCACCGTCCAAGACTATCATCATCACTAGACCAGGTTGGCCTTGGCACTGCCCAGCCAAGACATGAAGACATCACAAGATGGAGACGCCTTCACCTCACTCATGACCTGAAAGTATGCGCAATAGCCAGGGGACCCTCATTTAGGAGTTTTTCCTGCTCCTCAAGGCTTTGAAAAGGATCTTTCCTGTAAATAAAGGAATCTAGGTGGGGAGAGGAGGAAGGCTCTTGCTCACACCAGAGCTTTTAAGGAAGAAATCCCGATGCAGGGAGCCAGGCATCTCTGCTCCCATTTCCATCTCCACCTCCGCCTCGCTGCGTGCCCAAGCACATCAACGCTTCCTGCCCGCCGTTCCCCGGGGAAAGTCCCGGGCTGGTGACGCTCCTTCAGACCTCGCTGCAGCTGACATTCTGTTCTTTCTCTGATCCGTGCAGAAAACACTTAACCACTTCTGCAGCTGCAGTCCAGGGACCTCAAAGAGATTTGGGGTCTTGGAATGAAATGGCTCCAGGAGGAGTGAAATCACCCTGCCGGGGGAGATGCTCAGGGCATGCCAATGTGCAAGAAAAAGGAAAAAGGAAAAAAAAGGATCTGGGGAACAAAGAGGGGGTTTTTTTTGGTGGGGTAAATTTTTCCTTTCCTCAAGAGGAAGAAGGCACTGGGGATCAGAAAGAAACCCAGTCTTTTTCTTTCTGAAAACTGAATTTTATTTTATTCAAGGGAAGGAGAGGGCATTGAAAAAAAAACAATTTCACTGGAAAAAAAACCCACCTCCAAAAAAACCCCCAAACCCCAGAACATTTCCACAGAAATAATTCTCAAACAGAAGAATTTTTCTGCAGAAGAGAAAAACTCAGTGGGAGTTGGAGGGACACGACAGCAGCTAGTCCAAGGGATCCGTTGAGTAGAGAAAGAAGATCTGATGCTTTCCTCTTTTCCTCTTCTCTTTTTTTTTTTTTGGTTTTTTTTTGAAGCTACAGGTGCTTATTTTGTTGTGGCTCCACCTGAAGCTGCAAACCCCCATAACTTTAACCTGCTTCGTGCTGCTGAACACTCTGCAGCCTCAGGACTTGTTCTGGAGATCCGTCACCTCCTTGGCATGGGCATCGCGGTGTTACAAACAGCTTCAGCCTGGTGGGGAAAGGGAGGTTTGAAGAGGGGCTGTTGCCCCGGCGTGAGCTGCTGGGGCTGGGAAAGTCAGGGCAGACCTTCCTCCCACCGAGGGAAGGGATATGCATGAAATGGGGGAGCTGGTGGTGCCCTCCCCAAGATGGGGGAGCCTCTGATGTCTGGGGGTGCTGCCTGGGGGCTGCTGTGTTACTCTTGGCTGTTTGGGCACGAAGACTGGTATTGATGCTGTGGCCCCATGGGTGAAACTGGATTGGGACACGCTGCATTTTGCTGATAGAGGGCTGATCCTGAGCTGTCTGCCATGGCTCAACTGGGAAAACCAGGGCCGTAATTTCTCACCCAAAAGGATTAAACTGGGAGCCGGGAGCCATAGATGCCGTGCATGCCCTCAACATAACCCATGTGCAACAACAGTCTTTCCTGCTGTTGAACTGAGGGAGAAAGAGGCAAGGATGTAACCGGGTTCAAGAGGCCTTTGAGGGATGTAGGTTTGGGTCCAGGTGGATGTTCAAAGCCTCTTCCCCCAGGTGGAAGGAGGCCAGTCCATCGCGGCTGGGTAGGGAAGGCTTTTTAGGTGGGTAACCCCAGGCTGGAGTTCATGTTGTTTGATGGGCTCTGTAGAGCACTGGCTGTAACCAAGTCTGAACTCATTCTCCAGTGCCTGACTGGTTTCTGCTTCCCACCCATGGCTCCACACAGTTTGAGGCTCCAGACTTCCCTCAAACAGGCGAGCTGGACCTCATGCTCTCAGCCAAACTACCCAAGTCCCCTGTGCCCAGACAGCCCTTTTGTGAGGCTCCTGTTGATTCTGGCTGGCTGATGAGAGAGGAGAGAGTATCTCCTGGAGTTCCGTCACCTCTGCTCCTGGCTGGCCCCAGCACAGGAGCAGCTTAACAATGACCAAGATGAGGATTATGGCAACTTTTGACACATCTCAGGGGGTTATGTGGGAGAGAGCAGTTCAGGCAGAGGTTGAGACAGGGCCTGCCCGTCCCACCAAAAGGGCATCAAAGACCTGCTGTCAGAGATGCTCTGATGGATACCCTGCTCCCCATTAGCTACCCAGGGTCCCCATGAGATGAGTCTTGGAAAGAAAATCTCTTGCAAGTTGTGTTGATTACAATGATCTTGTCTAATTTAAACGGCAATTAAGAACCCATCATTAGACCTATGGTTCTCCAGCCGGAGCCTGCCATGGTGGGGAACGGGGACCACCACCTGGAGGCACCACAGGTGACTGGGTCTGGGTGCACAGTCCAACCATGGCTGCCCAAAAAGGGCAGAGCAGGGATGGATAAAAACCCCCAAAGAGATGAGACCAAGTCTTGGTGGTTCCATCCTGGAGTCCCTGGGGACAGGGAAACACGATGGCCTGGATGCAGCTGGCTGTGCAGTAGCCCCTGCATGATGTGGTGCTGGCTGCAAACTGGGGGGGTCTCTGTTGGCTCTCAGAGGTGGTGGAGGGGCTTTGGTGGAGGTGAGCTTTGTGGGTAGAGAGGTTTATGTCTCAGTGACTGGAGACCTGAGTTAGAAATGGGAGCTCAGGGTTCAAAAGTTTACGACTCGCCTGCGAGCGCCAGGAGCACGGGTTATCCTGGAGTTTCCAGCATTCTCCAAAGCCTCTTCCATCATGATTTATTCATCTGTGGGAAGCGCTAAGACGCAACACAACTCCCAAAGAGAGCATGAGCACAGCCTTAACCAGCTGTAACGTCAGGAAACTGCCTGTCTTCTGCAAGATCTGCTGAGCCTGGATATGCCGCAGCTCCACACCGTGCAGCCAAAGGCTCTTTTGCTTGGGCAGCTTCACCAAATCCCACTGGTGGGAAGGGTCCACGTCGTGATGAAACTCCTGGGTCAGCTCTGGTTATTGCCAGAGCAGTTCCTGGGATGGAAAACTATATGCTTGCTATACGTGTGGCTCTTTCCAAGCTGCCTGCCATGCATCCCACTGCTGGGAATCTCTTCTAGCAATGTATAAATCAGCCTGTTTCTTGGAAGTCTGCTTCTGCAGTCAAAGGGCAAAATTAAGAGCTTGAGTCTCCGCAGGAGTCCATTCTGGTATAATTCACAGCTTCCCCATGCACCCCAGCAGTGCATTTTGCCATGGTTTAAACGCACGCGTAACCCACATTTGATTATTGTTCACATTATTGCTATTTTACTGTTCTTGCTGCTATTAGCCCACGGTTGATGATGCTATGTTTGTGAGGCTGCGACCGGGGACTCCTTTGATATGCAGACATCTTGCCAATAGAAAATTCACTTGAGCAAATAAGTCTAAATTAGCGGCAGCTTTGTGTAGCTTTATTTCCCTCGTTGCACTCCCTTCACGACTGCAAATAATCCAATATAAGTGCTGAGGCTGGCCGGCCCCCGATGGGAAGCCTGATTGCTCTCCCCCCACAGCACTGGCAGCCAGGGATGGAGGAGAAGGAGCTCTGGACCATCCTGTACCAGCAGCGCTCTGCTCCGAAAGATGGGAGGGGGGCATTCAGATGGCAAATAATGATGGCAAAGGATCCAGGTGCAGCTTCTGAGCATCAACCCATTTGTCCGAACGGGCTGAAACCAGCCAGGATATGCCAAAGCTATGGGATGACAGACGGACAGATGGACCGTCTAACGCTTGCTTCCTCATCTGCAATAACCAGGGGAGGAAACGACTGCCCCTTTCCATCTTCCCTGTGCTGAAACATGTTGGTGGGCTACAGCAGGACCAAGTCCCTCCATGACTTTTTGTTGTTGTTGTTGTTTTTCTGTATGGGCACAGCTTCATCAGGGAGTTCGGGGTTGGGATGGGTCCATGTTGGCATATAAAGAAAATGTGGTCCTTCTGGGTGTCGGTCTGTCTCTCTGGTGTGCTTCAATGAGATTTAGAATATGAATTAACCCAAACCTCCTCGAAAAGAAAACCTGAGGCTGTTTCAAAGTTATCAGGCTGGGCTTGTGCTCTCTGCCCCTCTCTTCGTGGTGAACGGGCTCTCGATTCAGCCACGCAGCTGGGAAGCATCCCCATCAGGATGGGAAAGTTGAGGAGAGGGGGCCTGTGCTGGGAAGAACCCAAAATAACAAGCTGAGCAAAACCAAGCCATTAGGCAAAAACAAGCCCAAAATCCCTTTTTGAAAACAAAAAAAACCCCAAAAAAATCAACAAAACCCAGCTGTCAGACCCCCCCACCCAAATCCCTATTTGAGCAAAACCAAGCCATCAGACCCCAAAATCCCTATTTGAAAAAAACCTAGCTGTTGGATCCCAAAAATCTCCATTTGAAAAAAAGCAATTTATTGGACACTCAGATCCCTGTTTGTGCATAACCAAGTTGTCAGACCCCCAAATCCCTATTTGAAAAAAACACAGGCAGCCAGACCCCAAATTCCCCATTTGAGCAAAACCAAGCCATCGAACCCCAAAATCCCTATTTGTGCAAAAATAAGCTGTCAGACCCCAAAATTCCCATTTAAAAAAAAAAAAAAAACAGTCAGACCCCCAACACCCCTGTCTGAGCAAAACCAAGCCATCGGACACCCTCAAAATCCCAATTTGAGCAAAACCAAGCTGTCACACCCCAAAATCTCCGTTTGAGAAAAAAAAAACCCAAGTCATTAGACCCCCCAAATCCCCATTTGAGCAAAACCGAGCTGTCAGATCCCCAAATTCCTATTTGAGCACAACCGAGCTGTTGGACCCCAAAGTCCCCATTTGGGGACCTGGGGCTCATCTCCACCCCAATGGGAAGAAAGAGTTAAGATCCCGCGGGCGCGGGCCAGCGGTGGCCAATCAGGCCGAGCCCAGCGCAGCCCTTGGCCCCAGCCCAGCAGCAGGTTGCTCTCGGCAGGTATTTTTTTATTGTTTTTCCTGGGGTACCAAGCAGGGAGACGATGAACGCAGAGACCCACGGAGGACAGGGAGCTGGTGGATGCACCCCTGGGCTGCCCAGGTAAATCCTGGTGGGTGCTGGCTTTTGAGGGGGGTCTTTCCTTTCCTCTCCGTCCCCCTCTCGCTGGGTGTCTTTGTTCGAGCCCAGGAAGGGGCCAGGCAGGGGAACGAAGGGTGGATTAGCGCGGTGCTGAGCTGGTGGGACCCGCCGCAGGTGCTTTTTCAGGGTGGGACGTACCCCCCCCGGGGCTGCGTTTGCACCGGGGGTGGTAGCAGAGATGGGGTGCACAGAGGGGTGTTGCTCAGGGTGAGGGGAGCTGCTATTTCGCCCCCTGCTCTCACCCTGGATCCAGCTGGCACCCACCAGCACCGGGACCTTGTACCCCGATGGGTTTTGGGGCACCACCGGGGTTAGCAGCACTAATCCCGGCGGTGGGGACAAGCCACTGTGGGGACAGGCCACCATGGGGGCTTGCTCCAAGCACCGCGTCCGGGAAGGAGCGAGCACATCCCTGGCTGCCTCCGCGCCCTTGAAATTCCTCAGGGCAAGTTAATGATAAATCATGGCCAGGTCAGTGGCGTGAGTGGTGGGTGGGAGCCGGTGGTGTGTCCCCTTGTTGTCCTTCCTGCTGGGACAGAAGTTTGGGCAAGGTCTGGGGATGGCAGGGCCAGGCAGGGGCCGTGGGGATGGCTGCTTGGCACCTCTCTGGAGGTGATGGTTCACCCCAAAGGGCAGGATCAGGCCTCTCCCCTGGAATACTCAGCCCAGGCAGGGGTCTAAATCGTGCGGGGGGGCGGATCTGGTGCCAAGAAGGGTACTCCTGGTCCCACCACAAGGCGTTCAGGGCCAAGGAGTGGATCTATAGCAGGGGATCACATTGGGATCCCCCAAGATTTGGGATGTGGGGCCAGATGAGGATGCTCAGGCAGTCGCTGGGGTGCTGGCAAGGAATGTAGCTCCCCATGGGGGGACTTTCAGGGGACAGCACCCTGTGATGGGCCATGAGCTTCCCCATCCCCCCTGCTACAATAATCTGCATCAGGCAGCACCATGGTCTCAACCAGCAGCAGCTCAGCTCCAGCCACCTTGCCGAGGAGGCAGCCCCTTAATAAAGGGAAACTGAGGCACAGAGGGCTGGGATGACTTCAAGGGAGAACTCTGCCAACAACACGGCCCCACTGCCCTGGCCAGGGCAATGCCAGCAGATAGCCCCAGTGTGGCTTGCAAAACCTCCATCCTCCACAGCAGGATAATTTATGGTGGAAGGGACCTTGGGGGTCCCCAGGCCACGTTGCTGCTCGAGGCAGGCTCAGCTACAAGGCCAGACCCTGCTTGGTCCATTCAGGGCTTGAAAACCTCCAAGGATGGAGCCCAGAAACCTCCCTGGGACCCCATACAAATCACAGAGCACCATGTTACATCTCCATGTTCCCCAAGGAGGTTTCTCTGGGGCTTTGCCCACCTCGCTGCAGCCTCCAGAGCAATTTTGATTTCTTGCCTTAATGGAGCAGCTCAAGACTGGCACAGCCTGCTGGGTGCTTGGCTTTTTATTCCACAGCTTTGTCTGCTCTTTGGGATCCAGGAGCTGCGGTGGGAATGGGCTTGGGACAGGCGGAGCAGCTCATTCTGGATGAGCAATAGTAATGCCCAGATTGATTTATTGATTATTTTTTTTTTTTCTGTCAATAAGGGGTTTCCAAGTAGCTGCTGGGCTCTCTGAGCCTCGTGCTTGTAGGGGGATGCTCTGGGGCAGCGGCGTGGTCCACAAGCATGAACCCAGCACAAGCCTCTGGTGCTCTTCAGCATCCTCACCATCATCACCCCTGGGGAGGAGCCCAGCTGCTGTAGCAAAGTGCAATCAATGCAGGCAGGGACTCTTGTGTCACTGCATGTGACAGAGGCACAGCCCAGGTCTAGCGCATAGACAGGGAGGGGGTGTCCATTCCAGGAGCGCCCCTGGGGAGTGACGAGGGAAGGACAACAGGCAGGAGGGCACAGAGCCAAGGCCAGGTGCTCCATGACGTTTTTGGCTGTGCTTCGCTGTGATTCCCCTTCCTGGGGGATGGGGACTGGGAGGGGTGGCCGTGGAGCGTGTCCCTGAAACACAGAGGCCAACCAAGGAGGAAAACCAAAAGCAAAGCAGGAGGCGTAGCAGGGGGAAGGTGGAGCAGGCGGCACTGTTCAGGCTTTGTCTGGGGAGAACAATGGGGCCTTTATGGAGGAAGGGAGATGGCAGGGTTGGCAGGCTGGCAGGGACAATTTGGTACACAGAGTGTCCCTTGGCCAGCTGGGGGGACAGGGAACTGGGACATGGGATGTGGGATGGGACGGGTTGGTACCCAAAGTGTCCCTTGGCCAGCTGGGGGAAAAGAGAACTGGGACGTGGGATGTGGGATGGGACGGGTTGGTACCCAAAATGTCCCTTGGCCAGCTGGGGGGACAGGGAACTGGGACATGGGATGTGGGATGGGACAGCCTGGTACCCAGTACGTCCCTTGGCCAGCTGGGGGAAAAGGGAACTGGGATGTCGGACATGGGATGGGACAGGTTGGTACCCAAAGTGTCCCTTGGCCAGCTGGAGGGACAGGGAACTGGGACGGGACAGATTTGTACCCAGTATGTCCCTTGGCCAGCAGGGAAGATGGGGAAACTGGGACATCAGAGATGGGACAGGGGATGGGCCAGTTTGGTACCTAACATATCCTCAGGTGGTGGGACTGGTCCCAAGGTGTCACTGCAAGCCCCACATACACTGACCACATCAGGACAGAGCTGATACGGCTCTCCCTGCTGCCCGCATATGGGGTCCTGATCCACAGCCACCCCTCCCAAATCCTTTTGCAATGGGAATCATGGTGGATGGTTTATTAGAGCACATTGGGCTGGTTCTGGGGATCCCAGGAACCCTTGCAGCTGAGAGTGAGGAGCATCCCATGCTGGGGACATCCTGGACCTTGGCAGAGGGACCTTGGGGATGGAGAAAGCCGTCATCCCATGGGCTCTCCCTCGACAGCCCAACGCAAGCTCTCAGGAAGAGCCGCCTGGGTCTTTTCATCTCATCTCTTTTGTTTCAGGCTTATTATGTAAATAGCTGATTCGGCCTGTAATGAGAAAGTAGTTTCCCAGAATACAAAAGGCTGTAATTATCTCATTAGCAGGCGGAAAGGAAAAGGAAATGTTTTTAAGCCGCTTGCTTTCATTTCCCACAGCAGCCCAAGAAAGCGCAGCCCCTGAAGCGGGGACCTCCCTGCCCCGAATCCTGCCCCACCCCCCCCCCCCCGCCCCCCCCCGTT
>NW_009259789.1:188039-208021 GCF_000687185.1 Egretta garzetta | reverse complement strand
CCCACCTGATGCTGCCACATTTGCAGGAGAGAAAAGCAAAGCATGGTCCTCACGCCTCAGAAATAGCCATGTACTGGGGGGGCTGACAGCTTTTAACTGGGCCCAGTTATCCAGAGGATGCTGTGGGTCCCTGTGTGGACCCCCCAGTGCTCTCAGATGCTGGGACAGGAGGTGGTGTTGGAAAGTGGGGGGTCACAGAGGGACAGGATGGTCCCCATCTTCCCAAAGTGGATGTTCCTCAGCTGCTGTGGTTGCCTACCTGCAACAGAATGCAATAGGAAATAGCCTTAGGCCACACGGAGCTAGCTCCCAGGAGAAGGCACCTAGGATGGCTTTGGTGTTGCTTTGCTTTCCGAATTCGTGCCTTGTTGGCTTCTAGCTGAACACCCAACCCTTGCGGGGGCAGGTAGGAGCCAGGTAGGAGGTCTCTGCAAAGCACCCCAGGCTGCAGTCAGGAGCTGGTCCTTGCCGAGGTCTCCAAACCCCCTTCTGGTGGGGTTTGCTCCTGCCCACACTCTCTGTTCCTCTACCCTGATCATGGCCCTTTGGTCCTGGCTGAGTCCTCAGTGAACTGGCTGGGAGCTGCCAACACAGCAGCAAACTGCTTGTTGGTTTGGGTTGACTTTCTGCCAGATTTGTGAGCTGGATCAGGCCATGGAGCGCCAAGGAGCAGCATAGCTGGATGGGATCTCTCCTACGGCAGGGACTCGATGGAAAGCTGGTTACGTGCCACGATTCCTGCAGTTCCCCAGGGGATTTGCCTGGCTCCAAGGAAAAAACTGCAGGGCTCACTCAAACCACAGGGTCTTGGGGAGAGAAAACACACTTTCTACTCATTTTTGCATGCAAAGCCAGCGCCAGAGCTTAAGTATCATGTAGCTCCTCATCAACACCTCCCTGGCAAGCCCTGGGCAGAGATGCAGGACAGCCAAGCAGCGCTGATATACCCCACTGGAGAACGGCCCTAGCAAATCAGCCCTTCTTAACATCAACATTAGCTTTAACAAAAGCAAATATCTAACGCAGGACTGGTGCATTCACTACATGCCATCACCCTCCTCATTGCAGCCAGGAGCCTCTTCCAAAACCTCCTTAAGACATAACGATGGGGCTTCTCCAGCCTGGATGTGTCTTACAGCACAGATTTGCAGTGACTTGGTGCAACAGCCCTAGGCACCTCATGGTGCAAAAGGGGCTGAGGCTCAAAGAGCAGCTCAGCTGAGCCCTAGGAGATGCTGGGCAATGTCCTGCTGGAGTTTGGAGTCTGCCCTTGCACCGAGGGCTTGGCTATCTCTTTGTAGCCCAGCAGCAATCACAAAGCCTTTGCAGAGAGGGATGCAAGATGGGCAGACATGCAGCAGCCCCATGGTCAAAGAGGTATCTGAAGGTGGCTACAAGGACTTGGCACTCCTCACCCTCCAACCTGCCTTCCCAAATTTGCTTTTTGGTCCCAAGTGGGGGGAATTGGTCCCCATTGCAAAGCTCCCACTTCCTTTGGCAGGGATGACATCGTCTGGCTTTTGGTTGTGGAAAAAACTTGTGGTTGAAAAGCCCGAGATTTGCATGTTTTCGCAGACAGGTTCAAGCGCTTTTGTGCCATATTTCAGCGGTGGAGGAAAACCTGGCAGCCACCAAGCCAGGATGTCGGAGCAGGGGGGGAAGAGGAGTGGGAGGAGGTGCAGAAAAGAGCCACAAGATATACTTGAGGGCTGGAAAAAATGTCTGTGAGAGATGGGAAAAGTTCATTCTGTTCCCCTCTTCAAACCAAGGCAACTTGAGAAGGGTGTAGGAGAAAGGGAGGTGCCGACGCAGTGGAGCCAGGTGGGAGGGGAGCGGTGGTGTCCCTGCCTCTTGAATCGACCCTTGCGGAGGTGCTCTCAGCCAGGTTTGGGTCCAACGTGGCCATAAGGAGGTGACACCTGATGGCCTGTGACACACAGGAGGCAGAGCAGTAGCTGAATGGTCTTTTTGGAGGATGTGATGTGCAAGAAGAGGCTCAAGGTTGTTTGCTCAGCCCGGAGAAGAAAAGGGATGTGGCTGCAAGTTGCATCTAAAACTAACTCGTGGGAAAACAAAAACCTTCTCGGAGGTGCACGGTGGTACAACTGAGGCAAGCAGTGCATTTTTGCAGGGCAAGGTGGGAGTGTTAAGAAGTGAGGCAGGTCCATCCGACCCTTCTCCAGCACTGCAGTGGTCCTCCCTGTGCCCATGCTTGCCATCCCCAGCCCAGGCAGGGAACAGGAGGTGGGCTCCCATCTCACCATCATCGCTGGAGTGTCTCATGGGACCAACCCAAGCAACAACCTTAGAGGTGCCAGTAGCCTTGCTAAGGCCCGGATTCAAAACACCTCCAAGGATATATTGGCTCAGCCTGATTGCAGGTCTTGGATTTCATCGGTGGCTTTTCTCCAGGGCTTGTTAATGCTTCTCCAGACACATGAGGTTTTGCTCCCTACAGGGTCTGCTGTCTCCTCGCTGCTACCCCATTACTGGCCTTCCCTTCCTTCTCCATATCTTTCTGGAGGAAGCTGGAAGAGCCACAGCAAATTTGTTTTCACCCCTTTCACACCGTTTCTAACCTGCTCCACCACCCCAGGACGTGAACAACTTTTTTCCTCCAGCCATACCAGCTCTCTGGCACCGCTGCCAACAAACCGGAGAGCCACCGGAGCCCTAAACACAGCTCACGTGTAGGTCCTACTCCTCCCCACCCCCAAAAAAATGCATGTTTTCATTGTGTCAGTAATTGCACGCTCATTAAAACAGACACAAACAAACCAAACTATCGAAGGTCACGGGCACACCTGTGGGGTAGGTGGGGGCAATTTTTGACCTTCAGATGCCTTTGCTGCCCGCCCTGCCAGGACCACATGCCTGGGCCGGTGCGCGTGCCAAGGCACTGCCTTGCTTTCGGTCTGTTTGCTGGAGCGCTCTCTGCCCAAGACCAGTGATTGATTTCCTTCTGGCATGGCACGGTGCCTAGGTATGTTTCCCAAAGGCCTTTGTTACCGGAGTGTTAACAATTAACCTACTCAGGCAGAAACAGAGCCAGGCCTTCATAATCTAGGCTTAGTTAACCATTCAGCTGCTTATCTGAAAGCAATTTTTCTATCTGCCTAACAGGAAGGTATTCGCTAACTCACGTGGGTAAAGTAAGTGTGATGATGCAGGAGTTCTTTTAGAGATTATTACCTGTCCAGTAGCATCGATGGGTCCCTCAGAGCTGCAGGCATGGTAGGAAACCAATGGTAAGAGATGGCCATGAAGACCTTACCCACCACAGCTGGGGAAAAGGAAATTTCACCCCAGCTTTTCTGCATCAGGCACAGAAATATTGCTATCTTCAAGGCAGGGCTGCTGGAGGAAAGGCCAAGGGGCCACCGCGGTTGGATGGGACGGGGAGGTTGTGCAACATGGAGATGGCGGGGAGCTGCACCATTGCATGAAGTCCTGGTATCCCTGGCCAGACAGGAGGCTGGCTGTACCGATGAGACACAACACCCTTCCTAGGTAAGGTGCTGGCATGGAGATGCCTACCAGGAAAGGTGCTTTGAATTGATCCAGGTAGACAAAGAAACCCTTTTCAGCTTTTATTAACACAGTAATGCTGGGAAATGGGAAATTAGCTCAGCATTTGTTCTGGAAAGGTTCCCTTCTCCTCCTTTGTGTCTGCAGAAAGTCCCTTCGCTTGCGTTCCTGCTGTAACCACATGGCTCCAGGGAACCAGAATCTGGCAAAGGCTGAGTGTTGGCTCTCGGAGGTGGTGGCTGTTGTGATGGATGGACAGACAGAGGTCACTCAGGAGCAATTTGGGTAGAGCTGGTCCTCCTCGTGAGGTGGGCTGGACCTGGTGTCTTCTTGAGAGCCTGATGTGGATGGAGAGAGAAGTGGTCCAGGTCCCTCCTCACCTCCTACACCACAGATCGGGTGTAACATCTGGAAAGGGCAGTGGCTGGCAGGTTGCTTAAAATTCCTGGTTTGGTTTTCCTCCTGTCTGGAGCCTCTCCACACAACCATGGGGCAGGGGAAGCCACTTTTGCCCCTCTGCCATGGCTCGGGGGTCTCTTCCAAGCCCAGCCGTGCCTGGAGGTGACTTCTCTTTCTTTCTAAAGGCCGGACTTGGGAGTGAAATGCTGGTAAAGGCAAGCCAGTTCCACTGTATTCACGGACTGCCAGGCTCAGCATCCTCGTTTCTCTCATTGAGAATCACCCATAAACCCAATTTTAGTTCACGTTCCCACGGGAGGGAGGTGGTTATGAGATTTAAGAGGCAGAAATGCCCTGGGGAAGTTTTTAATCATGCATTCCTCCAAACCTGGAAGGAGAAAAAAAGACCATCTAGCTCTGTGCCGGAGCCTGGCAGCATTATTCTTTACCTCCCTGTGCTCAAAACTTGATTTCAGAGTTCACCTGAGGAATGACGCAAGTAAAACCTGACTGGGAACCAGAGCTGGCCAGAAGACACAGAAGTGAGAGCCATTGTTCTTGAAAAAATGGCCCTTTTTGGCAAACAAAGCTGTTTGTTAGGGATCTGTTGGCACTTCTGGAATCTCCTTAGTAACATATTTGTAATGCTTGTCCGTATGCTCTGCTTATCAGATCCCGGGTTTACAGCAAACATAAGCTAATAATCATTTTTTTCAGAGTATTTTCTTGGATGATTCCCAGTTAAAAGGGAAAAAAAAATAAAACCCTTGGAAAAGATCCATTTTCAGAGCCTGGCCCTGTGGGGCAGCTTTGACCCCACATCCCGAGAAGGCAGCGGAAGCTTTTGGATTGCTGGCACTGAATGGGAATGCTCACTCAACCTCCCAGTGGGCTTGGGTCTCCAAGGGCAGGGAAAGGCTGTGATACTCTGATGGTGAAGACCACCGCTGGAGATGCCCTGGGGCTGAGCAGACACCTTCTTCCAAGGTGTCCTGGAGGGCACTGTCATGACACATACAAATATCTTAAGGGTGGAAGTCACGAGGACGGAGCCATACTCTTTGCAGTGGTGTCCAGCGACAGGACAAAGGGCAATGGGCACAAACTGAGACATAAGAGGTTTCAGTTGAATATGAGGAAAAACTTCTTTACTCTGAGGGTGCCCGAGCCCTGGCCCAGGCTGCGCAGGGGGGCTGTGGAGTCTCCTTCTCTGGAGATATTCAAAGCCTACCTGGACGAAGTCCTGTGTAACATGCTCTAGGAGAACCTGCTTGAGCAGGGGGGTTGGACTAATGATCTCCTGAGGTTCCATTCCAACCCCTGCCATTCTGGGATTATGTGATTCTGTGACTCTGCCCAGGCTGTGGCTCTTGCCGGGCTACGGACACTTGGCTTCCCTTGTTGTTGTGTTGGCTTTTTTTTTTTTTTCCCGGAAGGATCAAACTTTCCGGTGACCTCATCCTACCCTCATAAAATCCATGTAAATGTGCAAATGTCACCGTGGAATTTACCCAGCAAGGAAAAGGTAACCTGGATTTCTCTGCCGCTGGTTGAGCAGGGCTGGGGAGGACTGCACGGAGGCGATGCAGGTACTGCCTTTCCCTTGGCTGGAGCTGAGACCTTCCAGCACATCTCTCCTGTGGTGGCTGGTGTCCCATAAAAAAAGACACGACCTATAAAGATCCCAAAGTCACTGAAAGGCAGGTTATTCCAAAATTAGCAGAACAAAAAGTCTTCCCTCGACTAACAAAATCCAAAGGCACTGTGGGCTGAGTGTGGCTTCAGATGGGCAGGCTCCATCCCTCCTCACCACTCCGTAGCTCAAGTCTCCAGGTTCCCAGCAGACACCTAGATTGATCCCTGAGCATCATGCATCCATGAACTGCCTATGGCGTTGTTCTTTGGAAAGTGCCTTCGGGGTGCAACGGGGTTGTGAGCCTTTGAGTCCTGCTCGGTGCGTTGGAGAGAGTCATGTCTGAATGTCACACGCCAGTTGTGTGACCAGACCTGGCCACTCCTCTCTGCTGGTGGAGGTTTTGTTACTTATGACTGATAAACATTTACAGGTTTTGATTGTAGTGGGTCCCCATGCCGCACCATGCGATGCGTGTGTGATATTCGCTTGCTGCGCGGCCCTTTAGACCTCAGCCAGTGTGTGACATGGAGACATGTCCGTGTTGGGGGACAGAGGTGCAAGCTGCAGGAGGTCATTAGCAGTGACTACAAAGCGTTCACCCAACGCTCATCGCTTCATATTGCCTGTGGTTCATAGAACCATAGAATCGTTTAGGTCGGAAAGGACCTTTAAGCTCCCCCAGCCCAAACATTCCCCTACCCCTGCCATCCCACCCCCAAACCCTGGCCCTCAGCACTGCGTCTGCCCGGCTGTTAAATCCCCCCAGGGGTGGGGACTTGACCACTTCCCTGGGTAAGTCCCCTGGGGACCCTCCTTGGGTGGGGTGGGGTGCAAGGGGATGGAGAAGGTTACACCACCATGCACCATTCTCCTCTGCCTCGCAGCTGTGTTGTCCCCTCTCCATGATGGGGTACCTCTGACATGTCCCAGACCACAGAGGCTCCTTCACACCTGAACAGTTCAGCTGGGATGGTGGCTTTCACCAGGGCACCCCCTTAAATCACTTTTTCCCTCTGTGACCTCCTCCCTTCCCCACTCTGCCTCAGAGGAGCTTGCCCAGCTCGCTGTAGGTGTCAGCTCCGTGTCCTCTCCCATCGGCACAGCAGTTTGCCACGTCTGTCTGCCAGCCCCACAATCGGGCCATATTTTGGACAGGGCAGCTTTCTATGAGAAGATCAGGACACCAGAAAAAGGGAGGAGGCTACAGGCTACGCCTGGCAGAAGCCCCCAGAAATGCAATTTAATAAAAGCGAAGCCAAGCAGCCCAGACCCTGCTTTAACCTTTTTAATTTTTTTCTTTTCCATTCCATTATTAGCGCAAATAGCAAGACCCCGTGGGACACCACATCGGAGCTGAGCTCTAGACCTAAGCAAGCTCTCCAGGCAAATAAACCCAGCTCTCCTGCTTTACTTGGGGAGGGCTGATTTAACATCCCTACCCCAAGAAGAAGGAAAAACCCCACTGAAATGGGGATTTTCTCCATCTCCCCTACCTGCTGGCCCTGCCTGTGCTCCCCCCAGCACTGAACCTCTCTCCAAAGGGCATCACTTTTGTTATCCCTCTTTTATCCAGGGGGAAACCTGCACCTCCCTAAATCCTGCTTTAGTCTTCACGCTGCCAGGATGGTTTATCCTGGGAAACCTGGATCTGAGGACTCCTGGGACCAAAAAACCCAGCCTTTCTGGCCCATGGGGACCAAGCCAATGAACTCAGTAGGGTTGGGTGGTCACTGGTCAGCTAAGTGTCTACAGCCTTTCAGGAAGTTCTAAATTGTGAAACCTGTCTTAGTGCCAGTAGCTCTGGACCTTGACCGCCTCAGCTGATAATAAATTCTGCACCAATGCAACAAGAAGTATTTGGAGAATTTCCCCAAAACACAGATGTGAATAGGCCTGGGTGCCTACGAAGCCAGAGCTGAAATAGCAGGACTGGGATTTATGATGGTGATAGAGCTGAGGAAAAGCACCCAGATATGCAAAGATTTGTCCCAGTGTCTTTGACCTGGTCAAAACCATTATCTGCACGTTATCTGCTCCCCATGGCCTGTTTTTGGCCAATCCAAGGTACTGCCTAGATAAGAACAAAATGGAGCAGGGGGATAAAGGTTTAAAAGAAAAATTAGGATGACACCTGGACAAAAGCATCTTTTTAAAAGCTCAAGTCCACAGGACAACACTCCCAAGGAAGAGATGGAAAGCTTAAGCCCCGTTGAATCATCCCTAAGGGATGTGCTGGAGGGATCAATAGTGTATGAGCCTACAGATGGACCGGGGCTGGAAACCTTCCTTCCCCATGGCCACACAAACTTGTTTAAATCTGGGAAAAGTGACAGAAATAATTTAAGCTGGGAAACTGCAAACGGTCCTGTCCAACCAATGCTGTAGAGCTGTGCCCACTAAAATCCATGCAACCCCCTCCCGGGGGAGCACCTAGTCCTTGGACTGAGAGGCTTAAGAGCAGCTCTTTTGCATAGCAGTGAGTGGAATTTGGGGGACCAATGCACGCTGCTCTTTCAAGGGGGGCTGGAGGTCATGGAGAGAACAGCCCCATCGTCTGCTCCATACCATATACCGAGGCATGACAGCTTCTGTCCTTGCATCACCCAGCCCAGAGATTTGCTCATCTCTGCACATTGCCAATCTGCAAAGGGTATGGAAGATCAAAGGCATCTCTTTAACAGTCCTTTCCTTTTCCTCCTTCCCCCAGTGCCACTGACCTGTGCCTCCACCTCACCTCTGCGCTGCCATGGCCACGCTAGAGACGCTGCCCGTTCTTAGTGACCCAACCTACCCCAGCCCGGAGAACTTCCACGGTTTTGCTGCCCGGCCATCCCAACCCACCTCCCAGAGCACCATGGGGAGCGTGGGCAGTGGAGTTGCCAACGACCAAGAGTTTGCCATGAAGAGCGTGGGGACCCGGACGCAGAGCAGTGGCCGGCAGACGGAGGGGTCTCGCAACGGGTACTCCACGCGGGAGATCTCCAACCGCTACTCCGGCGAGGAGAAGACATACAGGTCCGAGAAGGTCTCCAATTCCCTCTACATCAATGGCGACCTGCGCAAGAGTGAGAAGGTGAAGATGGACATCTGTGGGAATGTGACCACCAACAATGAGAAGAATATGCCGCCTCCTCCCCAATACCGAGAGCCCAGTAACCCACCAAAGATATTGCCAATCTCCGGCAAACTAGACCAGGTGAGAATCCCCACCTCCTGGAGCAGTGGGATGACTGTGGCACATCTCTAAGAACACAGACCAGGAAGCCTTGGGCAACAGTGCAATCCTGACAGTCTAATTCTTACTATTGTCAGGACAAGGGGTAATGGTTTTAAACTAAAACAGGGTAGGTTTAGACTAGATATAAGGAAGAAATCCTTTACAATGAGGGTGGTAAAACACTGGAACAGGTTGCCCAGAGAGGTGGTGGAGGCCCCATCCCTGGGAACATTCCAGGCCAGGTTGGACGGGGCTGTGAGCAACCTGATCTAGTTAGCAGAGTCCCTGCTCACTGCAGGGGGGTTGGACTAGATGACCTCCAGGGGTCCCTTCCAACCCAAAACATTCTATGATTCTATGATTCTATGATACTATGGAGATAGCATCATTTTTATGTACAGATAATAGAGTTCTTATTACTTTCAGGGGGTTGAGCATAGAGGAATGTTAGTTCTTGAGGAACCCAAGAGCATGATCACAAGTCTTCCACAGCCAAGTTTCCAGCTCATTTAAGCCTGTATTTAAGTCACTGGCTATTCCAATCTACCCGACATGCTGTGCCTACATTCCCAGTTGATAGGGAGGGAGCTGGAGTCAGCTCTCATTTCTTTAAGTCCAGCTTCTGAGTCCCACTCTTTTGTTTCATGCCATTTATTAGGCAATCTCACTGCCATCAAAAGGTGTTGCTTGAAGGCATCTATGAGCATCTGTTCAAAATCCCAGCACCCCTTATGAGGGGCAAATTGACAAGGCTTTAAAACTACCCCTGTATGTGTTATCACCCATCCTAGCCCAGTCCTCAGGGCTCGTATCGGCTTCAGGGGGCAAACACCTCCCAGAGCCAGCGGTGTTTTATGTAGCCTGCTGCTCCGCTCCAGCGACTCCCATAATTTCTGCTCTGGGGAGGCTGCCTTGTGCAGTATTATTTCTGCAGCGTTTGGTGGCCTTTTCTCCTGGGTTGTTAATCCACTGGCCCCTGTAGTTCATCTCAGTCCCACATGCCAGGCACCAGGTTTTTGGTCTCCAACCTCACCTGCTCATCAGGGCTCGTTCTGTTTCTCCTGGAAGGATTTTCAAAACATCTTTGCTAATAAAAAGTGGCTTCCTCTGGGTTAATTTTCACCTGAAACCCAACGTACAGTAGGGGAGACTCAATCCCATTTTGAGGAAAATTTTGTTTCTCTAAGTGCATTCACGGGGCAAGGAATGTGCAAGGTTTTAAAATCCTTTCCAAATCCTTTACAGCTGCAGTCCATTCTACCCCCAGCATTGCTTAGGGCCACAGGAAACACAAACTTTCAAATGAAGGGCAGCTTCAGCATCTTCCCTGCTTGGTGTCGCTGCTGGGGTCACAGCTCCTACCTATTCCTGTCCGACCATAAGCAGGACAGGAGAGATGACTGCCAGCAGGAGGGAAACGCGGTGCCCCTGGGGCACAACAGCTGCTAATGCAAGGGTTCAATTCAGTTTTCAGCAAAAGGGAAATGCACCCTCAGTGCTAGAAGTCCTTCAAAAGATAATCAGCCAAAATCAAAGAGTTGTTTTGATCAGGTCTGGTAGGCAGGTGGCAGCCCTCCTTCTTGCAAAGAGAGCTAAGAGGAGCCAAGGAGTATTCTAGGGAAAATCATGGAGATTTGGGGTGAGTCAAGGTTGGGTTGTTTTTTCAGTTGGGGCAAGGGAAGAGAAAGGAGGGGAGAAAGCCCTACAAGTGAATGCAGGTCCCTCATGTTAAATCCCAAATGGCCCAGGGTGTAATAAGGCTGAGAAATATGGAGCTAGCCCAAGACGTCTTAGCTCCATCAGCCCCCGCCTGTGCCGTTGTATCTCTTGTGTGTGTTGTTACCAAGCTTCCTGCTATGTTTGATGTGTGGTCCTTTTTCCTTTTGCAGAGCAATGAGCCCTTAGTTAGACCCTCAGCCTTTAAACCAGTAGTTCCTAAAAACTTCCATTCCATGCAGAACCTCTGCCCGCCGCAGAGCAACGGGGTGACAGAGAACAGAAAGAGCTTGAACCATGCCAACAGCAATAGCCCGTCCGCACCCAAAAGTGGACTCGACAAGAGCAGCCTTAACAGGACTACAAACCAAGTGGGGGGCCTTTCAGATTCAGGCCGTAACTCATTAACGAGCCTGCCCACGTACGGGACAGGCTACAGCCAGCACGTGGGTCCAATGAGCGCCTCCACGAGCCACATCAACCGCATCGGTACAACCTACGTGGACAAGAACATCGTGGGATACAATGGGATATCTACCTCAGACAGCGGGCGGTCTTCGAGCAAGAGCACCTCTTCGTTCAACAGACTGAACCATCTCAATGAAACAATGCCTTTCCACTCGCCTTCAACGGACGACATCATCCAAGATCTGGAAGATCGGCTGTGGGAGAAGGAGCAGGAGGTCCTCCAGATGCGAAGGAACTTGGACAAAAGCGAGGCAGCCATCTTCCAAGTGTTCGAGGAGAAGCAGAAGATCTGGGAGAGGGAAATGGAGGACCTGAGGCAAAACTATGCCAACAAATTGCAACAAGTCTCCAAAAAGGCACAGCGGGCTCAGCAGGCCTTGCAGCTCCAAATCTTCAAGCTCCAGCAAGAGAAAAAAAAACTCCAAGATGATACGGGACAACTCCTCCAGCAACGAGAGGAGCTGGAGAAGAAATTTGTGGCTTTCAAGAAGGAACAGGCTGAGTTTCTCCCAAAGATTGAAGAGACCAAGTGGGAGGTAAGACCCTTGTTCTAACAGACCTTGAGTGAGGTTTTCACTGAGGGCTCTGATAGTCCAAAATACCTCCCATTTGCCCTAAGTGGACACCACAGACAATGGCTATGGGTTGGTGGCCTCCAGGTAACAGATGACACTTCAGTCACCTCTTTGTTTGTCTGAGCCCCAAGCCTGTAGTTTTTAATTAAACTAAAATGAGCACAATTTTTTTGCGCATGCTTCCCGTGCTGGTTAATAATTTGGCTTCACAGTCAGGTCATTCCAGCGGGTGACATTTGAATCCAGTTTCAGTGAATACAGATCTTTCCAAACAGGTATTTGTGCCTACCGAAATGGGGTTTAAGTCTATTTTAATTAAATTCTTCTGACATCTGCGTTTGGGCAAACCCTGAAGCCACTTTTCAAATATTTGATTATTTTTTTTTTTAATTTGAGATATAAAGCAAGTAAGCTAAGTATGCTACAGATAGCCAAGTCTACCTCATGTTTTCCATTGTTACATGCTGTTTTCAGTTGCTAATAAGTTTATCTCTCTTAAAAGGCTGAAAGGCAAATTCCTCCTTCTAGTTCTCCTTTTGAGTCTCAGATTTTTTTTCTTACTGTTTCTATTTTTAGAACATTTTATCAAAGTCTGTTTGTATAGCCAGTGCTAACATTTTTTTTTCCCAGCTTGATCATGTGAAGAATTTTAATCCTTCCATGGACTAGCTAGAAACTTTAAATTTATTAAGAGTGCAGAGGCAAAACATAGCTCTAGAATCAAGAAGACCCGATTCTGCTAATCCTGATGGAAAGTCAATGAAGCTGGGATTAATTAGGCTCTGAAATGTGCTACTTGCAGATGTTCAGCAGAGCTTATTAGAGGCTTGCTGTAAAATCTCTGCAAGTTACATCCCAGAACAAGCAGGCTGCATTGTCCCACATGATGCCTTCTTTTGGCCAGCTGCTCTGCCCTGGTCTTTTGTGTCTTCCAACAAGTTACGGCTGGAAAGTTCCCTGATTTTGCACCAGTAAAACTGGAGATGGGCTTTTGATGATTTGCTTCTCTGCTACAGTTCTGTCTGTAACAGCTAACCCAGTGATATCGATGCAAAGATAGGGACTCAGCTTGTGGATCAAGACACCTAACATTTGTAGACACCTATGCTTGTTGACTTGTTGACTTGCTCTCCAGGCTCCACAGACTGTACTGTCTAGATCTCCACAACACCCAAGCAGAGGCCAAAATTTAAGTGGTTTAATCTGTAAGTTGATTCCTATCCAAGCTGTTCTTCATCATGTATTTCTCTGCCTTTTGGGAAGAGTTAGCCCATGGAGAGCACTTTGAGTAAATTGTGCGGGGTTTTTAGCTAGGCAGTAACTACACCACTTTACAGCTAAACCAGTGCGATACAGTTCTGCATCTGCTGCAGACAAGGGCTGGTGTGGATGTGGGTACTCACAGAGTTAGGTCTGCATGGTCAACCACCACAGCTGTCAGCTCCAGGGAAAGCTGCTACCAGTAGGAAGTGACTTGGGAACATCTTCTAGCTCTTCAGCTATTCGTAGTGAGCACTGGACTATCCCGATAGTTGAGCCTTGAGGTCTTGCTCAACATTATGCACCAGGCAAGTCCTTTATAGCAGAGGAAGATGGAGGCTGCAATGAGGGCAGTGGAGAGGAGGGTTTGTCTGAGGAACATTGACCCAACGGGAGCAGAGCAGCAAGGGACTTTTCAGGCACTGCAGGAGGGAGGAAAGGTTAAACATTTCACGTGTGACAAGAGACAGGAGCTTCAGAAGGATGAGACACCCCAGTCTGGAGGTGGCTACCAAGTTTATTTTTAATTATGCCTATCCTCTCTGATCACTGATGGTTCCTTGATGCTGCTCCCCAGCCCAGACTCCTGCCAGCATAGGTAGGGACTGTTTGCCTCTAGAGTCGTCCACAGTAGCCAGATCAGATCTGCCAGTGCAGAGCCCTGAAAACCATGGAGCTGATGGGAAAAATTAGGGGTTGGTCATTTTTACGGTTCACTTCCAATACCCACAACTATTCATGCAACTGTCACCTTTGGTGGACCATGCAGGAGCAGAGGAGTGTCACATTGAATGGTGACACCCAGGTAATGCCAATACACACTGCAGCAAGGGTATTTCCACCGGGTTTCTGTACCCTACCACGTGGGTGAGACTTGAGCCAGTCAGGATGAAAACTGAAACTCCAGTGCCCAAGGACAGCGCACGCTAGCCCCATTCAGCAAGGGTGAGTTGCAGCGCTCTCCTTGACCTTTGGCAGGGGTGCTGTCACTCTTTATGCCCAGCCCCAGAAGAATTAAATACCAGTCCCTGGACTGTCCCCAGTGAAGTGAACCCTAAAATTTAGTCAACTGGGTTTTTCAGGAGTCTTTGGGAAGGAAAGTGTCATAGGAGAAGTAAGCAGTATCTACTGTCTCTGCATCCCCTCCGACACTCCCAGTGCTCGGGAGAGCCCAGATGGTCTGTGGGTCTGAGATGGTTCTGTCTCAAGCTCGTTCAACATCCAGATCCCATTGAGGTCAGTGGGAAAACTCCTGCTGAGAGCAAAGGTTTGCGGTCAAGCACCACAGGCTTGTGGTTAGGTGAGTAAGATGAATGCAGGGAGGGAAGCATCGGCGTCTGCTCACCCCTGGTGAGGACCACAGCACTTAGCTTAACTGTTTGATCAGCTCCAGCTGGGAAAAGCCTCAGGTCCCTGAGAGCCAGGAAGAAACACCAAATCTTCCCCACCAATGTGGGGACAACCTCTAGGTCTTTGGCATGATCTTGGTCTGGGCGAAGGCTGGAAGTCAGTCCTTAAGCAGTGTCGCTGGCTGCCCCCTCCGTTACCTGAGCCTCCTGCCAACGGGAGGCCACACAGACATTTAATGGGCAGCGTGGGGGACGAGCGGCGGGGGGGGCGCCCCCCCTTTTTTTAATGGGCAGCGTGGGGGGGGAGCGGCGGTGGCGGCTCCTCACTGCCTTCCTCCTGCCTCATGGATGCTCTCCCCGCAGGTGTGCCAGAAGGCAGGTGAGATCTCCCTGCTGAAGCAGCAGCTGAAGGACTCCCAAGCGGATGTCTCCCAGAAGCTGAACGAGATCGTGGGACTGCGGACGCAGCTGAAGGAAGGTAAGAACTTCCTACGGGAGAAGGAGGAGCAGATCCTCACCCTGAAGGACTCCTACAGCTCCAAGAGTGTCAACCTGGAGATCTGTGAGAGCGAGCTGCAGCGGAAGATGAGTGAGGTCCAGGTGCTGAGGGAAAAACTGAACCACTGTGAGCTGGAGGTCTCCAGCCTGAAGCGGACACTTGCAAGCATGGGACCTCCGGGGTCTTTTGGTGGCGACCTTGGTGAGAAACTGCGGGATCCGCTGGCCTGCGAGAGCGACGAAGCCAAGATGCAGCGGCAGAGCGAGGACAGTGTCAACACGCTGCGGAAGGAGGTGGAGCGGCTCCAGACGGAGCTGAAGCTGGAGCGGCAGCAGCGGGAGCAGCAGGTGATGGACTTCGAGGAGGAGCGGCGCACATGGCAAGAAGAGAAGGAGAAAGTCATCAAGTACCAGAAGCAGCTGCAACTGAACTACGTGGAGATGTACCAGAAGAACCAGCTCCTGGAGCACAAGGTGAACGAGATGAACACAAAGGCCACCAGCCCCCCACACACCGAGGAGAAAAAACCATGGACTCCCTCCAGACTCGAGCGAATAGAGTCCACCGAGATCTGAGGTGGGACCAAGACAATACAACATCATTTTTTTATTGCTGTGCATGTACTACCTACTCAAGCCAGTGATCTTCCGAAGGATAATACGCTACCATAGGAGCGGTGTGAGTCTGCTTGCACCAAGCTTCGTCACCCTTACTCTATACTTCTGTGCTCTGTAGGTAAAATAACTGTGGATGTGCGTTGTTTTTCTATCGATAATGCGACATCTCTTTTGGTTTTTTTCCTAGTACCGCTGGTGAAGGTCAATTGGCTCTTTTGTAATCTGCCGTGACTGTTACTTCGCTAGAGGCTGCCATCCCCTCTCCTACAATTCACCCCTCTTCAGTTGGTTGTTTTGGAGGGTTGTGTTTAGTTTCTTTGGTTTTCCAAGCATTTAGGTGCAGCAAAACAGTTCAAAGTGGCAGGTTGTTTTTTTTTCAGGGCATTTTTAGCCACATTGGCTAATGGAGCAAAGCTCTCGGGATCATGAGCAAACGCACTGCTCTGCGTCAAGTATCCTGTCTAGACAGTGGTCTTAGTGAAGTCAGTGGGAGGTTGGCCACTGATTTCAGTGAAACCAGACATATCTCTACCAGATGACTCCCTCTTGCCAGCCCATGGCTACCATGGTTGCAAGCGGTTAGGACATCCCTGAAGAGCAGGATGAGCCTGTCCTGGTAACATAAGTCAACAAGGAATGATCGCCCAGCAACAGCCTCTTTGGAGGCTCAACAAGAGCTTGACATATGCTGCGTTTTCATTTCGCTGTGCTTTCCTGCAGTTCCACTTCTCTCCTGGGTTGTGACCAACCCTGGGAGTAGAAATACCCTCCCACCTCTGCCTTGGTTCCCCCTATTCTTAACATATACTCAAGCTGGCTACAGCAAGATTAAAACTTGGAAATCCAAGATAGTTTCCTTTCCCCTCTTACTTCCCAAAGTCAATGGAATAAAAGGTTCGGGGAAGCCTCCAAACCTGTGGGATGTTTAAGCAAACTGAAGCTTTAGCAATTTGCCCAACAGTGGGCAACTGTGCTACCCCATTCCCAAATGAGTGATGTTTTGGTGCACTCTCTCGGTCCAGGGTCTACTTAAAAAAATGGCATCTGAGCCTCAGGCGTTGCAGTGAGCATATATCGGCATCACCGCTAGATTGCAACAGGGCGAGCGTTTGCCCTCGGAACAGCCATTTCAAACAGCACCCATGGCGATCCCACATGGCATCACACATTCCAGGGACAGAGATAACACAGGCCCAGCTTAAGAAAATATTCAGCTACTAACTCTGAGCATGTAAGCAGTCACAAGAAGGGAAAAATGCTTAAGATCACGCAAGTGCTTATGCACTGGCAGAATAATAACCAAAGCCTATACGCACGCTCACCGGGAATGGTGCAGGCATCGAAAAACAGCATTCAGCTTTAAAAGGTGGGCAAAGTGAGTCTGGCTCTCCCTTTCACGGACGCTTTTTTACCATGATCCACAGCAAAGAGTAAAAAATGCTGCAAAGCGGGATTTGCACTGACTGGGCTGTGGCCAAAGGATCAACGCAAGTGGGAATTTTGGCTCTTTGCCCTAGGGAGCAGCTAGAAGAACAAAGCTAGAATTAGCACTGGGATGTCCTGGGGTGTCTATGCGAGGTGACTCCATGAAGAGTTTTGCCAGATTGCATTTCATCTGCATACCAAGGAAGAACCTCAGGGCATTGAGGGGCTGAAGACCTTAAGAAAGCCTTGAAGCTGCTCATTTTTCATGCTCCCTTCCCCAAAAGCTCCTTCCTCCCCATCACCAGGTCTGACCTTCAAGTTGGGACCAAAGATTGTTGTGGTGAGCTCCAGACTGAGCAAAGATGCTGAGCAGGAGAGAGGAGACTTCAGTTAGTCCCACTGCCCTCCAGCCAAGGTCAACAGAGAGTATTACTGGGCAGGAACTGCTGGTGGCTGGCAGGAATCCCTGGAGCCATAGAAAAGGGAGATGCATGATGAGATCAGGGCATTTCAAGATCCCAGTTGACAGTACCTGTCTTTTCCCACCACTTCTGCCTGTGCCTTTGGAGCTGGAGGAAAATGCAACCCATCAGTCTCAAAAACACCAGAGCAGCTCAAGCTAAGCCCCTCTCACCAGACCAGCCATAGAAAGGGGGACTAGGTCAGATCTGACCCCTGAAGGGTGTGGAGATCAGTCTCACCATGAATCCTGCAGATGCTCCAGCGGTCTTGGACGTCAGCCCGCGCAACCCGCCGAGGAAGACGTGCAGCTGCCTGCCAGTGCCACCCAGCAGCAGATTTTGCCATGCCAAAGGAGACACCCACATGTGCTGCACAAACTTACGCTTGGCCAGTGACTAGGTCAGATCTGACCCCTGAAGGGTGTGGAGATCAGTCTCACCATGAATCCTGCAGATGCTCCAGCGGTCTTGGACGTCAGCCCGCGCAACCCGCCGAGGAAGACGTGCAGCTGCCTGCCAGTGCCACCCAGCAGCAGATTTTGCCATGCCAAAGGAGACACCCACATGTGCTGCACAAACTTATGCTTGGCCAGGCAAATCCTAGAGCTTCCTCCATTTTATACACAGGGCCTTCAAGATGGAGTCAAACATCCCACAGTGTCAGGGTTGGAGATCTGGTGTCTTGTGCTGTCTCAGCTTTCTGTGCCTCTCTTTCCCCATCAGATAAACCCTTCCCAAAGCAGTTGTGAGGCATCTGTTCTTGTGAAGGGCTTTGCAGTCCTTTGACAAGAGGGAAAAGCATAGAGAAGTTGCAAGAGGCTTAGTCTCAGATGGTCGTATGGTGTTTTGGAGGCCATCAGATGAAAAGCAAACACAAGAGCAAGTGTCCTCACCACAAGTCCAATAACCTGGAGGCTCATTTCCACCTTTGCTCTTCCTGGCTCCACTGACGGTGAGGCTGTTTTCTCACTAACCATCGCAGGAATCAGCATTTCAGTCGGTGGCTCAAGAACACCCAGAGGGATTGAGTTTCAACGATCTGCTGTTGAGGAGGTATACACCACAATTCCCCACTGCGTTAACACCCAAGAGGAATGGACACCGGCTTCACTCTGTGGGACACCATCTCACCAGAACTCCTTGCTGATCCATGGGCAGGAGAAGCAGGGGCTTGTCTGGCCTCCCCACATACCTGGAGCCAGTTGCTGACTTGCAGTCAGCCAAGCCCTCCAGCACACCAGGTTTGCTTCGTCATCTTTTTCCTAGATCTTTTTTGCAGTGGTGCCTGGAATGAGTGTGTCCCAGTGAAACCTGGAGGCATATGCATTTGTGCGACTGCTGGAGGGTGCTGGACTGCCCAGGGACTCAGTGGCCTCACAGCACATCCATCAGGGACTGCAGAGCTCCTTGGGATGGAGCAGGAGCAGCAAGGAGAGATTTTTCACCTTGGAGGACAAAAGGTACGTTCCCTTCTTCTTCACTGCGTCACTTTGATCTAGAGTTTCAATCCAAATCTGAGCAACCTCAATTGCGGCCATTCCCTGGATGACGGAGAGCCTTGCAGACTCCCATTAAGATGCTGTGCTGCTGATGGTGGTTTTCCCTCTCTTGTGATTCACCCAGCATCCTCCCAAGCACTCAGCTGTTCTGCAGAAAGCACCCTCCTATCCTCTGGTGAAATAAAATACAGATGTTTTCGGCCAGTGCTCCAGCCAAACTGCCGTGAAGGATTCCTGCTCTTCAGGAATGCTCCCCGCAACTGGATGCGCTGCTTTCCATCATGTCCTCTCCCATGCGCCAGCACTGTGTGGCCACATACTGGTAACCAGTCTCTCTTGGAGGCAACTACCCTTTGCTCAGCGCAGATGGAGCAAAATGATGGTGGGACACCTGGATTCCTGTTGTTTGTGCTCAGATCAGGCCCAGATGGGAGCTCACCTAGCTCTTTCCAGACCTTAAGACTTTTACCCACTGACTGGATGAAGTTTCTCACCACAAGCCTGGTCTGAGTTGAGGCCCTGGGGTCTTAGCTTTGCAGCAAGATAGCCGAGGGGTGCCAGACTGGCATTTTGAAGACATAGGCTGCGAATGGCCAAGGAGGTTGACATCTTGCCTCTTGGAGGCTCAAGCAGGGCTGATAAAATGTTTCTGTCCTATGAAACTCAGAGTTTGGGCTTGACCATAACCCAGCTGTCTCCTCCACCTTTGCTCAGCCAGCTCTGGAGCTGATGGGATTCAGTGTGACGTACTGGATCATGTGTAATTCTCCAAGTACTGCCCTCAAAATCTTGCATGAGGTTAGAGTCTCCACTGAAACAACAAGTCATTGTTGTTTGCCATTGGCCAACAGCAAAAGTTGTGGTGACAAGGGCCTCAGGTGAGTTGCCCACACGTGGGGTCCAGGGACACTAGAGATGCTCTGGGATACCTGACACATGGGGCTGGCCAGCATGATCCAAGACCTCTGGGAGAGCCAGGCCAGCGGTGGGAAGACCTGGAGCATCTCTAGTGGCACATCACCTATGTGCGGGCAACCGAGTCATGCTCCAGGCATGTCCGTCTGGTCATTATACGAGCAAACACTGGACACTGATCAGCTCCAGCAATTTCCATCCATGAGGATATGGGCTATGCAGGGTATCCTGGTGCCAGGGAAGGTCTAAGCAGCCCCTCTTATCACTTGCTGTGAGTAGGGTTGCTCTGCTCCACCATCGTTTCGAGGTTGGTTGCTGTGGCTGTAAGATGCCCACGCGGCTGGGCTAGGTCCCCTCGCACAGCCAGCACTCCTGTCTCACCCTGGGCGCGAATGCCGCAACCGTCGCGCGGTGTTGC
>NW_009259789.1:181942-187962 GCF_000687185.1 Egretta garzetta | reverse complement strand
CCTCCGGGTTTCCGCACTCAAAATAGAAATCGAATTGTTGCTCTCATGCTGCTACGTTATACGGAGACAAGTGTACTTGGATGTAAAAAAACCAGCCCAGCTCTGTATATACAACGATTAAATGAAGAGATAAGAAAGCTCTGTGGCTTCTATATTGGTGAGTGGGATCGGCAGTAGCAGCAGAGGCCGCGTGCAAGCGCTGAGCTCTACACAAGGGTGCTCAGCACCCCCCGAGCTTTTGCTAGCTGCAGTGGAAACGGGGAGGGGGGGGGGTGGTTCAGCACCTCCCTAGAAGGCAATCCGCTCTGACAAGAGCAGCCTGGTGTCACTCTGTCCTACTTCGATGCTTGCTGTCATCCTGAGCCAGGATTTGCAGTTGTCCCCTGGGGAAGGCTGAAGTCCCCCCTGCCCATCCTCATGTCACATCAAACCCCCTTGCAGACAGTGGCTCCCAGCAATGTCCCCCCTTGAGCCCTTGCTGCCCATGAGCTCTGCACATGGAAAGGACCAACCCACCCCACTCCTGCCCCTCACAGTGGCACTTTATAGCTTGCTCAAGACAGCGAGCTCACAAGCAACATGACCAAAGATCTCTGGAGGGCATTGGACTGCATGATTGGAGCTGCCTCCCAGCTTTCCTGGGAAGGGATGAGGCCAGTGTGGGCTGGGAAGGAGGAACAAGAGGTGACAGGGGACAGGAGAGAGCTTGGATTTCCCTGTGTCCCATCTAAGAACACCTGCAGGGCCATGAGGGGCCTTTCCTGTGCTAGAAAGGAGAGAGTAGAAAGCAGTTCCTGGGTGAGCTGGTTGTCCCCAGTTGGTTGCAGCAGTATTCTCCATGGCTGTGCCAACCAGCTCCATGCATTGCCCAGGGAGAGTGTGGACCAAGGACTGTTCCCAGGAGGCAGAATGGATGGATACAACTCCCATTTTTTCTTGGGGAGAAGAGAGGATGCATGTCAAGCCATTACACTTGTCTTCAGGGCCACAGTTCTCCTCTACTTTAGCAGCAGACATTGCTACAGGGTCCAGTCAAGGGCTTGTTCTGGCCCAGTGCAAATTGGCCAGGAAAATGTGTATCCTGAGAGCCGGTGGTCCTGCTGGCTGCCCCCTTGGTGTCCTATCCCCAGCTCACCCCAGGGTGTCCTCAGCATCCTCCTTACCAGGGAACCATCTTCTGAGGTGAAGGCACCATGGTCTTTGCTTGTCCTGCCTGGGGTGCTGATGGCATTTCTGCCCACCTCAGCTCCATGGAAGATCCTGAACCTGGTCCCAGCCCCGGCAAGTGGAGTGTAGGCCAGTGGGAGATCTGTGCTCTTCTGCCCACAGTGCTCCTGCAGATGGGTGCTCAGGTGGGTCTGGGCCTCAGGCACATGCCTCTTCACCATGCCTCTGCCCCATGGCCATGCTAAGCCTTCTCTGGTCCATTCCTACCAAGAGCATGAAATCCTGCTGATGTGCAGTGACAGCTCTCACGTCTGTCCTGGATGGGAGCAGGTCCAACCCACCGTTATTCTAACCCAACCCTTCAGCCTAAGCCTTGAAGGCAGCTTTATAGAGTTACTTTTCATCACGACCACTTGCTAGAGATCTGCTCATCATGCTGCCTGTGCCCCGCTACTCCTCTGCCCCAGCTCTCCAGACTCCCCTGCCTCCTTCTAGATCATCACCATCCCCGCTGTCCCAGGAGCAGTCAGTGCCTCTCCCAGACACATCTGAGCAAGCCGAAGCTGAAGCCTAAAGCCCCCACTGAGAGTGGCGTGTCCCAACCCTGCCCTCAGAGGAGCTTTCCAGGCCACTGATCCTCACCTCTTCTCTCCATGATTCCCATGTCAGCCAGATAAGCCCTGCTTTACCTCCAAGAGCAATCTTGCTTCTTGCTGAAGGACATTCCCGTGGCTTGCAATCACTTGACATTGCTGCATGGGGCTTCACACCACTGCAACGCATTGCTGGGTGTGCCCAGCCAGGTCTGGGGCTTCCTAGGTCCTTCCACTCTCTGGAAAGACAGAGGTGTGAGGGGTGTACGAGTGCCCCTGGGCTGTAGGGGCACACAGCACCCACGCCATCTGGTCCCCAGTGTATGGAGGGGTTGGGATCACATCTAGCTCTTTGCAGATGTTTGCTTCCCAACGGGACGTTCCCATCTGGCAGTGCAACTGCAACACCAGAAATGAGCTGTTGCATTTCCAGGATAAGCCTCCTCCCTTGTTCTCCCAATGAAGCAGATTGTATTTACATTTGGGGCCTGGGACAAGCTCTGACATGCAGGGTTGTGTTTTCATGGCTCTTTTACAGATCTGTTTTCTCAGACAGAAAGTCTCTGCTTTCTGTCACAAAGCAATAGGTTTTTCTAGAGAGTTTTAAAAGGGACTATTCCCAACTCTGATTCCTGCAGGCAAGACAATTTTCTCTTGAATACCTTCACAGCTCCAGCCCCGGGCTCTCCTCCTTTGGAAAGGGATGTGAGGTCCAGTCTGGCTCCAAATAACCACCAATGGTTTGAGCTTGGCGGTCCCTGTTCATCCAGAGAGCCCGAAGCTGCCCATATCCAGCAGGCCACCAGTCTGGGTCCCCAGGAGGTGTGGTCCAACCCCCTCTGGTGCCCATCCCATGACTGCTACTGGGTCCCTGCAGCAGGTCTTCTCCATTTGCTCACCCACATGGGAGCCACTGGGTCCCCTGGGGTGTCTGAGCTCACAGAATCACATTCAGTGACCGCCAGACATCAGTGGGAGACCACGGCGCTGGCTCTGCCACTCCGGAGAGCCAGGCTGTCCCAGGGAGCCCTCTCAGAGGAGAAGGTCCCCTTTCCCCCATGGGTGGCACGCAGGTTCCCTTCCAGTGGCCGAAGGAAGCAAAACATGCGTGGGTAGAGCTCCACCACCGGTGCAAAACTGCTCCATCACCGGTGAAAAAAAATGCTGCAAAACCAGCCAATGTGTCTATGCAGTCCTTTCCCACGCAGCGGCGTCCCCACAGAGCCCAGCCCAGGGCTGGAGCTCTTCCAAGGTGTCTTTGTTTGCACTCACTCGGACCTGATAAACGCTGTGAGCTGAGAGGAACCCCTCTTGGTCTTTGCCCCACACCGGGCAGTACGCTTGTGAGGGTTTCCTCATCCTAAATCGATGCACGTTGCTTCGTCGCCCGTCTTCTGCGTCTGTTCTCCAGCAGATCAATAGGTGTCCCTCCCAAAACCCAGCTCCCCGACAGGAGAACGTCAGGTTGGGCCAGCCGGCGCCCCCGAGCAAGCCTGCTGTCTGATTTCACCAGCAATAAAAGCCCCACGGAGCTCCCCGCTGCCGCTCCACCGCCGGGTGAGCTGCAGGCTGTGTCTGTGTGTAGGACCTCTGCATTAGACCCTTCGCCCAACGTTTTGGACCTACCTGACTGTAAATTCAATCCCAACCTTGTGCTTTCTTTCCCTTTGTTCGTTTCTTGATGGCTTGGTCTCTCTCTGCTCTTACTGTGAATTCAAGCCAGAAGTGTTCTGAACTCGACTCTGTTACCATTTTGTTTCTGCATTGACTGTTGCTGGTTCTCCGAACTGCATTTAACGAGACTTTGCAAAAAAAAAATATTTAAAAAATTCTAAAAAAATTATAAATATATATACACACACACACACACACACACACACTCTTAAAAAATAAAATATTTAAAAAGAACTCCATAAAGTTGAGCATCTCTCCTATCCACCGGTCACTTCCAAACACCGTTGTCTCGACTTTGCCTCTGGTCAGTGTATTTAAAGCCAAGAGGTTGAAAAAGAAAGGGATAAAATGCAGCATTCTGGGATTTTTTTTTTTTTTTGTACAGCAAAGGTGTATCCCTTTTGGAAATTCTCGTTAAAACTCTACTGCACTTCCCAATCTACTGCTAGTCTGTTGTATGTTTCCATCGGGTTATCAAGATGTGAAGAGCTACTGCCTTTGCGATTTTCTACAGTGAATATATATATATATCTGTACAGAGGTATGTATATATATAAATATATATGAAGATCTATATGTATACGTATCTCTCACTCTCCTATCTCTACCTAACTGTGAAGGATTTTTATTGGGCAAAATAAAATGGAGAAAGGCCCCATTTTAAAAACCCGACTGTGTGGCTTGTCTGGTTGTGTTGCGGGTGGGGGAAGTGGCAAGACCCACATGGGATTTCGGGAGGGACCCGCAGCCAGGCTGGGGAACCGCAGGGCAATGGCCCCGCGAGGCAAGACCGCAGCTGGGACCACCCCAGCATCCTCCAGTCGAGAGATTCCTCATAGCTCCTGTCCTGGAGGATGGTGAGCCGCCTGGTGTGGCGGAGTGGGAGGGGAGAGGCGGAGGTTGCCGGGACCAGAGCAGGACCTTGCGCGTGTCCGGCCGGGATGTTCCCCAGTCTGGCTTTCCCAGGGCACAAGGGCTGCTCTGACTCTTCAAGCACTTGAGAACAAGCACCACCAGGTCACCGTGGTGGCCCCGAGGCTGGATAAGATGTTTGTGTTTGAGGTCTCACCCCAGTCCGTAGCTTAGATCCCCATGGATGTGCCTGGAGCCGTTTGGGATGTTCCAGGGCTAACTGAGAAAGACCCAGGCTTTCCATGGCTCCCAATGTCTCCCAGCCCCATGTGGATGTCCAAGACCTCCCAATATTCATGTAGATGGCTGAATTGCTCCCAAGCCAACCACCACTGGCTCCCAAGCCAGGATCAGACCCGAGGGACTTCCAGGTGAGGACACATTGGGGAAGACAAGACCCAGGTCGAGATGCCAGGCATGCCCCTGGAGCCAGCCATAGTGGCAGGAAGCTGGCATGAGCTAATTCCCCTTCCCTCCCGTGCCAAGACCTCGCTGGGAGAGGCCACATCTCCCACTTGCAGCATCTCTCTGGGTCTCCAAGGCTGCCACCTCCCAGAGAAACCTGGGTAGGGGGGTGCTGGGAAGGGAGGTGGTTTGGGGGAGCAGCTGCCCAGGCTGCAGGGAACGGGGCAGGGAGCTGTGGGATGTCCACCCATGGGCATCCTGATGCCAGGCTGGAGGAGAGGACTGCTTCCCCGGCACAAGCCCTTCGCACAGCTGAACGATTACAAAATACAGTCAAAATGCACCAAATTCATGTTGGAGAGAAAGATCCACGGGTGGTCCGGGTCGGGAGGAGGATGTTGCCAGGGAGGCGGTTTTGGAGGCTGACTCCAGGCTGAGGTCTGCTTCGCCTCTCCTCACAACCAGGGACTTAACACAAGACTCAAAACCCCCTGCCAATTTGCAGGATTTTATTCCAATGAATCCCACCCGAGCTGCTTTGTCAGCACCACATTAAAGCAACATTCAGATCTTTATTTTTCTAAAAAAACCCCAAGAAATAGAGCACTTTTCCCAGCACCAGCTTTGCTGGAGAAGTCTCCTGTCCTCTCCTGGCAAAGCTGATGCCTCCCAGGGGAAAGCAAGCATGTCGGGGACTTGATGATTCCCCTCAGACCGGGTTTAAGGTCTGAGGTGCCACCAACGCCACGAGGCTTTTATCGCAGTTCACCACAACCAGCGTGGCTCTCCTCCAACTCCGGTTGGCCTCCCAAAGATGTGATTTCCTCAGCTGCCAGAGGATAAACGGCCGATGCAAAGGGAAGAGGTGCAAAGGAAATTTAGCTGGTAGAAAGATTAGGGAGGGATGTAAGCGCTACGTACCACCGTCTGTGCTAAGAACCGCTGCCTGTGTGCCAAGCTAATGCACTTCCAGGCTCAAGGACTTATTTAATTACTGTTTGCCCATGCTTAAGGCCTGCAGCAGACAGGAGAGAGGTGTCTGGGCACAGAATATTTGAAATATTCAAAACCTGCCTGGACACGGCCCTGGGCAGCCAGCCCTGGGTGGCTCTGGCTGAGCAGGGGGTTGGGACCAGCTGTCCTCCGGAGGTCCCTTCCCACCTCAACCACCCCGATTCTGCGGGGAAGGCCCCAGCGAGGGGCGCCAGCCAAGGCGTGCGCCTCCACACAGGCGCAGCCTCCCCGGGGCCACGCTCCCGCCACCGGCCC
>NW_009259789.1:175014-181150 GCF_000687185.1 Egretta garzetta | reverse complement strand
CCCGCCCGGGGGGGGGGAGCCGCTCTGGGGGGGGAGAGAGGCGTCAGTGTGGGGTGGGGGGGTCTGCCCGGTGCCAGCCCTGCCCCAGCCCTGCCCCAGCCCTTCATCGTGGCCGCTGCCGGCAGAAAGTGAGGGGGCAAAAAAGCTCAAAGGAACAACGAAGGGACGGGTTCACCCTCTGCCCTCGTAATCTGGTGGGGAAAAGCCCCCGTCCTTTCCCGTTTTCTCTCTCTGTAGCCCAGGCGCAGGTGTGAACGGTGAGCTCTTGGCCAAAAGGAGCTGGTTTAGCCCCAAGACTGGGGTCCTCCTGCGTACCGAGGAGATGCCGGCTGCCCTCGTGCTGTCTGGGCTGCTGGGCCGGGGAAGTGGGGATGGGGTGGCACACTGCAGCACCAGGTGGTCTCGTCTCCTAGCGCAGGTCCTGCGAGGGTTTCCCGGTGCTACTGAAAGCCTCTTCATCTGCTTCGAGTCCCCGTCCCTGGGGATATTTAAAAGCCGGGCAGACGTGGTGCTTAGGGACAGGGTTTAGTGGTGGGATGGCAGGGGTAGGGGAATGGTTAGGCTTGATGATACTAAAGATCTTTTCCAACCTAAATGATTCTGTGAAAAGCGCAGGCAGTGTTTCCAAGTGTGCCTATATCCCCTTTCACAGAGCTGATCCTCCGAGGTGGGTGGCATCCCTCCAGGAACGTTGTTTTTCCCGGTGTTCAGCTGACGCTCAGCTCTGCGGTTGCGCTCTTGGCCGAGAATTCAGCTGTAAGTGTGACACGCAGGCACACACGCACCCTGATCCATCCCAAAGGACCTCCACAAAGCGCGTTCGTTCTTCCCCAAAAGGAACTGGAAGGCGCTGGAATGGTTTGCCCAGGGAAGGGGTCGAGTCCCCACCCCTGGGGATATTTAAAAGCCGGGCAGACGTGGTGCTTAGGGACAGGGTTTAGTGGTGGGATGGCAGGGGTAGGGGAATGGTTAGGCTTGATGATACTAAAGATCTTTTCCAACCTAAATGATTCTGTGAAAAGCGCAGGCAGTGTTTCCAAGTGTGCCTATATCCCCTTTCACAGAGCTGATCCTCCGAGGTGGGTGGCATCCCTCCAGGAACGTTGTTTTTCCCGGTGTTCAGCTGACGCTCAGCTCTGCGGTTGCGCTCTTGGCCGAGAATTCAGCTGTAAGTGTGACACGCAGGCACACACGCACCCTGATCCATCCCAAAGGACCTCCACAAAGCGCGTTCGCAGCCTGCAGGGCTCCACTCCAAAACTCGCTTTTTGACTGGCTTTTCCGAGTCAGTAGAAGTGAAATTTCTGGAGAGACTTGCCCAGAGGTGGGAAGGAGTTTGGCTGTGTTTGAACGAGAAGAGAAGTGCGGTGGGAGGAGGAAGGAAGGCTGATTAATCAGGGTAAGAGGAAGAGAGGAAAATCAAGCAGAGGTGTGGGTTGAGCTGGAAGAGGAATGCTGTAGAAACTTGAAAGATCACGAAGATTTAGGCTGGGGGTGGGTGAAAGTCATGGGCAAAAGCCCACTTGGACCCAGCCCATTTCTTTCAAATGTGCTTAAAGTATCTCGGCCCATGCTGACCCCTACACATGGTCTTCTCTTTTCTTTTTTTTTCTGGATTTGGAGCAAAGGAGGAGAGAAATTCTTTCTTTACTGAATAGCTTCCCAAATGCGTCACAGCTTACTGCCAAACCGCGTGGATGGCATTCTTAGCAGCACGCGACGTTCGCCTTCGCAACCCTCGGCGTGCAAACGCCAGGACTTTGGTTCCCTTCTCTTTGAAGTGGGGCTGTTGTCGACGCGAGGGGTGCTTCTGGTAACAGCAGAGTGCTGGGTTGCGTAGGTAGTATATCACCTTTCAACAGCAAATAGAGCGTGTTTTAAATAAATGGCCTGTCAACAGTAGAAAAATAAATAGAGGCCACGCAAAATAAAGTCAGACAAGAAAGTCTCTCGGAAATCCTAGGTAGGATAAACCTTCTCTTGTCAGAGATTGTTTTTGCAGCTTTAACCACCCCCTCTTGAGTGTCCTCCAGGACAAGCTCTGCAAGGTGCTAGAAGAGGAGATGATGTCGGAGGGGATGTGGTCTTCTTCCCCAGCCCCGGGCAGATCTGAGCCTTGCCCACCTCACGGCTGCCTGTCTCCAGCTGCACGAAGGTGGCATTGCGTCGCTTGCAGCCAGTTCAGGCTCGACATCCCAACCAGGAGAGCCAGAAATGATATTCTCATCAAACATTTGCATGTGCTAAACAGGAGAGCTTTAAAATCCATCTCCTGCTTGCTGCTGCTGATAGTTTTGCGAGGCATGTACTGTGTGCTGCAGCGTCGCAGCTCTTGCCTTGGGTTTTACTGTCCAGGTTCTGAGGGGGCTTTTTACTTTCCCCCGCTCACAGGACAAGTCAAGAAGGAGTAGAGTCTCTCCCGCCTGTTGCAATTTGACTTCTTGCGCTGGAAGGGGATGGTTATGGCCTTGCAGCCACCTGGCTGGCAGGGAGCAGCACAGCCATGAGGGTCAGCAGTGCCTGGGGCCTGTGGAGCAGAGCCTGATCTGCGCCTGGGGGCTGCCTGTGGTGTGCTTTGAGGTACAAATAAGGTGCCCAGCAAGTTTAGCAGCTATTGAGTGTCTCACAATATTTAATCAGCCATTTACGAGTCATCTTAAAATACATTAGCGTCTTCCTTGCAGCCTCATCCTTGTGTGACCATCTCCAGAAATCTCCTTTTCAGCTTGCCCTCTCTCTTTTTCTCCCCAGAGCCCCCCGTTCCCCCACCCAGGCTGTTTTTTTCACCTCTTCTGCTGGGGCAGCTGGGAGCATTGGTGGTTGCTGCCCTCAGTCTCTGCCTATGGAGCAGAGGATGTGAGGTCTCCTCAGCTGCCTCAGTGTGAGCCAACGCAGTTGATCCTGGAAGGCTGAATGGAGCCACTTGACTTTGCACTGGAGCGGATCGGGAGTGCTCCCATGCCAACTCTGTGCTGAGATCCTGTCCTCAGACAGAAGCTGAGCCCCAGCAAGACGGAGGTGAAGCTACCTGGGGAGCAAACAGAGAACAGCAGGCTGCGTGTGCCTGTGCTGGATCAGAGATGTCTTCCCTGCCTGTCTGGTCCTGTTACTGCTTTGGCTGCTGTGGGAGAGTTCAGGGTGCATGAGAGACAGCCCAGGCTACTGCAGGGACCCCCCCGCCATGAGGCAGCACCCCAGGTCTGGCACCAAGAGGGAGTTACTTTGACTCTCTCCATCTTCCCTGCCTTCCCATCTCACCCTTTCTTGAATGGAGCTGATGTTTTGCAGTGCAGGAATAGATCATCTAATGGGTCATGGGAGACGTGGGAGTCTTGTCCTAAAAAAAAAAAAAAAATAATCCAGCTAATGTTCAGGCTGAGCTGGACGTGATCCCCCATCCCACTGCAGCCCTCCCCTACTCAGATACCCCAAAGCCACAGCGTTTACCCCGCCTCTTCTTCCCCCAAGGTATCCGTTTTGCTGCTGCAAAAACCGAGTTTGCCTGCACTGATTGAACATCTTGATCTAGCCCTTGTCGGGAAGCTGCCTGTATAAGCAGAGCTCAGAGGGATGCCCGTAAAGGATTTATTTTCCCCGTGTGGGGAGCGCAATGCATCTTGCAGTTGCAGGGTCTCTGCCAGGCTTTGGCTTTTCCAGATTGCTCGGCACCCTGTGGTAGTGAGAGCACAGGGGATTCGAAAGAAGTTAAAAATGCCCATCTAACGCATCTTTGGGGTTGGCCACATGTGGTGGGATAAGGGTGTGTCACACAGAGCGCTGACCTGGTCTTTTTCTTTTTTTTTTTTTTTTAATCAGCATCTGAATCATCGTAAACAGGCTCATTTGGCAGCTTTTGCAGGCTGGCAGCACACAGCTTAACTCCTGACAAATTTCTCATCCTCACCCTCTGTGCTGTAGCTGGTTTAGGCAGTAGTTAGGAAGGCACCTGGCATTTTTAAGCCTTCTGTCCCCTAAAACTATGGGAAATGCTCCCAAGTCTGAAGCGTAAAGCTCTGTTCCCTCTGGTTCTCAACTCGGGATGTAGTATCTCTGATTTGTGTTACGTCTGCCATATTCTTCCCTGACTTTGTTCTGGGGCCGCATTTCTCCTTTCAGCTCATCTCCATCTGCAGGTTACGGGCCAGCTTCCACTCCGTGGTCTGGTTTTGCGGAGACTTTGTTCACAGCCTCCATGTACTGTCTCCAGGTGCAAAGAGCAGTGCGGCACCCTGGATATTTCAACAACTTCTCGGGTGGTGGTTGGTGTTTCAGACTATGGTGACCCCAGTAGCAGGATGCTCTGTTTGAATACGTAAAGCCTCTTGAAGCTGCAGCTCTACCACAAAAATATGTTTTGATTGTTTAGAATGAAAGAAAAGCCATTTGGTATTCTCTTAAAAATGAAAAAGAGATGACTTTTTCCTTAAATCCCACAGTTTCTGCCAGGTTATTTGTAGCTGATGAGTAGCAGGTGATACCCAGCTGCCGTGCACCCCAACTTCGGGTATGTCAGGACACCTGGGTGCTTGTCTTGAACTGCCCTTGCGTGAGGTGCTGCTCGACAGCGGCTGCCTTACAGCTTTGCAGGGCAACAGCTGCCCTGGCTAGGGGAAACTCTGGCATCGCCTCACTTTTGGTAGCGTAAAGGATAGATTAAAAAGTGCTTCGTGTTAGGTGGAAGCCACTCATTCTTCGTCTGCCCTTTTTTCAGTACCTGGAAGCAATTCTGACCCCAGTAAATTGTGATCCATGGCTACAGTGCTAATAGGCCGAAGATTTCCAAGGCTGAGCAGGGTGACTACATTTTCAACTACAGCCAAGTGCAAGGCCGAGAGTGGAGGCAGCAAAAGTAAGCCGGAAAAGGAAGAGAACCCAGAAATGGCCAACACCAGAAACGAATCTGCGGCTACAATCCAGTTGCTGAATCCCCTGGACTACAGAGTATTGTATAATCCATCTGCCTATGCCAAAAGCAAAGCTGCCTCCCCACAACACGCTGCTAGGAACAGTGGCCAGGCTCTCGGTGACACTTTCACCAGCCCTGGTGCTGCACAGCTTCAGCATACATTTGGTACCGCCTCTTCTCAAGCTTTGCCACCCCTCAAAAACGCCCTGCCAAAGCCCAAGTCCAAACTGCTCCTCGAGCAGACCATCTCGGCGCAGCTCTCTGCTGCACAAACTGAGGAGGAGGTAGAAAATATAAAAACAGAAACGTATGACTCCAAGGAGGACCCTCGCATGTTTCAGAAGGGGAGGCCTGAGTACAGATCTCTCAGTTATGACAAGTTTGAGCCGATAGAGACCCTTTCTTTAGAAGAAGGTGACTCGATTTTACAGAGCGTGGCCGTATGCAAGGGCAGCCTGAGCCCAGGAACTATCACAGATTATTTTTGCAAGCTGAGTCGTTTGCCAGCGGAACAACACGCAGCGTTGGTGTCCCAACCCAGGTTTAATACAATGTGTTGCTATGCTGTCAAAAACATCGAGTTGTTCAGTACTTCAGACCTCATCGATATTCTAAAGGCTTGCGTTCGTTTGGTTGTTCCACCCACCCACCCTCTGCTGAATGCATGCGAGAACGAATTCTGCCGGCGGGTGTGGGATATGAACCTGGACCAGGTGCTGCTGGTGGCCGATTGCTGGCGCTGCCTGGAGCGTAGCGTGCCTTCCTACCTGAGCATTTTGTTCAGCTATGCCAACATGCACTGGAAAGACCTCACTTTGCCCCAGTTTGTTCAGCTCGTTTATATTGTAGGTGAAGGCCGGAGGTCACCTGTGGACTTGACGCAGAAGGTGGAGAGCATGATTTTGAAGTACTTGAACTCCTTCACCTTGGAGGAGGTGGGTGCTATCTGCTTAGGGCTCTTCAAGTCCCTCAGTGGTATCTCTGACCACGTCATGAGAAAAATTGCAGACAGAGTCTCCCTGCAGATGGAAGACATGAGCACTTACGCTTTGGTGAATGTGCTTAAAATGCTCCGCTACGCTCGCATGGACCACCTACCCCTCTTGAAGGAACTTGGGAAGGTTATTCCTGCTCGGATTCCTACAGTAAACATCCAGGGCATCATGCACATCACTCTTACCTGTTCATCTCTACACTACTTTGACGAAGGCGTTATGGCTGCTGTAGCCA
>NW_009259789.1:164533-174869 GCF_000687185.1 Egretta garzetta | reverse complement strand
CCACGGCTTTGCCTTCTAAGGTGGCTTACTGCCGATGCAAAGATGCTGCCAAGTTCTTGTGGTCGTTTGGATGCCTGGACTATGAACCTCCAAATGAGGAAGAGTTTTACTCCAGCCTGATAGAGCAGATGCATAGAAAACTCCATGAATTTAGGAAGTTTCCAGAGCATCTCCTTACTGGTTTGCTTGGCCTGGCATTTGTCAAACGTTACCCAGAGGAGCTGATAGACTATGCTCTGAGGCATGAGTTTGTCCAGAAAACGAGAGGTAGTAAATATGAGCTCAAAAAGGACCTGTTCACCCTTGGTAAGAGTGTTGAAATTGAGTGCCCAAGCTACCAAGGCAGCCGCCTTCCACCTCAGCTTTATCAAGAGATTACCGAGATGGTTTTGAATTTTGCAGAGCAGGAAATCTATGTCAGGCCTGAAATAGTGGAAGCCACCTCTCTTCTCGAGAGCATGTTAGGTGGCCCCGAGTATGTGAAGAACCACATGATCCTGCCTCACACGAGATCGAGTGATCTGGAGGTTCACCTGGCCATGGATGGACGCCCCATCCCTTTCAACGTAAAAGACCTTGCTGCAGATAAGAAACTAAGAGACATCGGAGTTAGTCTAACGGATGACCTAATGACTCAGCTTATAAAAGGGAGATCTAACAGCCAGTCTCCCATGGAAGTGGGAAATGAAGCCAGGACTCCTGGTCAGGATAGAGGGGGAGAAGCACAAACACCATGTGCGGGGGATCGTGCTGCACTTTCAGGTGGAGCTCTCATTGCAGATACCAGAGTGCAAGCTGAGCCTAAATCAGGGCTCGTTCTTAAACCCCCTCCATCTCTTACACTGAATCGGCAGCCTCGGGGGGTGAAACTGGCTATTCAGGTGTCCAACCGAAACCACTACTGCTACTGCTCCAAGCGGCTCTTGGGGCTGCACCGTCTGAAACGGCGGCAGCTGCAGCAGCTGGGGTATGTGGTGGTTGAGTTTCCCTTTTGGGAATGGTTTCCTCTGCTCAAACGCACTCGTTTGGAGAAACTGAGCTACCTCCATTACAAAGTGTTCGACCCAGCGCTGCTCAGCAAGGCTGGCTAGTCTGGTGTGCTGCTGGCTCAGAGGCTGACGCAGCCTCCCAGATGCATCTCTCTTTCTGATTACTGATTAAAATGGTCTCGGAGTGTCCGTTAAGTTTTTGGCAGGTGCTTTGTGTGCTCAGGTCTGCCTTGCTAAGTTAGCCAGTTCTGCTTTGCTGACAGTCATGTGTCCCGCGCTTGCCTTTTGTACATAGATCCTCAAATGCTTCCATGACAAAATAAAAACTACTGTCCTATTTGTTTTCCTCCGTGATCGCTTTTTTCTCTAAATGAAAGTGGATGGATTTGGTGACTCTGAGAGCAGAACGGTATCAATGCTATTGTGATATTTGGTACAGAATTGGGGTGATTGTTTTTTAGTCATGAAGCCAACCTGGGTGCCAGGAACACACATACATATTTCCTTACAGTTTCCATCACCGTCGAGCTGGGGCTGGTGGATGTGCAGGCAGAATTTCTGCTTTAGGAGCTGTGACTGAGCAGGACAGACCGTGAGAGCTGAGCGGTGAGATGGAAGCTGGGGCTGAGGGTTGGGGTGCTCTCACCCTGAGAGATTAATTTCTTGCTCAGCAATCAGCATTGCCTGGCAGAGAGGTCCTGATGACCCGGTTGATAACGTCTGCTGTGAAACGGGGCCCACAAATCCACCTCGAGGCAATTCCCCTGCCTGAGTGACGATGAATCCTGTGCAAACCAGAGCGCAAACTCTAGCTGTGTGGAGCATCTGCTCTGGAGGCAGCTGGTTTCACCCTCCGTCGCGTGGCTCCGTGGGTTTTTTTCTCGCTCAGGATGGGGCCCGGTGTCCCAATTTCCACGCGCTGTTCTGAGGACAGAGTTGCTGGCTTCTTCTTGAGCTTTCAGGTGGTGGTTCTCTCTGAGAGGATGTTTCCTGAGGTGCGTGGGGCAGGCTCTGCATCTGGCCAGAGCTGCAGGGATTATTTCACATGGAGCAGCAGGAGAAACTCCCATTCCCACGGCAAAGGCAGCCGAGCTGTTCTGGCTGTTTTGCAGTGTGGCTTTTCAAGGCGTACTGACGTGGAGGATGGGGAAGAGAGGTGGCAGTAAGCAGGTTGCTGTCCCAAGACAGATGCTGTATATGAGCTTTTTTTGCCTGCCTGGTTTAAAATGTCTGGGTTGTTTTTTTTTTCTCTCCCTCAAATACTCAGCGTTACGGAGCACTTTCATTTGTTCTCCACGTTCCTTACTGCAGCAGCTCCCTAGTCGTACGTAGGGCACCAGGAAGGCACTTGGTGATATAGCTCCAGAAAGCCTGGTTTTAAATGACCTGTCAAAGACCATAGAGGATCTTGCTGGCATAGAGAAGTACAGGGTACAGTCCTTCAGGTCTGCATTTCACTGCCTCAGTCGAAAGATCTTCATTCACCTTAGGGAAGGCACACACCCGAGAGAGGGGACAGTTGTGTGACATCCTGATGGCGCTTCATAGGCTTTGAGTCCTTTGTGGTCTTTGAGTCGTTTGTTTTGACGAGCAATGGCTTTAGTAATGCAGTTTTGTGGGTGTCTTATTTTTAAAGTGTTTGTAAATGCAGAACCTCCTCCGTGCTGCGGCCACCTGGGTCATCGCTAGCACAGGAGACCTCCACGCAAGTTTGGGGCGTAATGGCAGCAGCAGCCATGGGAAACAACATCCACTGCCCCATCCTGTTCTTTTCCCAGAGTTTTTTTACAGTCTGCATTTACCCAGCTCTTGCTTCAGCCCATGCTCTTTGCCAGAGGGGTCCTGGCCTCACTGTCCCCATCTGATCCTGGCTCCTCGGATCTGTTCTCTCACCTGCATTTGCCTGTCCCTGCTGATTCCCTGGCCTCAGCCGGGCCCTTTACCTTCCCATCACTGCGTGTCCAGCCCCTTCTTGCTTCCCTTCTTTACACAGAAGCTTAGTCCTAATCTCATTCCATGTAACCTGTCCCTTCATCTTCACTGTCTTCTGAGTTGCATTTTCGTGGGAAGAGTAAAAAGAAAAAAACCACAGCCCTGGCTAAAATCAACTCAGTGGCCAACTTTTGCTGTGAAGCAAGAGTGTAGCAGAGCTTTTCAGAAGAAGGGAGAGCAGTGACTTGGACATGCAAAATAATGCATTTTCCTACTGGGATGCTGAACCTGGAAAAGTTAGTCCGAGTTGTTTAAGTCTGTCAGGATCACAAACGGGTAGGGGAGGATCCTATAAAATACACCTGTATATACATACATAGCTCCTCACGCTGCAGAACAAGGAGAGAATAAATTGATTGTAATTAAGCAGAGCTAATTGCCACAGAATATTAAGGGTCTGGTAGAAAAGGGTAGATTTAGGATGCAACCTCAGTAACAGCCTTAGGCTTGGAAGAAGACGTGAGGCTGCCCTGAGGAATGGCTTGTGACCATCCATGATTTGCCTGGCATGAGGCAGCGCTGCGGAAGAGGAGGTCACACATGGCAAGCTCCATGGGAGGACTTGGTGTTGGCCGTAGGCTGGATCTCAGTAGGCAGTGGCTCATGAGAAGTGAGTTCTTAAAGCCATGGGTTTGCAGGGATGCAGAGGTGAAGGTGCTTCTTCTCACTCGCCTTCTTTCGGGGAAGGTCTCACCGAGGCTTGCCTAATGCGAATTCACCAGTCTGGTCAGGTGGGAAGAGATATGGAGAAGTCTTCAGCCCAGGAAAAAAAAAAAGAAAAAAGAGATGTGAGGAGAAATAGAAGAGAGGGCAAATCTTGAGTTATTCCAAGAAAGTGATCGAAGAGAGTTGATTTGCCATTTTTTGTAGGACCAGCGATAGGTTCAAAATGAACCAAAAGCTGTAGGTTTGTCGCACAGCCTGTAGTTAACCCGGCAATCTTAGTCCCACCAGATGTGGGTGCCAAAGGCAGGACAAGTTCGAAAGCCTGTTTGAACAGTTGTTGGAAGCCTGTCAGGCTCAGAAAGCCAGGAAACTAGAATCATAGAATCACAGAATGTTTTGGGTTGGAAGGGACCCCTAGAGGTCACCCAGCCCAACCCCCCTGCAGGAGCAGGGACACCTTTAACCACATCAGGTTGCTCACAGCCCCGTCCAGCCTGGCCTGGAATGTTCCCAGGGATGGGGCCTCCACTACCTCAAGCACTTCATCTTCACGTGAGCTGCAGATCCCATGCACCCAGACATGGGTTCCCTTAGCACTCACACATCAATGACTAATATTGGTGGAGCATTTGTTTGTGCTTGCCCTGTTCCTGTGTTCCCTGTTGAGGAGCCGGAATTGTTCCTGGTGGCTGTTGGACCAAATATTGGGCTAGACGGGGTGCTCCTCTGGCCCGCTCCGGCTCTTCTTAGGTTCACACCTGCTTCGGTCAAGCATTGGCATCACAGTCTTCAAGCTCTGCTCTCTGCAGGCTTGGCTTCTATGGTGTTGAATTTTATATGTTGGATTTTTACCTCGGATACCACATTTCTGTTGCGCTCGATCGCACGCGGACCGGACTGCTCCCGCATGCTCAGCAGGCAGGCAAACCCAGCTCGTTAACGCTCTGCGTTTCAGCGGCCGGACCGACGTGCCCCCAGAAGGCCAATTTCATTTTGGCTGAACTAACAGCTTCAGCTGAAAATCATTAAAGGGCTGCTTGTTCTTGAAGGAAGCAGTGGGTTCCTGATTTGCAGGGTCGCCCAAGGCAATGACATATTAAAACTAAGGTTAACGTAAGGTTAGAGCTCTTAACTCGCAGATAATTTCATTCTTAAAAGGGATCTGATATAACCAATTTGAGTCTCATTTTTTTGAATGGAAAAGATGGTGCATTCACTTGAGTGTCTTTAATGAACATCGTCAGAAGAATCAGGTGGGTCGGCGTTCAGAACACAGATAATCTCCCTTAGAGCTATTAAATGCCCTCTGCTCCCTTGGAGCTATTAAATACCGATTATTAATATTTGTGTTTAAACTTAGCTTACATCTGAAGCTCCCGAAGCCCTCGAGAAACATTTCTCTTTGCAGTAGCGCTGCGTTAGTGCTGGCCGATGTTACCCTCATCCCGAGAGGCCCCGTCTGAGCTTTGCTGTGTTGGGTGTCGTCCAAGAGCGCGGGCAGGTCCTGCCTCAAACTGCTGAAGGCAGCAGATAGAGGTGGCGTGCGGGGGGAACCGGGGGGCAAACCACACAGTTCAAGGCCAGGCGGTGGGAACGGACACCGGCTCTTTCCGCCTCGCAGCGCTGAGGGGCTGCGGTGCTGAATGTCCCGGTCGGATCACAGCGCAGCCCGTGTCCTCCAGGACCGACGGAGGCTGCGGGAGAGCTCACACCAATTCCTCTGACAACCTCATGTGATATTCTGGTGCTTTGCTGTAGCTACAAAACCTCCTGCATCTTTGATAACTTTAAGATCTAGTTGCTAGTCTATCCATAGGTAAGACGTTTTAAGTTAAAATAGCCATTTTCTCTAGGGGTTCACTAATAAATATTAATGCAGTTTTTTCTCTCGATCCCGTCTCTCCCCCGCCCCGGTCATCTGGGTTTATATTGGCTTCACCTCCTGGACTCAAATTTGAGCTGCATTTTAGGAACTACTGAGCTTGTAATTCATACAGGTTCCGACACAAGAGATCCTTTCGCTGTTTGCTGATGTTCACTTTATTTTGCCTTTTCTTTTTTACAAGCTGAATCTGATGCTCAGAAAGTGAGCTCTCTCCAGCTGCCAAGATGGTAATAAACGTCTGTCTCCCACAGTTCAAGCCAAGAATTCACTGCAACAAGGTAAAATAACGATGTGGGGGGGTTAGGGAGCTGGAGGGATGGAGGGGTTAGGTGGAAGGGGCATGCTGGACTGGTTGGGGCTGGGGAGGGCTTGTTCGCTGCTCATCTGTGATAATTAGCAGTGTTTCTGGAAGGCTGATTTTTGGCTGGCCATGCCAGGCTACACTGAGAAAACAAAGCAAAGGCAACTCGCAGCAAACTCCCATCATTTTGTATGGTCTGGCTGGTTCAGAGAGGGATTTTAACACGGGAGGCTGTGTATGTCCAGTGGCAACAGAAGCTTTGAGGACAGATGCCGTCCCAACCGAGGTAAGGTGTAGGCTCTTCAGTCTGCAGAGCTGAGAGCATTTTTGTCAATTAAAATCATTTTCCAGTGATGTGGGTGGGTTGTGAATTGGGTGGGTTTGCTCACAGCTTTCTCTTCCAAGCTCACCAGTCTCTTGTCATTCCCAGCAAGGAGGTTTTCTGAACTGATGCTGGGGAATCTGTCCTCCTGGATCCCCTTCCCCTTTTGTGCTTAAGCGACTCATTGATGTGCGAGCACTAAAGGAACCCATGTCTGGGTGCATGGGATCTGCAGCTCACCTGAAGATAAAGCGGAGCTGAAGGCTCAGTACTTTGCAAAATCGGTATTGAGAGATTTCCCAGAAGTTACTGTTCAAAATTTGGTTTGTCCTGTCTATGCTGTGGTCAGCCTCTGCTAGTTATAACCTCCTATGACTGCTCTAATGTGGCACGCGCTAATTGTTGCAAGGAAGAAGCCCTGATTTTGAAGGATCTCGTCACAAGACAATGTTACGTGCTTATGGGTGTGCGTGATTTGACTTGAGATACCTTTTTCCCTGTAGTATTAGAGCTTTCTCTTTGTCCAGTAGAATACTCAGCTCTTGACAACGTTTGCTGAATTTACTGTACTCTGCAAGTACTGCAAGTTAGGACAAGAGGAAACAGCCTCAAGTTGTGCCAGGGCAGGGTGAGGTTGGCCATGGGGAACAATTCCTTCCCCAAAGAGCTGTCAGGCACTGGAAGGGGCTGCCCAGGGAAGAAGTCGAGTCCCCATCCCTGGGGGGATTTAACAGCCGGGCAGAGGCAGTGCTGAGGGCCAGGGTTTAGTGGTGGGATGGCAGGGGTAGGGGAACAGACCTGATGATCTTAAAGGTCTTTTCCAACCTAAACGATTCCGTGATTCTGCTGAAGTTTTCACCCGGCATCATCAGAATCTCGTAGACACTAACTAGCTTTAATTCAAAGCCATTTAATTGTAAGTCTTCCTGCCAACTCACACCCCAAAATCCAAGACAGCCTTGGATTTGTAAACATTGTGCTGTACAAATAGCAGTATGAGTGTGACTGCCCATCCGGTGGTGTGCTGAGAGCCCCAGCCACCCACTGCGGTTTGGTGGAATTGTCATCAGGAGGGTATAGAGTGACCATATTAAGCAGGTGGAATAAAGAGATATTCCTTGCTGTTACCCGTTCATTTAGCAAGTGCTACAGACTTCTTAGGCCCCAGGGCTTCCAGGAGAGGGAATGGTTAGAGCCAGCCTGTCCAGGAGCAGACCAGAGGGGGGGGATTGCATCTTCTAGGGGGCATGGCTTGGGACCCAGCCCAGTCAGACGGATCTCCCTCAGGGATGAGTAGGGTTGATCCCAGAGCAGGAGAAGGCAGTGGGCTGCCTGACCTCCGGAGGTTTCTCTGGAATCCTTTAACTGGGTGATTCGGGGTATGTTTCCACATGGCAGGATGGGCTGACATAACGTTTCACCACGTAGAGACTCCCATCTCCACCACGCACACATGCTCTGCTCCCAGCCACGCTCTCCCACTTGATGTAGTTCACCGACCCAGGCAGAACCGCAAACCATCCATACTTTTCCACTCCTTTAGCAGTTAAATCAGTTCTGCAAATGGCGCAGGGGAGAGTGGATGGGACCACGTAGCTGGAGGAGGGTGGGAGCGGGTCTGCTCTGCCTCAGCAGCAGGGATCTTCTGTGTTGGCTCAGCTGCACGTGAAACCGCAGCCTTGGTTCCTGGTTGATGGCATCTTGGGAATCTACATAAGTGCTTGTGAAAATAGTTTCCTTTTATTGTCTTGCTTCAAATTAAATCCAGTTTTCTCCTGAAACACAGATTTCTGCTGATGGTTACGAAGTGGAGAATCTGATCTCTGAAGACCTTGCCAGGAGAAATCGTGGTTTCCGCAGCGAATACTTTATCAAACCTCCTGTCCACGTCACGATCTCTTTTCCCTTCAACGTCGAGCTCTGCAGGATCAATATTGACATCTCATCTGGGGGATACCAAACCTTCTCCGGGCTCGAAGTTTACACCTCTACCTCATGCAATAAAACCTCTTGGCAGAGCCCTGAGGGTCAGGTCTCAGGTCTGGCCGGTCAGCCTGTGTCGGACAAAGACACTTTCACACTGGTGGGCAAAGCTGTCTTAAAAAATCAAAGCAAAGTGACGTTCGGCCACAGAGGCTTCAAGCCGAGGCCTCCCTTCCATCAGATGGAAAACGTCTTCTCCTACCCCGGCTCTGCATCTCAAGACCTCTGGAACAAAGGGCCTGCCTCGCTGAGCAACGTGTCGCACTTGAAAATCTGCATCACCCACGTGGCCGGAGGCGGCCTGCCTTGCATTAAGAGGCTGGAGGTGTGGGGACAGCCTGCCAAATCGTGCCCGCAGGAGGTGATTGAGGGTGTCTTTCAAGTGGCCTCCCAGTTCTTCGCCCAGGATGTCAGCAGCCTCAAGCCAGAGCTCTGGACGCCAATGGAGAGCGACTGCGTGCCCTTCAGCACCAACGACAGCGAGCAGCAGACCCTCTGCAAGCTGGTGGACGTCGTCCAAGACATCCCCGAAGAATTCCTGGACCCCATCACTCTGGAGATCATGACCTTCCCCATGCTCCTGCCCTCCGGGAAGGTGATCGACCAGACCACCTTGGAAAAATGCAACCGGAGTGAGGCGTCTTGGGGCAGGGTCCCCAGCGATCCTTTCACTGGGGTGGCCTTCAGCCAGCACTCACAGCCCCTACCTCACCCTACCCTCAAGGCCAGGATAGACCACTTCCTCCTACAGCACAGCATCCCTGGCACCAACCTGCTCGGGAGAGCTCATGCCTCGGAAATGCTCGTACCTTCTTCCATAACAATGTCTTCTCTGAAAAGGAAAATAGACTGTATGGATCAGAGCTCCGTGCAGCCACCGTATTTTTCTTCTACAAACTTACTTGTCACGTCTACCTCAGAGAACAGTGCTAAAAAAATGAAAACTGACAGTGACTCTCATTTGATCCAAATGGACTGTTCGACAGGTACCGTGGCTCCCTAAGTCACTTGTGTTTCTTGAGTGTCCTGACAGCCCCGGGCCAGGTTTTCAAGTCGGGAGGCTCCAGTACAGATTCCCATCCCTCTGGAAAGCTTTAAGGCCGTTGTATTTTGCTGTTGATAGGTGTCGTGGGAGTCAGGTCATCACCTCCTTCACCTCCCCTCTCCTCAGCACCACCTGCCATCCCGGATGGTTGTTTGCTCCCATTCCATTTCACTTTTCCTCACCTCTAGGCCCGTCGTTCTCGTCGTGTTACCTGTGCAGTCTGTTTCACAGCCCTCTCATTTGCTCAGGTCGCCGTGTTTCCCTTTTAGTTTGTTTTTCCTTTCTCCTCCTTGTTTTCAAGCCACTGTCCATGTGGAGGCAACGTTTTTCTCGCAGTGTGCTGGTTTGAAGTTTCTTTATCATGGGTGATTTGTTATCCCAGCCATCCAATATGTTCTTGCATCAGGAAGAAAACATGCAACGACAGGAAAAAAAATGTCTGGTGGGGCAGTGATGATGGCACAGGGAGTCCTGGCTGGTGTGGATCTTAGCACGAGGAGTGAGGTGGGGAGGAAAGTGGGAATGGGGCACTAATCCTGCTCACGGATTTCCCTGGCCAGGCACTGCCAGTCTGGGCTCTTGGTGCAGCTGGTTCCCCACACGCTCGGTGTCACCAAACAGATTGTGTCCCCAGGACAGGCTGGCTCCTGGCCTTCTGACGGGGCTGCTCTTGCTGTGGCAGAGGCTGAGCTTGGGGAGCGCATCGCTGCACAGCCTCCGGTCCTCGCCAATCTTAGTGCAGCAGCGCAAGGGCTTGGAACAAACGGCAGCCAGGGAATTGCAGGCAGTGCTGCCTTCGGAGAGAGGACGGCACAGGCTGGGAGAGACTTGCCCAGGGTTTGCAGGTAGTTAAAGCAGAAAACCAGGTGGGGACATTAGCCACAGGGTGTGACTTGTGTCTACAGGGGAAGGAATGGGCGCTGGTTTCCTTTCATCCTTGCTTTTCTCAGAGATCTGGTAGCAGCACCGGTAGCATAAGCTCCAGGAGGCAGAGAAAGCAGCCCAGACCTGCAGCCCTGAGATAAATTCCCTGGAAAGCCGAGTGCTTTCCCCCACTTCGGTCCCCAGCCGTGCCACAGCTCCTCAGCAGGCAGCCGAGGCAGTGCTGCGGCAGATCCGCCGGGCGCCGGGCGTGGGGGCGCGGGGTCCGGCA
>NW_009259789.1:163607-164258 GCF_000687185.1 Egretta garzetta | reverse complement strand
CCCACGCCGGACCCAGCCCCCTCAGCAGGCAGCCGAGGCAGTGCTGCGGCAGATCCGCCGAGCGCTGGGCGTGGGAGCGTGGGGTCCGGCAGCTCTCACAAGTGCTGCGGCAGGCTGGACTGGTGAGGAGACCACAGTCCTCAGAAAGCAAAGGAGATCTGTGGTTTAAATACCAAAGAGATTCACACCCCTCTCCCCAAAATCCGTTCCCTCTTGTGGTTTATTCTCCAATGATGGGTACCTTCAGCCTCCAGGCTGTGGTGAAGAGCATGGCTCATGGACAGTTGCTCCTCTTGACTCCACGCTCGATCTTTCGCCCAAATCCACCCCTATTTTGCCATGTTTGCTTTCTCCCTTGTGGGCACAGGAATTCCTGAAACGTGTCGGAGTTGCTGTCCATGCCGCTCTTAGGTGGATAGAACTGTGCTGCCACGCAGCAACACTTGCATCTTCTATCGCGTCCTGGGTTTGGCTGGGACAGAGTTAATTTTCTTCCTAGTAGCGGGCATAGGGCTGTGGTTTGGATTTAGCACGAGAAGGATGTTGATACCACCCTGCTGTTCTAGCTGTTGCCAAGCAGTGCCTAGACTAGTCAAGGGCTAGTGCTTTAGGTAATAATCCCGCTGGAGGAGGAAGGTAAACTTAAGCTGG
>NW_009259789.1:159958-163578 GCF_000687185.1 Egretta garzetta | reverse complement strand
GGTGGGCTTGAGGAGAGCGGCTGTGTCTTTGAGGCTGGCTGGTGGGAGCAGCCTGCTCTGAGCAGGACGGTGTAAATGCGGGGTGCACGGGTGTCTCCTCGTCACGTAAGGGCTGTCTCCCTAGGCAGGTAAGTCCAATTTCCTTGCCTTCTCTACCGTAGCTGGCTGCAAGGCGTCAAAAGGTGGCCTGCAGCCTTTGATTGCAGTTAATGCCTGCTGGTACCTGTCACTCACGGTGTTTTTCTCCCCAAAATTACCCAAAAACGTTTCAAGGAAAAAGCTTAGGTGGTTCTTTAATTTTAAACAAATTCTTTAAAGACTTGGTAGAAAATAATCGGTGTTTGGTGGTACCGGGAAGAGTCAGGCTGCACATTTCTGCTCTGCTCTTTCAGTCTAGAGCTCATTCCATGGTTTCGGAGGAATCACGAGTTATTTTTACTGCAGAGGCGTGCAACAACTCCCGCTGGGGATGTGCCCCAGGAGCAGGGACTGCCCCGCGGGGTCCTGGAGCTCCCGGAGGAGCCGTGCCCGTACATAAATAAAAGCACAGTGCTCGGCCCAGGGAGCTTGTGCTTCAGTATTTCATCAGCCTTGATTGCTGTAGCCAATGTGCAGCACTAATTCAAAGCTCTCCCTTTGGGAGATGGATTTAACAGAATTAGCGATGCAGACAACATTCTCTTAACGCACAGTTTTAATGAACGCCTTCAGTATTGCACAGGACAAAACACTGCGGGGAAGGGTCCAAACCTTTGGCTTTATCCCCTGACTCAGAACTGGGACAGAGAGAACAAAGTCAGTCCCCCGGATTTTGTTAGTGGATTAAATGTTCCCGGATAAGCTGCGCAAAGCGAGCCTGGGGGAGCACGGGGCCAGGACCCCCGGCGGAGCAGGCTGAGGAAGCTGCCTGGGGTTTCAGAGACAAAACAGCTTCTGGATCACTTGGCATTTTGGCCGTGTTCGGACCTGCAGATATAAGCTGGCCCCCGAATATTCATTGGCACTGGGGCATGGCACAAATGTCTGGCAGTAATCCATAGGGCTTTCCGTCTTTAGGACCCAAAGGCCATGAGGCACTACGTCCCCATCCGGGCACCTCAGTAGGGAAAAGAGACCTCTCAAGAAAACAAGTGGCAGAGCTCCTAAAATCCCGAGTGTTGTCCCTTCGAAAGGTTCAGAAGCAAGGCAGCGTTCCTGTTGCGCGTTGACAGCTTGCTTTTTCCCGGCGTCCGCTTCTCGAGCTTGTGCTTCTCTTTGCAGATCTGGTCTCTCACGAACAAAAACTGTCGGAGAGCTTGGACACTGCCTTGAACTCGGCGCTCAGCTCGATGCCCTGGTTTACGGCCAAGCTGATGAAAAGCCAGCAGCAGGCGCAGAGCGAGGGGGGCTGCAGCAGCTCGTGGAGCGGGGGCACCGTCCTCGGTAAGCAGCAAGCGCCTCTGGTTCACCTTGGGGAGCGAGAGGAGGAGTGGGACTGGGTTAACAGGGAGGGCTGTGCCTCTGCTCAGCGTCTTCCTATGCCTCTTCAGACCCCAAATTACTGTATATTCAATATCAAAATATTCATTGTCCCCCAGCAAGCTTTACTTAACAATCCCCGACTACCGCCTTTGTATCTCAGCAGATTTAGTGGTTTATTCTCCCAGTGAGGCAGGTTAGACCTTGTTGACCCCCAGAAAGTGAGGCACGGCGTCCATGTCCACGGTCAGAGCAGGCTTCAGCACGAGTCCCACGATTTGCCCCTGCTATTGCCTGCGCTGCCCCAGGATGGTGCTGGATGCGTTGCGCTGGGACGTGGTGCTCAGCCCAGCCTGCACCGGGTTCGTTCAGGCTGCAAGCTCACCCCACGTCAAGGCTTCGGCTGCTCCCAGAGCTCTGCGAGGTGGGCTGAGTGCCTTGAATGTTGCCGGTTAGCGGCACAGAGCAAGCTGGGGAGCTGCTGCGTGGATGGGGAATGAGTCTGGTGCGGAGATGCAGCTGGAGAGGGGTCAGTCCAGCCAAAGCCATCTGGCAGGCTGACCCTAACAGGGACAGGTCACGGCAGCAACGTCACAAGCCAACCAGCCAGAATCCCATCGGGTGTGAATATCCATAGGCCAGGCTGTTGAGTCCTCGCAGTTTTCATCACAGCTGCTAGCTAGGCATGCTAATCCAGCTGCGTACGTGTACCCAAAACAATGTGCCCTCAGCACAAGAGGGACATGGACCTGCTGGAGCGGGGCCAGAGGAGGGCTACTAAAATGATCCGAGGGCTGGAGCCCCTCTGCTCTGGGGCCAGGCTGGGAGAGTTGGGGGTGTTCAGCCTGGAGAAGAGAAGGCTGCGGGCAGAGCTGAGTGCGGCCGGTCAGGGCTTAAAGGGGGCCCAGAGGAAAGGGGGGGACAAACTTTTTAGTAGGGCCTGTAGCGATAGGACAACAGGTAATGGTTTGAAACTAAACCAGGGTAGGTTTAGACTGGATCTAAGGAAGAAATTCTTTACAATGAGGGTGGTGAAACCCTGGCAGGGGTTGCCCAGAGAGGGGGTGGAGGCCCCATCCCTGGGAACATTCCAGGCCAGGTTGGACAGGGCTGTGAGCAACCTGATGTGGTTCAAGGTGTCCCTGCTCCTGCAGGGGGATTGGGCTGGGTGACCTCTGGGGGTCCCTTCCAACCCAAAACATTCTGTGATTTTATGATTCTTTGGGGTGCAGGGAAGCACTGATCCTTCATCTGTCCCTCCAGGAGCCGATGCCCTAACTGCTGGCCTGCTCCCCCTCTTCCCCTGAGCGAGGATCTGCCTGCTCGTGGCAGAGAAGGGGGCTCAGAGGGACCAAGTGACCCTGAGAAGAGGCCGGGGCTGTGCAGCTCCCAGTGGCTCAATCTCTCTGAATAGCTTTGGCTGCTTCGCAGCGACATTAAGCTATTAAGCTTTTTCCTGTCCCCTTTAAAATTGCTGCCGTTTAAGAGTTGAGTGAGTAGCCCTTGATAGGTCGTGTGTGACAGGAATGCAAAGTGATACTTAAAGCGTTTCGCTCAGGAATCGGTGATTTTAATCCGAGCCTTGGAAAAGCGGAAGGGGGGCTGATTTAGTCTCAGTGAAAGTAAAAAGCCCAGTGACCAGCCCCTTCTGAGCTCAGCCTGCCCCAGGAGCCAGGCCCTTCCCTTTCCTTATGGCAGCGACAAACGGGCCACGGTCCTGAGCCGTGAGCGCCTACCGCTGTGCTGCACCTCTGCAGAAAGCAGGGCCCTCGGCTCCTAGGCAGGATTGGGCACGTGAGGGGTGGCACAGCGTGGATTTGTCCCCCCCCCCCCCCATGACTGAGCCGCTTCTCCTGTCGCCTTTGCAGAGCACGGCAGGAGCAGCCAGACCCAAGGATGCGCTTCCTGCGGCAAAACCTTCTCCTCTTACTTCAAAACGGAGCCCGTTTACCAGCTCCCCTGCGGCCACCTCATGTGCCGCCCGTGCTCGGCCGAGAAGCAGAAGTCCCTCTCGTCGATCCTGTGCGGGAGCTGTAAAAGGTCGGCTGCCACGCACGACGTCAGGAGGGTTCACTTCTGAGCCCTCGGCTGCCGGAGCCGCCGGGAGGGACGAGAACAAGGAGCCGCTGCCGTTCCCCGTGTCTGTGTCTATCCGCAGGAGG
>NW_009259789.1:155003-159915 GCF_000687185.1 Egretta garzetta | reverse complement strand
GGGGGGGGAGGGGGGGAGTTAGAGCATCGCACCGGAGCAAAGCGACCTGAGGATAATAAAAGCCATAGCTTCTTTAACAAGGAATATGTATTTATACAGAACTGATTTCCACCTGTTGCACCCGCCCTCTTACCACCGTCCCCGCGGCTCAGTGGTCTAGCATAGGTGCCTTTCGGACTGCCAGTTTAGCTTCCCTGTGAGTTAAAACCATTTGCGTATTTGACGAGCAGCCATTCGGCCGTGGACCAGGCGAAGTCCTTGTGATTGACAACGTGTAAGCTACCTGACTTCTCCCCTTCCCCGCCTCGCTCCCCTCCTCCCCGCGGTGCCCTCGCCGGGCGGCCGGACCACGGCGGCGTTCACCCTGGCGTCCCGCGAGTCGCCAAGAGAGACCGTGGGGAATGCGTGAGTAACTGGCAGCCATCTCGTCCTGCTCACCCGAACTTTTGTAGAAAAGCCATCGCATTACACCAAACGTCACTCTCGGTTTATGTCGTGTGACTGGGCCGGCTCCCGTCTGGCTGATAGACATTTAAGCCTTAATAAAATTACGTTTAAAGTCAGGTTCTCTTTCTGACTCGTAATTGGTCTCATCGTGAGTCTTAATGATTCCGTGGAGTGAATCTCTTGGCAGAGTGATGAATAAATGGGCTGAAAAAAGCTAAGTCAGTCGAGACAAAGGATCTGCAGACCCGTGGGTTTTCGGGGGTTGTCACCGCAGCCGCATGGACCGTCACAGCGTTGAGACTCAGATACCTAAACCCCAGGAGGTCTGGTCTTCAAAGAGCCGTTCAGAAAAAAACAAACCCAAAACAGAAGGAAAAATCACTCGGCTACATTCTGTCTCCGGTGTGTCCTGGCTGTGCCGAGGCTGAGGTGACAGCAGAGGGGTTTGTCACCTGCGTAACCCCCTGCTGTTGCCACTTAATTGGTAATTTTCTCTCGGCGGAGCAAATGTTCCTCGCTGATGTTCTGTGCCAGTTTCTCTGGGGTCACGAGCCTCCAGCTGACTCAGCTCACCTTTGCATGTGGCGATACCTTTATTCTCTTAAAAGGCACCGACTGGCCGAGCACCCCGTAACCGTGGTGGCTTTCTGCTCACGGTCTCACCCAGCAACCGGAACATGGCTTTGTACCAGCACTGAGCTGATCCTGCTCCTTGTCTGCGTCAGCAGGAGTGTATAATCCATCCGTAGCAGAAATAGCAAGGCCCCCATCTTTAAGCAGTAAACGGCTAGAAAATAGGCAAAAACCAAAAAATCCTCAAAAATCCCACAATTCAGAGGCAGCAAAAATCCTCTTGAGTTCTGTGGTGTTTGCAGCGAAGCAGCCCGGTGTGATTCAGCGCTCGCACCTCCTCCGCCCCACATCTCGGGAACGATGGCTGCCGGAGGAGCTCCCCGTCCCCGCGGCCGTCTCCTCCTCCTCTGGCACTAACGAAGCCCGCTCGCCTCCGAGGAAACCCAAAGCCGCCGGCTCAGCCGAGTGTCTCTCTTGCCCAAAAGTTTCTCATGGGCCACAGTTCGGGCTGGTGGCCATCTCGCCGGGGCTGAAGGCGAGTTAGCTCTCGAGCTTCCCTTCCTTCTCTGGGGAGGGACGGGAGCGAGCGTGGAGCCTGCTGGAGCAGGGGATGGCAGGGGCCATCTGGTCCAAGCCCCGCTCGGTGGAGAGCTCATCTCCATGTTGTATCAGGTTGCGCAGAGCCTTCATCCACCCTATTTCTCCTCCTCCTTAACCCTGTAGGACCCTTTGGCAGCAAGCTGCAACCCCTGCATCCCAGGAGAAGGGACGAATTTCCCTCTGCACCCACCTCTCGTTGCTCAGGGAGGGACCACAGACCCCCCAGTGGGTGCGAGTCCTCATCGCTCCCCTGGCAAACGCACCGGGCACCGAAGCCTCCCTGGGCAGCAGAGCCCCTCTCTGACCCCGGGCTTGGGGGCTCATGGAGCCGGGCCTTCCCGGGGGGTCTTCTGCCAGGACCCACAGCAATTCCCCGACACAGGATGGGCAGATGCCACCAAGCAAATTTATTTCCCGGCACCAAGCGTGTCTTCTCCTCGGGAGGTTGGGACCGGCCTTTGATGGAAGGCCTGAGCAATTTATTTTAACTCTCTCTTCTTGACGATAGGACGAGGGGGAATGGTTTGAAGCTGTGCCAGGGCAGGTTTAGGCTAGACATTAGGAAAAACTTCTTCACAGAAAGGGCTGTCAGGCTCTGGAAGGGGCTGCCCAGGGAGGTGGCCGAATCCCCATCTCTGGAGGTATTTAAAAGAAGGATAGATGAGGTGCTGAGGGACAGGGTTTAGTGGTGGGATGGCAGGGTTAGGTTAAAGGTTGGACTCGATGATCTTAAAGGTCTTTTCCAACCAAAGTGATTCTATGATTCCAAGCACTTTTAGGAGGACAAACCTAGCCCTTCCTGGTCAGCCACTTCCCAACATGACGTCTGCATCCCAGCAGGATGGGTTTGGACAGTCAAGTGATAAAGGCAGCGCCCCAGCAAAGCCAGACCTTGGCTGCTCTTCCTACTTTAAAAGATCATCAAAGCCGTTTTCCAGCACGTCATGGAAGCCGAGCAGCGTCTTTAGCCGAGACGTGAAATTTGAAGGTGCTGTGCTCGGGCAGGCGGCGCAGGATCACCCCCCCCCCCCCAGCCATTAACCCCCCCATCAGCCACGTGCTCGCGGTGACGGTGACGGGGTGAAACGCTGGTGGCAGGCTGGCTCCCCGTTAAGTGCCGCCAAGACAGGACCTGGCCGAGGCACGTGGGTTCGCCCAGGCAGGAGCGGGGACCCCTCCTCCGCCAGCCTGACCTGCCTCCCCGCCCCAGCACAGCAGCTACGTGCTTCAGAAGCTTCTCCTCCTCTGCTGCGTCCCCCTCCAGCCACGCCAAAGGCAGGCAAAAATGCACAAATTGCTGAAAAATCCGGTTTTCCACGCGGTACCCAACGTCCTCTAATTTATCCTGATTAAACTTTGGCCTCTGTGGCTGCGGCAGAGCCGGCGGCAGACCACGGCGCCCTCCACCCCCCCTCCTGCCTCCGGAGGGGCTCTCGAAAGCCTCGCTGGAGGCTTCAGAGCTAACGAAGCTCCCGCTGTTAATGAAGGGGGGGGGGGGTGGTTTGCCCTGACCATGTGCAGGGGTGTGATCACCCAAGGATTGGGGAAAAAAAACCCCAGTCATTTCCATGCAGCAATGCTGCTTTAAAGCTATGGGTGTAGCCGGAGGGTGCTTTACGTGTGAAACGGCGCGGGCACGTTGCAGGTCGCTGCTGGGCGCCCCGTTTCCCACCACCCAGGTGATTCCCCAACGTGAAAAGCGATTGGGAAGGGCGCAAGTGAAGCTCCCTGGCTGATCGCCCGCCTCGCATGTCGTTAGGAGATCAGCGCTAACGAAGGGGGCTCCTCTGGGGAAGAGCAGGGACGTGGCAGAGCAAACCCGGTGCTGGGGATGCAGAGAAGGGACCCCCACCACCACCCCTGCCCCCCGTGGCTGATGTCGGGGGATTTGGAGCGCGGATTCCAGGAGCCCCAAAGCATCGAGCGGGAGCCGGATGCGGGTTGGGGGCCCGGCATCACCCCGGGGCCGGGTACCGGTGAGCATCGCCGCCCCGCCCGGGTGCTCCCAGCTGAGCCAGCCCATGAAACCCCACCACCCTGAGACCGCTCCCCCTGTGACTCACCCCAGGTCACCCCAATATACCCCAATATTTTCATCCCCCAACCCCTCTTTTTATGTTTTCTACACATTTTTTGCCTCCCCCCCCCCCTTCCCCCTTTCCCACCTCATCGTCCCCTTGATTCCTGTAAGTGATTCTGCGTTGTGGCTGCGGAGCCTCTGCAACTTGGAAAAACATTTTATTAAACTTCCTTGACTTTAAAGAGCATAATTACATTTTAATCTCATATTCCCACGTTATCATTCCAGACACAGAGTCATTTGAATGCAGATCGTTCCCGGCTAATGTAATTTTACGATACAGTAATGAAGAGACGGAGCATGAGCGTGTAACACCCAATTTAGAGCTGACATTTGGGTTTCTTTTAAAGAAAAGTTTTCCCAGCCGAGGGCTTTTGCGTCCTCCTCGGTCCTGCAACGCAAGTGGGTTTCGGCTCCCGCTGTGAAGGGATGGGTTTGGATGGGGAAACATGGCCAGTGCTAATAATATTGGTCATCAAAGCTGCCCACGGCTGCTCCACGTGGGTGATTCAGCATCTCTGGTGGTGGGCACGGGAGAAATTTGGGACCCCGTCGCTCCCAGGGAGACCTGAGTCAGGGGCTACCGTTACCTTCGCCCCATCAGAAAGCCCAGGAGCCCCCCCAGAAACCGGGGCTGTCACCCCCCAGGTCGATGCATCCTGCCAAAACCACAGGGTGGGAGATGAGAGCAGGCTGGGACCCCCAGCACCGCAAGCGTCGCCCCCAAAATAGATGCCTTTACCCCCTGCGTGCCTCAGTTTCCCCTGGGCGATGCAGCGGCGCTCTGGGGTTCATCGCCCTCCAACACCCTTCGCCGGCGCTCGCTTCGCTTTTCAAATGCAGGGGGGGGGGCGGCGGGGGGCGGTGGGAGCGCGGTTCCCTTTGGGATGCTGGAGCCGAACTGCAGCCCCACCCAGAGCCCCCCACTCGCTCCAGCCGGGGCTGAGCCAGTCCGGGTCGCTGATCCGTCAGAAAAGGGCTGCTAACGAGGATGGAAAGCAGGGATGTTAATGAGGGTGGGGAACAGCCACGCCCCAGGCACCCCAAGTGATGCCCAGGTTAATTTTTCCTGTGGTTCCCAACCTCAATTCCCCACCTTTGAGGAAGATGAGTTCAGGGTGGGCTGAAGGGTTGAAAAATCATCCCAGAGGCTGGACTCAGTGGCACCCCCCCCATTCCCCCATTGCCCACCCCCAAACCACCCCAACCCCC
>NW_009259789.1:154245-154779 GCF_000687185.1 Egretta garzetta | reverse complement strand
TCCTCCAAACCAGCAGCCCTCCCCAAGACAGCATCTTCTGAATGAGCATCCCTCCCCAAACCAGTATCACCCCCCCAGACCAACATCCCTCCAAAACCAGCGCCCCTCCCAAAGCCTGCACCCCTCTCAAACCAGCAGCCTCCAAACCAGGATCCCTCCCACACCAGTGTCCTCCAAACCAGTGACCCACTCTGAACCAGCATCTTCTGAACCAGGATCCCTCCCCAAACCTGCACCCCACCCAGACCAGCATCTTCTGAACCAGGATCCCTTCCAAACCAGCACCTCTCCCAAATGAGGATCCCTCCCAAACCAGCTTCCCACCCAGACCAGCATCTTCTGAACCAGGATCCCTCCCCAAACAGGATCCCTCCCCAAACCCGCATCCCTCCAAACCAACCACCCTCCCAGACCCAGCATCTTCCGACTGAGCATCCCTCCCCAAACCCGTTATCCCTCTCCAAGCAGCATCTCCCAAACCCACATCCCCCTCCAAACCAGCACCTTCTGCCTGCCCACCCCTCCCCAAACACC
>NW_009259789.1:153487-153828 GCF_000687185.1 Egretta garzetta | reverse complement strand
CCCCCTCCCCAGGCGCGGGCCCCCCCGGGGTGCCCCGTGCCCCTCGGAGCAGCCACGGCTCGGTGGGGAGGATTCGGCAGCCCTGAGCGCTGCCGCTTGTGCTCCTGCACTGAATCACCTCAATTACAGATTCAGTTGGATGAGAATCGGGGAGGGGGGGGGAAGAAAAAAAAAAACCCACAACAAAAAACAACCCAGCCCTCTTCTTCTTCTTCCTCCTCCTCTTCCTCCTCCTCCTCCCCTGGGAAGGGGCGACAGCAGCATAAATAGCGGCTGGCACAGCACGGGGGGCAGAGGCGAAGCGAGCGGCAGGGCAGCCGGCTTCCCCTGGCACGCGTGGC
>NW_009259789.1:145615-152349 GCF_000687185.1 Egretta garzetta | reverse complement strand
TGGTGGCAGATGCCCCATCCCTGGGAACATTCCAGGCCAGGTTGGACGGGGCTCTGAGCAACCTGATCTGGTTGGAGATGTCCCTGCTCCTGCAGGGGGGTTGAGCTGGGTGACCTCTAAAGGTCCCTTCCCACCCAAAACATTCCCTGATTCCATGACAAGGGTTGGGCTCCTGAGCTGCCCCATGAGATATTTCCACATGCAACCTCTCCCTGGTTAACGGGAGGGACAAAGCTGGAGCGCGAGCTGCGCGGGCACCCCCGGCTGCCCCCAACCTCCTCCCCACCTGAAAATAAACCACTCCCCAACCTAAATAACCCATCCCATCACGACATTTTTGGGTTTTTTTTTTGTTTTGCTTTCTGTGGAAGAAACCTGTGCGATGGACGCCGGTTGCCTGGACGAGGGCAGCGATGGGGCTCAGGAGGCGGCAGAGAAGAACCTGACGGTGCTGGATGGCTCGGCTGGAGATCTGCTCCTCAAGCTGATGCACTTGGCGAACCGGCAGCAGCAGGGCAAGCATCCCCTCCTCTGAGCCAGGGTGCTGGGCGTCCCCCCCACCGACACCGAGCCCCCCACCCCAGCCTTGTAAATACGAGACCCAATAAAAGTCTTTGTGCACTGTGGTGGCTTTGTCTGGGGTGCTGGGGATGGGTCATGGGGGGTTCCAGGGGACCCCTCCGGGGCTCAGGGATGGCGGGTGGGGGGCTTGGAGGTTGTTGGGTCATCACAACCATCACCACCCCAAATCCCTATCCAGCCCCATGCGGTTTGGCTCCCACCCACAGTGGTTTTGTGGAGCTGGGTGCAGGATTTGGCCCCACCCTTGCAGTGCTAAGGGAAAGGAGCCCAGGCAGAGCTGGCCTTTGGGGTCCCATCGAGTCCCATCCTGGGAGCTCCAGCAGCACCCATGGGTGCTGAGCTTCCGGAACCCCCAGCCCCAGGAGGCTGGGGACAGCATCACCCCCTGGGAGGTGCCACCATCGCGTTACCTCTTGGCCAAGACCCCTCTTTGGGGCAGATTCGGGGCCCCGTTGACTTCAGGAACCGGCACAACAGGCAGCTTCATCCACATCTGCTAAAAATGATAAAAAGTAAGGAAAAACCACCCAAAAAAAACCCCCCCAAGAGCAGAAAGGTTTGGGTTCCCAGCTTCATACAACCCCCGCCTGGGGCTGGTCTCATCTTTCCCTCCCATCGCTCACCGAATTGGTCCCCTCCAGACACCAACAGGCCAGATCAGCCCCCCAGTTATCCCACCATCACCCCCCCAAATTTGGGGTACTGTTACCCCAACCCTTCTCCCTCTGCCCTCCCCAGGTCTCTTACCCTGGTGGGGTCCCCACTCTGGGCGCTCTCCGGGCCGGGATCTGGCCGTGGGGCGGGGGACACCTCATCCTTTATAATGTCCCCGAGGGAGGTGGCACCTCCAGGGAGGTGGAGCTCCTCCACGCCAGTGGGACCCATCCTGCCCACGTCAGCTCCCCACGCCTCGACGGAGGTGCAGGATTAACCCAGCATGCTGTCCCCACAACAAGCATCTTACCCCAGCCCCGGAGAGGTAGGGGACCCAAAAATCACCCCAAAATCATTGGGCAAGCAGCAGTGCCAATGGGGATGGGTGACCCTGAGCTGGATGCCTGTGGGATGACGAATTGGGGCAGCCCTGGCTGAGCTGGGATGATGCTCCAGGCCGATGGGAGCCTCGGCATCGGGGTGCCAAGGTCCCCAAAAGCACCAGGAGCTGATAACTGGGGTGTGTGTGTGTTCCTTTTTTTCCACATCTCCCCAAGACGCAGCCCGGGCACCCCCAGACCAGCCACAGGGGCTCTTGATGGGGACTCCCCCCCTCCCCACGCCGCAGGGGGACAGCAGCCGGGGCTGAGCCGCTGGGACATCGCACAGCCGATGCTGAGCCCTATGTCCAACCCATTAACATGGACCCCAGCGCCTGGCTCATCCCCAGGGACCAGGACTCACTGGCTGTGCCTGACCCCGGGTGGGTGACGAGGACCCGGCCGCCCTCCCCGCTGGCCGCCGTGGCCACGCTAAGTGGCAGATTTCGAAGCAAGCTGGAGGGGACGGGAAGAGGTCACGGCTCTCGAGCTCCAGGCTGCCTAATTCCCAATTAAGCCGGCGCTGGGTAATGCTCCCAACAGATGCACGATTTAGCAGCAGCAGAGCCATTTATTCAGGCTGGGAAGCGCTTAATTGCAGTAACGAAGGCAAGGGGTTGGGGTGAGCAGGAAGGGTCCTGGTGACTGCACCAGCCTTCGGCCCCTGCCCGGGTGCCGTCCTCCGGGGGCAGGCTGGCTTGGTGCCGCTGGATTAAAGCGGGCAGGGATGGGCTCGGTGTCACCACCATCCCAGAGCGGGACAAGGCCAGCGTTGAGCTTCCCCCAGAGGCCAGGCGGAGAAGGGTGGGAAGGACCAACATTGCCCCAAATGCTCCAGGAGAAGGGTACAGGCTTGGTTCCCCCCCAACCCCCCAGAAGGGATTTGAAGCCCAGGGAAGCCCCTCTCAGCCCCCCATCCCACCAGGCCACAGTGATGCCAGCCTTCATCCCTACCCATGCCAGAGGGGTGCTGAAGGGGACACGGAGCGATGCTGCAGCTTGGGATCCCTCAGGGCTTGGCTGAGAAGGGACCCGAGCCCCAAACAGCATCCGCAGCCTCCGCACATTCCTCCTCCCCACCATGGCTGGAGTCATCACCAAGGAGGAAACCAACACCTTGGCCTTGACCTCACGTCCTCGACCTCTGGCTATTAGCGGAGCCCTTCGGTGTGGAAAGCAATGCCTTGAGGATTTTAAGGGAAAGGGGTGACGCCGATGCCGGCATGCCTAAGTAGGAGCCGGCGCTATATATACACGGCCGCTGGCCGGGCTGAGAAGCCGAAAAGCTTCCCCGACCCCACAGCCATGTCCTGCAAGGCGCTCGCCGTCTGCCTCCTGGGGCTGCTGGCTCTCTCCTCCGCTTGCTACATCCAGAACTGCCCCATCGGGGGCAAACGCGCCGTCCTGGACATGGACATCAGGAAGGTGAGTCCTGGCTGGGCTGGGAGACCTCCTAACCCCCTCCTTCCCTTCTCCCAGGCCTCGCCGGGGCTCCTGCGGGGAAGATGCTGGCAGGATGGAGGAAAGGACGAGGGGAAGGGCTCCCAGGTGCTTTCCCAAATAACTCCCTTTAATAACTTCCCTAATAACCTTTCTCCCCCGCTTCCCCGAGCAGTGCCTGCCCTGCGGTCCCAGGAACAAGGGCCACTGCTTCGGTCCCAACATCTGCTGCGGAGAAGAGCTGGGTTGTTACATCGGCACCTCCGAAGCGGCCCTTCTGGGATAGGAAAGCGGGAGAGGGGACAGTACCCACGGGATCATCTTTGTCTGTCCATCTGTCCATCCAACCCCCCAACAGCCAGGGCCACCCCACTCGGGGCTGACTTGATCCCCATTGCAGTGAAGGCGGTAACGGAGCAGGGTGGGAGGGGGCTGGGGAAGGGGGAAAGCAGACAGCAACCGAATTTGGGGGGGCTGAGCAAGCAGCAGGAGTCCTGCGGTGCCGGGCAGCTCGTGCCCCCTCCTGCTTTCATTATGGTTTTCCAAAAAAATCCCAGCCTCTTCCCCAAGCTAGGCGCTACCAGCAATCCTGCTACAAATCCGGGGAGGGGGGGCACACAAACTCGCTCGATGTCACTAAAAACCAGCACTGGGGGGGGTCCCTGAGGGCGGTTCGTGCCCCCTCGCCTCACGGGGCGCTCTCCCCGTTCTCTCCCCGCGCAGAGGGCTGCACCGTTGACTCATCCTGCGACCAAGAAATGCTGTTTGCATAGAGCGCCCGGGAGAGAAGAACCTGCGGGATCCCTTATCTGCCGAGCCGTACCGGCCCCGCATCAGGCCGAGAACAGACGAGCCGAGGTCTGTGACTCAGATTGAAGTGATGATCTTAATTAGAAATAAAACTTGTACAGAAAAAAGAAGAAGAAAAAAAAAAGTCTGTGTTTTTCCTGCGCTTGCCTGGTTTAGGTTGCAGACTCGGGAGGGAGGAAAAAAGGCGTTTTTAGGAAAGAGTAGATAAAAAGCAAGGATTTGAGGTCGATTCTTAGTGTTTTAGGTGAGTGAGGGAGGGCAGAGGGACCTGCAGTCAGTCCACCTGGGCTCCGGCCAAACCACAGTGAAGTCCAGGCTGGTGTCAGGCAGCCCAAACCCAGCGTTTTTGGGGCAAAGCTGAGCATGCAGCTCAGTCTAAGCCAGAACCATCAAAGAGGAGCCAGAGCAACTGTGGTATCAGCTACAACTTTAAGCTGCATGACTAAAATAAGGCTGAAGGGGTTGGGGGGGTGGGCAGAGAAAAGGAGACACGTAAGAGCCAGTATCATTTAGACGCCCTCTGCACAATTTTCTCATTCAGCCACGCCAACAGATGCGCAGAGGCGCATTTAAAAGACGAGCAGAATCCTTCCACCACAGCAGAAAACAGAGAAACCCCAAGAAAAAGCCAAGGGTCGGCATTTCCTACAGAGCCACTCGGCCCTCAGGTTTCTTTTTCACCAACATCTCACGGGGTCGACAGGCAAACAGTGCCACGGCTACGCCAGGGAGCTTGCCCAAACAGGGGGGAGGTGGAATGGCGGGGAGTCAGAGCGCCAGGCACAGGAACACCACAGCTCCTCCACTCCCTCGCAGGGCTGGCGCCTCTGCTTGCTCAATGCAAGCCCAAATTTCCCCCTTGCCCTCCTTCCCGCAGGCATTCACCCTTCAGAAGAGCCACAGCCAGACCTGCAGGCTTTCTCTAACAATTCTGTGGTTCATTTATACATTAAAAGGAAGACACCGGCTTGTAAACAGCGCTTCTGGACAGAAACCAGGCCAGCACCCTCCCCGCCCCAGGCCGGGGCTGCTAAGACAACACCGTCCGTTTGACGATCCGCCCGTCCTTGTCGATGGCGAAGTTGTAGTTGCGAGGGTTGTCCAGGCACTCCTCAATCCGCGCCTCCAGGTTCTCAAGGGTGATGAAGGTTTTGGCTTCCTCCTGAAGAAGGGACAAGTACCGGCTCTTAACGTGTGTCAGCAGACGTGTCACTGGGGGCAGCGCGTGAGCTGCTGGTGCCCACGGAGCTCACGGATCTCCGAGAGACCCCAAGATGCCACCAGCATGGCCAGGATCTCAGCAGGAGATCACCAGGAGCCGAGGTCGGCATGAGGAAAGCTTTGTTTTCTTGCTCAGGATTATTCCACCCTCTGCTTTCAGAGCTCTCGCTCAAACCTCTATCCCATCCACACGCTGTCAACACCCCTGGAAGGTGCCAACTCTTGTGTTCCCAGCTACCAACATAAAAATCTCTGGAAAATAAGCCTACGGCTTCCACATCGCTCCCACGGGCTGCCATCAAATCCCTCACGGGGACGGTTGGCAGCGCTCTCCCCAGCGGGCACCAGCTGCTCTTACCTGCAGCTGGAGAACTTCCTTCTCCTTCTCCTTCAGGAAAGCCTCCATTATCCTGGCCTTGTTCTCCGCAGCCTGTAGCTTGTGCCTCTTCCGTTCTTCCTCTTCTTTCCTAAGTCTTTCCTCTCTGCCATATGGAAAGGAAAAAAACCCCAAACAATAAACCCACCAAGGCTTTGACGAATGCTCACGCCCTGCAGGGTGGCACTTCAATGGGATACACTCATCCCTCGGGAAGCAAAGCCACCCACTTTGAGCACAGCCAGAACAAATGGGAAGGAGCAGAGCAGCCAGGCCAGGGAGAAAGAGCCCGTGCTGTCCCCAGAGTGGGGATGAAGAGAATTCCCCCGCTCCTGCGAGAGAAAAATTCACGCAAAAACTTAACGCAAGAGCTTTCAGACAGGCCAGCACTGACACGCGAGGCGTGGACCCGAGCCCTAGCAGGGTCTGGCTCCGTTTGGGAGCTCCAAGTCGGAGAAGGTGATTCTGCCGGCCGGACCTGGATGGGGAAGCTGGAGCGCTTTGGAACAGGCCACGGGACAGCCAGTGGGGATGGGAGAGGCGGGCTCTTCCCTTTAACCTCCTCCTGCTTTCGAGATTCAGCAGACGCCAATTTTCTTGGAAGGATCAGCACGCTTCCCGTGCCTGACCAGAGGACAGCTCCTGGGGAGCGGCGTGGAAGGGAACTCAGAGAAACTTATCCTCCCAATGACACCCACCTCCCCAGGAGCACAGGAGATTGTCCAGAGCTCAGTAACTGACCCCTCAGCAGCGAGAGGCACTGGGAACGTGACTGCTACTGTACTGCAGATTTATTTTAAAAAGGTCAAATTCTACGTCAAGCATCTTAGTAAAAAATTAGGCCTGACTCTGACCGCCCCAGGTGTTGAATTTAGCTCTGCACAAGCAAAAGTCAGAGCCACAGAGGCTTTGCGCGGGGCCGGGCTGACCTGCGTGCGCGCTGCCGGGCGTTCTCCGCCTCATTCCAGGCCATCAGGCGCCGGTGCTCCTCCGTCAGCTTCACCGAGTCCTCCTGGGACAGCAGAGCCTCACGCTTCTTCTGCAGCACCTCGGCCTTGAACTCAGCCCTGCCGGGAGGGGAGGGCAAGGGAGGCCGCTGAGCTCCTGCCTGGGGCTGGGCGCCTGGGGAGGTCTCCCAAACCTGCCCCACAGCCGAGCCAGCCCCACCACCCCAACCCTTCCCTGCCCCACAGTAACCAGGGGTCTACCCACCCCTGGTCCAAAGTGGCCCCAGGACCCCCAACCCTCCCCTGCCCCACAGGGGCCCCCAC
>NW_009259789.1:141037-141675 GCF_000687185.1 Egretta garzetta | reverse complement strand
AGCAAAGACAGGCGGCCCAGGGTCTCATCTGGGGGTGTGTGGGAGGGGTTGGGGATGGAGATGTGGAAGGGATGAGCACCCGTGGGTGCTGCCTGGGGTGAATTTGGGGATGGAGATGCCAGAGGGGATGAACACCCATGGGTGCTGCCTGGGGCAGGTTGGGGTTGGAGATGCTGGAGGGGCTGAGCACCCATCAATCCTGCTTGGGGTGAATTTGGGGATGGAGATGTGGAAGGGATGAGCACCCGTGGGTGCTGCCTGGGGTGAATTTGGGGATGGAGATGCCAGAGGGGATGAACACCCATGGGTGCTGCCTGGGGCAGGTTGGGGTTGGAGATGCTGGAGGGGCTGAGCACCCATCAATCCTGCTTGGGGTGAATTTGGGGATGGAGATGTGGAAGGGATGAGCACCCATGGGTGCTGCCTGGGGTGAATTTGGGGATGGAGATGTGGAAGGGATGAGCACCCACGGGTGCTGCCTGGGGTGAATTTGGGGATGGAGGTGCTGGAGGGGCCGAGCACCCCGGTGTGCTGCCAGGATTTGGGTCCAGCACGGACACCCCCAGGGGTGCCCTTAGGGTCTGATTCAGGGCGAGCAGGACCACCCACCCAGGGTCCCCACCTGCTGCCAGCACCCA
>NW_009259789.1:138643-140127 GCF_000687185.1 Egretta garzetta | reverse complement strand
GTTGTATTTTGTTAATGAAGTGATGACGTTGGGGTTCACAAGGGGGAAACCTCCGCTCCCAGCCCAGTCCTCCCAGTGCCTGCAGCTGGGGACAGAGCTCCCCCAGTTAACCAGGTCATGCCCCCCACCCCCTCCTGGAGGAGGAGCAAGGTGGGTATTTCATCACCTCTTTATAACAAAAAAACCCCTATTAAAATCATGGAGTCAAAAAAACTTTTTTTTTTTTTTTTTTTTAAAATACAGAAATGCTGCACCCCCAGGTCCTCAGGGCTTTACCCTTAGGACTTTTCTTGACCCTTGGGACTTTTCGTGTGCCTGGGCCCATCCCCAGCATTAGGGTTTCCTTATATTTTTCTTCTGGGAGGGAAACGATAAAAATCGGCATTATTTTTGCCTCCTGTGCCAATAACCCAAATTCATCTCCATGATGGAACCTCCATTGAAAACAAAAAAAAGAGGAAAAACCCCTGAACTTGCCTGGAGGACGGCAAGAGCTTCCTCCAGGCTGGAGAAGGGCCTCCCTCAGCTTTAAAAACCTGTGAACGCTTTAGCAGTGACCACCTGGGGACCTTCTTGAGGTTTTCAACTGCAAGAGGGTAAGCTGAGATGGGATGTAAGGAGGGAATTCTTCACTACGAGACAGTGGAAGAGGTGGCCTGAAGAAGTTGTGGATGTCCCATCATTGGAAGCGTTCAAGGTCAGGTTGGACGGGGCTTTGAGCAACCTGGTCTGGTGGAAGATGTCCCTGCCTGTGGGGGGTTGGATGAGATGAGCTTTGAAGGTCCCACCCAACCCAAACCACGCAGTGATTCTGTGATTTGCATTTGCAGCTGTTTTAGTGGAGCTTCATCCAGCCAAGAGCCAGGAGTCACTTTAATTACGTTTAATTTCTGGCAGGAGGCCTTGCCCCATGGGTGGGCACATCCTTCAAGCCCTGCTCCTACACTTCCCAGGTTTAGGACCATGAACGTCCTTCCCGAGAAGCAGAAACACAGAAACGTTGTTGGCAGGGACCTCCGAGGCCTCCAGTGGGACCTCCTGCACCGAGCAGGACCAAAGCAACTGGCTGAGTTTTGAACGTGCCCATGGACAGATCTTAGCAGCTCTTCAGATACTAGGAGAAGTAATCTGAAATCTCCTCCAGTATCTCAGGGTGGAGGTCTCCTGGTCCAAGGATGGAGGCAAAGACCTGCAGCAGGTTGTGCGTACATCGGCATACGCGCGCATGAGTCATGTAGCCCAGAGGTCCTGGCCTATGCATTGAGAAAACCTGGTGGTCTCCTCTGGGACGTAGGGCTCTCCTTAGCTTTCATTCACACTTTTGAGGAGCACTGAAGGTACAGAATATAAAATAAAAAAAATAAAGCAAAATAAAATAAAATAAAATTAACCCATCCTCCAAAGAGCAGAGTTTCTCCAGATGGTCCGTTCTCTGGACCATGGTTATCAGAAGCCCAGACCTCCTGGCTTGCTCCCAGGCCTTC
>NW_009259789.1:137950-138571 GCF_000687185.1 Egretta garzetta | reverse complement strand
CAGCGGAACAGAGGCGGTGCTGCGGTCCAGGGTTTGGGGGTGGGATGGCAGGGGTAGGGGAGCGGTTGGACTGGGGGAGCTTAAAAAGGGCTTTGCCAACCTAAACGATTCCATGATTCTATGATTTCAGAGCTGGGGAACAAGGACGCTGGGCGCAAGGACACAGCAGGCGTGGGGGGAAAACGGACGCCACCCCAGCGAGCCCGATGCGTTTGAGATGGCTCCAAAATTTCTCTTCCGCTGCTGGTATAGACCAACTGGAGGGAAGGGGCCGGGTGGCACTTGGGAAGAGATGCAATGGGTGAGAACACGGAGCTCGGAGCATGCGGAGCCACTTTCTCCTCCAGGCAGAGCCCCCGAAGCCCAGGCAGCAGCATCCCCACTGCCAGCAGCCCGCGGGTACCGATCCCTCCTGGAAGGGAGCAGCGGGGGTGGCCGGGCCACCAGCAGCACCCATCATGATAACCCCCACAGCAGGTCTAAAACCCGGCACCAAACACGCGGACATTTCCTTCAGGGAGCAAAAATCCTTTTGTTTTTCTGGTTTTTCTCTTTTTTTGGGGGGGGGTTGAAGTCCCAGCGGTCACTGCTATGGTCACTACGCTCTCCAAAGCAGCAGCA
>NW_009259789.1:134068-137657 GCF_000687185.1 Egretta garzetta | reverse complement strand
AAAAAAAAGGTTTTCCCCCCTCAAAAAAAAAAAAAAAAAAAAAAGAGATTTACAAACAAAATAACAGCCTGTATCAACTCTCCAGAAGAGAGGTGGTATGACAATATTAATCCAAACATCACGCTATTTAATTCCCCAATAAAACATTGGAAAAAAAGGAGCCAACAGTATCTGCACTAACACTTTGCTACATATAAAATCTCCAGCTAATATGAAGCTTATGGTACCAACCTCTAAAACAGTTAAGATATATACACATATTTTTTTTTTTTGGGGTGGGGGGTATATTAACAAACAGAATATTACAAAATATTAAAGAAGGCAACTCTTCTGTCATTCGTTTCGGGGCGTGGATTTTTCATTTTGTTTTTTTTTTTTTTTTTAACTTTTTCTTCACTTGAAGTTGGCGTAGTCTGAGAAGGCGTCGATATATTCCTGCACCACCTTGTAGCAGAATTCGTACTGTTCCTGTGGGATTCGGGGAGAGCACAGGGTTAGGCCAAGAAAATTCACACCAGAGACATGATTTGATGCTTCATGGTGAGCTGGGACCAAGCACGGTCAGGTGTCCTCAGCCCAGACCCAGGGCAGGAACCTGATTCCCACCTGTGAGGGGGTCCCAGCTCCTCTGTGACCCCAAAACGGGGCTGCCCACCCTGGTGTGCCACCAGCCAGGGAAACTCTGCTTTCCCCTTCCTCTCTACAGTTCAATTTTGACCCCAGACTCTTTTTTAAAAATCCATGAACATCCTTGCAAACCCCTCTTGTAAGACCTCATCCAGCCCTGCCTGCTCTTCCCCTCCCAGCCACGCTGCCAGCCCAAGCCTGTCCGAGTGGTTCCAAGGAACATTTATCAGTATGGTGATAGGCGCTTTATATATATAAATACAGCCTCTCCGGGACAGGTTTCCAGGCTTCCTGGAGCCCATAAATACATGGGCTGTGGTTGAGGGTGTCTCTGAGGAGGCTCCTACAGCTTGTGTCAGTGCTCAAAAGGGGCTTGATGCCTTCAGCCAGCCAAGCTCTACTCTTCCAGCCATCCTAGCAGGAGGAAGGGGAGATACCTCCCAAACCACCTCCATCCCTTACTCTTTTCATGGAGAGAGAAAACCTTCAACTGAGGAGTTTTTGCTCAATGTTGAGTCCCCAGCTGCTGAGGTTTGGGGTGGCAGGAGGAGCATGGGGTGCGCTCAGCTGTGCTTACCAGTGTCTGCACCATATGTGGCCTCTGTAGTCTTAAACTCTTCACCGTCTGAAAGACGTCGAGGATCCCTTCTGCCTTCACCCTTTCCAGGACAGTGCTCAGCGCACAGAAGGTGCCCGTCCTTCCTGCTCCGGCGCTGGCAAGGAGAAACCAGAAGGTAAAGGAAACCTCCCGTCCTGATCGTGTTGGCTTTGCTCAGGGGACAATCCATAGGGGAGCCACTGGAGAACTCAGGGAGCCAATGGTCCTGCCCCAGCCTCTCCTAGTTTAGCTAGGACATGCTCTACAAGACTGAAGCCTCTGCTTAGCCGAGCAGGAAAACCCCATACCACGTCTGCCTGGGCTGCTCCTGCTCAGCCCAAGTCTTCTGGAGCCCCAGGCTGCTGGGGAGCGGCTGGGGGAGCTGGGGGCGTTCAGCCTGGAGCAGAGGAGGCTGAGGGGAGCCCTCATCGCTCCCTACAACTGCCTGAGAGGAGGGGGGAGACGGGGGGGTCGGGCTCTGCTCCCAGGGAAGGGGTGATGGGACGAGGGGCACCGGCCTCAAGTTGTGCCAGGGCAGGGTGAGGTTGGCCATGGGGAACAATTCCTTCCCCTTGGGGCTGTCAGGCACTGGAAGGGGCTGCCCAGGGAAGGGGTCGAGTCCCCAGCCCTGGGGGGATTTAACAGCCGGGCAGAGGCGGTGCTGAGGGCCAGGGCTTGGGGGTGGGATGGCAGGGGTAGGGGAACGGTTGGGCTGGGGGAGCTTAAAGGGCTTTTCCAACCTAAATGATTCCATGATTCTATGAGTCTGAGGGACCTTTGACCATCTCCAAGGCTTCTTGCAGAGCAGGTCCCCTGGGAGGGGTGGCCAACCCCTGCTCCACCCGGGCTTTACCTGCAGTGCACAGTGATGGGGTGGTTGCCAGACTGCTGCTGCTGCTTCTGCACAGCCGCGATGATGTTGATCATTCCCTTCCCATCCCCGGGGATCCCAACTTCTGGCCAGCCATGGAAATGAAACTGCCGAATCTGTCGGCTCTTGTTTTCCTGGAGGAAGAGCACAGCTTGAGGTAAGTTGGTGGGAGACCCGTACCAGGGAACCCACCAGCTTATGGCTTTGGGAAAACCACCCGCTTAGGAAAGCTGTGCGGTTGTGGAGGGGAGGCCAGCAGGGGAGGCTGTGGGGAACAGGGAGCAGGAGGGAGGCTGGGTGGTGGGCACAGGCACAAGGCAGAAGGAAGACGAGGGCTGCATGTTGGCAGCAGGATAGAGGGACTGGATGACAAGCGATCAGCAGGACAGGAACCTGTAAGCGTAGGGAAGAAGGTGGGATTACAGGGGATGGACACTGCTCTGGGATGATGGGGAGATGACGGAGCTGAAGATGCCAGAGGGAAGGTTCGGCACTTGCAAGAGGAACCGCAAAGCACCGTGAACACCAACAGCGGTTAACGACAGCCAAACCCAAGAGCACCTGGAGCTCCCCGCAGGGAGAAGGCCAGACTCTTACCCTGGTGTTCGTCACCAGCAGGTCCCGCACCGTATAGCTCTCGCACTCCTCCTCTTTTTTCAGCTCCACAGTGATGTCTCCGTAGGACACGGAGCCGTCAGACGGCCAGTACTGGGCACACTTCTCCTGAGAAAGCATTACAGAGGAGATAGGGTGAAGATCCTGTACTTTTCACGTGGGCTTGAATGGAAGGCATCATCTGTGGCTGGCAGCTGCCCAAAGCCACATGGGGTCTTGTAGAATCGTAGAAAGGTTTGGGTTGGATGGACCTTTAAGCTCATGTAATCCAACCCCCCTGCCATGGGCAGGGACATCTTCCACTACATCAGGTGGCTCAAAGCCCTGTGCAACCTGGCCTCGAACACTTCCAGGGATGAGGCATCATCCCTGGAACTTCTCTGGGCAACCTGGTTCAGTGTCTCACCACCCTCACGGTAAAGAATTTCTTCCTTGTGTTCAGTCTCAACTTACCCTCTTGCAATTTAAAACTTACCCCTCATCCTATAACCATCTCATGGGCTCGCTTCGGGGGCGAGATGCCCACTACACCCAGAGGTGCTTTGAGAACAGAGCATCCAGAGATGGTTTATTGAACATCTCCCCACCCTGGGTCTACCAGCATCTGGATTCTTTGCATTAGAAAAAGAGGCTGAAATATGTCTCCTGCATGGCTTTGCTAGAGAAAGGGTGAAGGAGCACCCAACGCCTGCGGTGCTGGCATTGCCACGGCCAGCAGGAGATTTTAAGGGGTCACACTGATCTACTGGGGGTACTGGTCAACAGCTGACTGAATATGAGCCAGCAGGGTGCCCAGGTGGCCAAGAGGGCCAACAGCATCCTGGCTTGTATCAGGAGTGGTGTGGCCAGCAGGAGCAGGGCAGGGACCGTGCCCCTGT
>NW_009259789.1:121212-134000 GCF_000687185.1 Egretta garzetta | reverse complement strand
GGGGGTCGGGCTCTGCTCCCAGGGAAGGGGCGATGGGACGAGGGGAAATGGCCTCAAGTTGTGCCAGGGCAGGGTGAGGTTGGACATTAGGAAAAATTTCTTCACAGAAAGGGTTGTCAAGCATTGGAAAGAGGTTGAGTCCCCGTCCCTGGTGGTATTTAAAAGCTGGGCAGACGAGGTGCTTAGGGCCAGGGTTTGGGGGAGGGATGGCAGGATTAGGGGAATGGTTGGACTTGATGATCTTCATGGTCTTTTCCAACCTAAATGATTCTATGATTCTATGATTCTCTACTTTGCTGGTGCTTACCTGGCCTCTCTCCTCCAGCTCTGTTAGCATCACTATGGAGCAGGATTTCCACTCCCAGATCATCCTCCAGAAGTCCTCTATCGTGTGCTGCAGCGGTCCTTGGCTGGCGATATAGGAGTCCTTCTGGCGATAACCCTGCAATTTGAAAACAGGGTTAGCAATGAATTGACAGCGCCGAGATGCCAGGAGCAGCACGAGGGACACGGTAGGGTTACCAATCTCAGGGAATTTTTGGGAGCATGATGACTGTCGGTGTGAGTGACCACAGCCTGGGCAGAGGAACATGCTCTCACCGTGGGCTACGTCCTCAAGCACAGGCATGGCCATGCTGCTGCTCAGCAGCTGAGGTGCCATCAGCCAGCGCTTTACCATGGTAGATCTTTGTTTTTAAAGACATGCAGATGGAGGAGGATCATACCCCCTACACATGCATGGCCTTATCCATTTGGTGCAAAAAGATTTGGGTTTCCAGCACTCCCGAGAGATGTTGCAAAGTCTGAGCGTTGTAGCAGAGCCTTGCCTGAGCTCCAAGTACCTCAGGTATGATTTTTACTGGGGATTTTGGGAAGAAGTAAGCAAAACTAGATGGAACTAGATGATCTTGAAGGTTCCTTCTGACCCAAACCATTCTATGATCTATTAAAACCTAATTTTTTTAAGTCTGGGTGACTCTGGCTCTTCCACAACCACAAAGTGCTTCTGTTTCCAAAACCCCTCCGACGCTGCCCTGTGCCCTCGCTGCAGACTGTGACTAAAGATGCTTCGTCATTTGGAGCTTGTCATTTAAGCAAAGTTCAGCAGAGGCAGGAAATTAAATCCTCAACAAAAATTGCTTACGTGACATTTACGCTCTCTGATCTCGATGCAGAACAAGGCGGCTGCCTTGTGTCGGATGCTCACGCAGCCAGAGCAACCCGCGGGGACCCAGCAAAGGGGATTTCAGGGAGCAATTAATTTGGGATGTTATAATTGGGAATATGCTGGTTTTGCTGGTTCAAGCCATGGCACTAATCGTCCTTTGCAGGGGGAAAAAAACCTAAACCTTGCCATTAGGAGATGAAAATAGCAATTGGGCTAGAAAAGAGCAGGGCTCTGTCACTTTGCCAGCGCTGGCATCACTGCACGAAGATAAATACTCATATGAGATGTCCCCCTGAAGTCAACAGGATTACTGACGAGAAAAGGATGTGCAATCACTTACCTCCTCCTCGGAGTGAGGAAAGCACTTAACCTCTCTGCCTTGCCTCCTGCCGTCACCCAGACAGGTATAATGGGATTGACCCGTTTTTCCTCAAGGGTTTTGGGATCCGTGTATTGCTCCATTACCTAATCTAGGGGATGTTTTCTGACCAAATGAACAGCGCCGTATAGCAATCATTTCCATGGCTACGTGCATCCGCTTCTCCAAGGCCATCACCAGAGCCTGGAGTGGCAGGAGTGAGACCAGGATTTGGAGGCTCTGCTCAAGCTCCAGTTCTCCTCTCCCACCATCCGTGGGTCACAAGGAAACTGCATCTACAGAAGGGTTTCTCAGAGAAAGAAACCAGCACCATCCAGTGACACAAAGCAAAGTCAAGTGGGAAGAGCCTCACAAAACCCAGAGAAGAAGTGTTTTGGGACAAATCCTTTCTGTAGGAAGCAGTGTGAGGTGAAGAGTTTCCATTGGGAGAAAATGGAAAGTAGATTAAAGAAGACTCACGTCAATGAAGGAAGCGTTTACGTAGTCTGTGTTCTCTTCACCTCTCTTCACTGGAATGATTACTCGGTTGAACTCATCTGAAACAGAAGTGAAACGATCTGAGTTTTGGGGAACACCTTCAGAGCATGACTCCTTGATAACCATGCATGGCCTTTAGCTGGGGAGTCACTAAGCCCTGGGTGAGAGGACAGAGATATGGGAGGGGGAGTCCTGTGTTTACAGCACCCAACTGGGACAAGGAGACTCAGTTCTGCCTTCTGCCATGCCCTGGTTTGGAGAAGGAGAAGGGGATGCTGAGGACTCCAGGAGCAAGACCTGCTCAACACAGGGACACCCTTCTCCCTTGAGGCAGAAAGCATAAGGCTGCTGAGAAGAAAGTCATGGCAGGGACAGAGCAAGAAAACCCCAAGGCCAGCGTTACATTTGGCCATGAAAAACCACCTGCCCTTGACTCTGCCCTGTCCCTCCATGCTATCCCTGCTTGAGCAGGGGCTTGAACCAGATGATCTCCCGAGGTCCCTTCCAACCTCATCCAGTCTGTGACTCCACTTCTGTGGGCTCAAATGCCTTTCTCTAGACAGCTCCTGAGCACTCACAGAATCCCAGAGTGGTGGAGGTGGGAAGGGACCTCTGGAGGACATCTGGCCCCACCCCCCTGCTCAGCCAGGGCCACCCAGGGCTGGCTGCCCAGGACCGTGTCCAACCCAATTTTGAATATCTCCAAGGAGGGAGACTCCACAACCTCCCTGGGCAACCTGTGCCAGTGCTTGGTCATCCCTGCAGTCAAAAAGTGGTTCCTGATGCTGAGAGGGACCCTCCCGGGTCTGTTTGTGCCCATTGCCCCTTGTCCTGTCCCTGGGCACCACTGGGAAGAGCCTGGCTCCCTCCTCTTGGCACCCTGCCCTCAGGTATGTGCAGACATTGGTGAGACCCCCCCACAAGCCTCCTCTGCTCCACGCTGAACAGTCCCAGCTCTCTCGGCCTTTCCTCATAGCACAGATGCTCCAGTCCCTTCATCCCCCCCCCCGCCCGCTGGCACGGCTCTGTCTAACGCAGCCCAGGACACCGCTGGCCACCTTTGCCGCAAGGGCCCATTGCTGGCTCAGGGACAACCTGGTGTCCACCAGGACCCCCAGGTCCTTTCCAGCTTCCCAGCTGGGTGGCCCCCAGCACATACTGGTGCCTGGGTTGTTCCTCCCCAGGAGCAGGACTTTGCACTTCCCCTTGTTGAACTTCATGAGGTTCCTCCTGGCCCATTTCTCCAGCCTAACTCCTTCCCCACAACCACCCAAAAGGTCCCCTCACCCACCGGGCATGCTTTCCCCAGGCAGACAAACAAGTCTTACATGGAATTATCTGAAGCACCCTGTTCTTCTTCATGTTTGCCGGCAAGTTGCCCGTTCTCATCTTGTCGTTCTGAATTTTGATTGAAGTGAGCTTCTGCAGAGGAAGGAGCAAAAGCAGAGGCAGCTTTCAGAGCCACCCTGTACCAGGCAAGCGCCTGGTGGTCCCAGCACCATCCGAGTGGACCCACCAGGACAAGAACCACGCTCACCTTGAACTCCTCTTCCAGCCCGTTGCTGCTGGTCCCTGGCACTTTGTTGTAGATCTTCTGGAGGTGGATCTCTAACGAGGTCACCTCCAGCTCTGTGTCACCATAGAGATAGTGCTCCAGAAGTGCTTGGTATATGAACACATACTGCATCTGCAAGGGTTGCAGGGAGAAGCCATCAGCCCCCGCTCCATGCTCAGCAAGCGCATCCTGGTGCCCATGCACACGCTGGCTGCAAACCCACCACCCCACTGCCCACCCGTGCTTGCTGGGCACATGGCACCCCTCTGAGACCCCAAAAAAGTGAGTAACAGTCTTCCTGCTGCTGTATGGGGACTGGGACCTTATTTGCTACATGACACAAAGCTGACACGACACAAAACTTTCTGCAAGTCTGGAGAAGAGGAGGCTGAGGGGAGCCCTCATCGCTCCCTACAACTGCCTGAGAGGAGGGGGGAGCCGGGGGGGTCGGGCTCTGCTCCCAGGGAAGGGGCAATGGGACGAGGGGAAATGGCCTCAAGTTGTGCCAGGGCAGGGTGAGGTTGGCCATGGGGAACAATTCCTTCCCCTTGGGGCTGTCAGGGGCTGGAAGGGGCTGCCCAGGGAAGGGGTCGAGTCCCCAGCCCTGGGGGGATTTAACAGCCGGGCAGAGGCGGTGCTGAGGGCCAGGGTTTGGGGGTGGGATGGCAGGGGTAGGGGAATGGCTGGGCTTGGTGATCTTAAGGGTCTTTTCCAACCTAAACAATTCTATGACTCTATGAAGGTTATTAAAAAGAGCAGGACCCAGCGAAAGGCTCACTTGATGCAGGATCCTTCCAAAATGAGGGATGATGCTCAACCCAGACGTAGGCTTTGCTGCAGGCTGGGTACCAAAATGTAACTCCAGCGAGCAAAGCCCAGACCAGACTGCAGCAGCGCACTTACATCTGTTTGTACCATCTGGCAGCGCTGAGCCCGGATCCGGCTCACGAAGCCATAAACGTCCACCTTCCTCTCTGCGTGCATCATGTCCAGCATGGCATCGATGACGATGAAAGTGCCTGTGCGTCCTACCCCGGCGCTGAAAGAGCAAAGGGGACAAGTGGTCAGTGCAGCAGTGTTGGCGTTGGGGTCTCTTGTAGAGCGGCCGGCAGTGAGCCAGATGCTTCCCAGCAGTGAGTAAATAGCAAAATCTGTTCTGGAGATGAGAGAGGTTCTCAGCCTGGTGTTCAGCGTCCCCTGGGATTTGGAGAGAGATGCACACAGCGTCTCCAGCAAACGCCGTGATCAGAGTGCCTGAAGGCACAGAGTGGGGTGAGCCGAAGGAAAAAAAAAAAGGGCTTCTGGAGTCTTATGGGCTGCCTGTTCCTACCAGCTGCCTGCTGCTCCTTCCAGTCACCCTCCATCACGTGAAGGGGAGCCCATGGGGAAGCCTTGCTCCTGTGCTGGTAACTCAACCATTAAGGAGAAGAAGAAAGATGAGGCCAGCAGACGCTACGGAAAGACAAAACTCTTTTGTCAGCTGCCTCCTGAGAAGGAAGCTGGAAAGATGGACTTGGGAGGTGGCAAACATGGTCATCATCCCTGCCTTTAACCATGGGGCTTTCCCTTGCTGAGACGTGGACAGCCTCCCGCAGCGCCCCTAGGCTTGTTGCTGTGCCTGAAACCACTCCACGTGAGCTCAAACACCGTGGTCCCTGCTCCCAGACACGCTGTCAGCTCAGCACTGCCTTCCCACAACAAGGGATGTTGCCCTCTCGTGCCCAGGGCAGCGGAAAGCCAAGGGAGATGCCACCAAAGCCCAGCAGTGGTGTTAAGCTTGGCTCACTCGGCATCCAGCTAACCCAAATGACCACCCAACACAAGTTGTAACACCATCACATTGCTGATTTCAAGAAGTTCCTTCCATTCACATGCATTTTTTTGAATGTTCCCATGTGGAACATTCATATTTAAGATGGGGAAGTTAAATAGAAATAATCAAAAAGGCCTGACAGAAAAAAAAATTCCTTTTAGTATTCAATAGGAGATGCTTTCCAAGCGACCCAGGAGAGGCAGAGGTCAGCATGACCAGGACGTACCTGCAGTGCACTACGATTGCTCCTGCGTATTGGGGATTACATGTCTTCACCTTCTTCAAGAACTTCAGCATCCCGATGGGAGTGAAGGGGACCCCAAAGTCGGGCCAGCTGGTGAAGTGGAACTGAGTCACCAGGCGCTGAGGCTTCTTGTTGGTGACATCACCGACCTGAAGGGGAAAGGTGTATTCAGGTTAATGGTAAATACTGGGATTTCCCTTCTTTCCCCAAAAGCAAAGGCAGAGAGGGAGCTACAGCCCCAAGCCTGAGCTGGGCGGCTGGAGAAGCGCTAGCATCCACAAGCTGAAAGGGCACAGATCCAGGCTCCTGGGCCAATTAGTCGCTAAAAGCATGACATTTTAACCACCAGGCATCACACCCCGCATCCTAGGGGTGAGAGATGCCAGCCCAGCCTCGGCTGTGGCTCCAACCTGGCAGATGCTGCCGTATTTCATTCCCAGCGAGCTCAAACAGAAGCCGCCGTTCCATCCTTTCCCACACCTCTGCCCACAGCATCCTCAGTTAAAGGCAGGGGAGGAAACCACCCACGTCCAGGCTGTTGGAGTGAAGGGTGAGGCTCAGGAGAACCCCACTCAGGGTCCAGACAGGTTTTCAATCGCCAGCTCTTTCTTGCCTGCCTCCGAGAGCAGCAGGAAAACAAACAGAGTGACTAAAGCATCCAGAGCCTCCTCGGAGGACAAGAAAACGTAGTGACAGATGGGAAAGTAATCAAAACCAACGCATACGGCACTGGATTTTGTCTTGGCTCGTGGGATAAATCTGATTATTTGCAGGCATTAAGTATCTGTGGGTGAGAGCAGGAACCGACACTGGTAACAGCAAGTGCTAGAGTACCACAGGACTGAATTTCAGCCTTGGCATCCCTCAGCTTCCCTGCTTTCAGTACAGCCGTGCTGGTACCCACTGGGAATGGGCTCCCAGGTGTTTAAGGTGAGTAAAGTCTTAATAGCTCTGGTTAAAGATGGACACTGGGGTCAGTTCATCCCAACTCTGGTCTCACGGCACCTTGGAGGAGTCGAGGAGCACACCAGTGCCTGTTGGATGTCCAGTGTGGAGAGGGGAGGGATGGGATGGGATGGGATGGGATGGGATGGGATAGGATGGGAGACGCAAGCTCTGGCACCTGCTGGATGCAGAACTTCCGCACAGTGTAATCCACCAGGACGGTCACATCCTCCACGGACACTCGGATATTCCCATAGGTCCAGCAGCCCTGATCCGGCCAGTATTGAGCACATTTACACTGTGGGGAGAGAAAACGGGCGCAGGTGAGCTCCGGTCCCTTGCAGGCCTGAGACCAGCTCCAAGATGTGCCCACGGGCACAAGATTTGGACAAAGCTGGGTTAGATACCAGCCCATGAAGCCTTCTGGCACCTACCTCTTTCCTCTCTTTCAGGTTGGTCACCATGACAATTGTCGCTGTGTTTTGCTCCCAAATCATCCTCCAAAAATCATTCACGGTTTCTTCCTTTGGTCCTAAGGGAAAGGTAAAAAGAAATACGGTCTTTGGGATCAACCCCTCAAGTGCTGAGACCCAAAACCCAGCATATGAAGTCACACGCTGTGGATGATGCAACACATTTTTTGCCAATAGGTGTCAGCACAGGAGGTGTTTTGGTGTCTGGGGATGTCAGCTAACCCAAGGAACAGTCCTATCACACAAGAGTTTGGCTTTTTAGATACGTTTAATGATGAGAAATTCCATTTTTAGCCCAAGAAGGGGCAATCAGATAAACACAGCATGGAAATGATTTGCCCAAGGTCACCCAGGGCAACTGTGGTCATCACAAGTAGCTGTCCCCGAGCCTTGTGCTTTAACCCATGGGATCCCATTTCAATATAGCACAAGAATAGTTACCTGCTGGCCAACAGACAAGGAGCTGATTCAGCCTAGACCTCCCCTGACAAGCCTGAGGCTAAGGGCGAGCCAAGAGAAGAGCAGAGCCAAAGCTTTACCCCAGCCTGGTATCGCTGACGGACCTGATCCAGCCTTCCTTCTCCAGCAAGAGCCAGGCAAACTGGCAGATGATGTCCTAACCCATTGGCAAGTCAAGAGTGGAAATGCAGAACACCTCCCATGGGCAGGTAACCCCCTTTTGATGACATGAACTGCCCTGCGAGTGGGCATCTTGGTTTAAGGGATGTGTTTGGACAGGTACAAGGAAGGCAAGAGAGCCAGAGGGCTATGGAGGGTGCATACAAGCTGGTGATGCTCTGGCTGGGGGCAGCTGAGCTTGGGAAGACTCGTGATGCTTGTTGCTCTCAATAGCTGATAGTCCTGCCTCCCCTCTGAAAACCAGAGAGAAATTTCTCTCCAAGGGCACAAGCTCACGTTCTTGCCTGCCAAGGTTTAAAAAGGAGCAGAAATGAAACCAGACCAGCGCGGTGCTCTCTGTAATAACAGATTTGGGGCATTTAATTAAGCAGCTCACTGGCAATACTTCCAGGGATCACGAACACCTGCAGCTGTGGGCCAGGGTGGAAGGACAAGGCTCAAGGCAGAAATGCTTTGACACCCTCCAGCAATTGGTATTGCACAGGTAGGGCTTCTCTTCCTCCCTCCACACATCCAGCACTGGTCTTTCACTGGGAAAACCATTTTGGGAACAAACTGTGGACCAGCCAAGCCTCCTTTTGACCAGGGGAGCTCTGCAAGGCGCTGTGCTGTGGTTAGACCAGCACAGCTTTGCAGAGCAGAAGGACCCCAGCCCGACTGCCACCAGACAGAGCTACAGGGACAACAGAGCGCTTACCTTGTGCAGCAATGAACTTGTTTTTCTCTTGGTACCCCTATAGAGAAAAGGAGGAAAAGAAAGACAAATGAAAAGATCTGTCTTTTTCTAACTCAAGAGTCATGGAGTGCAGCTACATCATTAATAAACAGAGATGTCACAAACAGCTCCAACAGCGGGACAGAAATAATGGAAAATCCCTGTGCAAAGGGGATTGGCTCAGAACAACACTCCCCACGCTCATGTAATGCAGGAACGACCCCAGTCGTTGGCACAGAGCACTAATGAAGGGGTACGGAACAGCCCTTCTGCTGGGGTCAGACCCTGCGTCCAGAGCATGACGTGAAAATCAGCATTACCCTTCTGGAGATGGGGCTGTTGAACTCATGGGGATTGATTTTGAGTATTTCCTATTGGCCATTTATTTATTGGTGAAGAAAGGAAAAAGCTCTTTTGGGTCTTGCTTTTCTTCACATGCCTCCATCTCTCTCAAAGTCTACTTCTTCGTATTACCCTTCCAACTTATTTGAGCTATATGGCGATAACCACATCAGACCCATCTCCTCCTAGAAGCAGAGCAGGGCAATGTTGCCTCTATTTTAGCTGGGTTCCTTGATTTCTTTTTCATCCCTTTCATCCCACATCCAGGCCTGCCAGATGGGAAGTACCGATGATTAACCAGCCACACCACTCATCAGCCGTTAATCAGAAATCCCCAATTCCTGCAGGAATGGTTCCCAAAGCCCTTCCAAACCAGCCAGCTCGGCTTTGCAGCACCCCAAGGAGTGCAAGTGCTTTTCATTATTTTAGAAGTGAGGAAAAGAGAGGTGGGAAGAGTTGGGACTGTGGCAAAGCCGTTGAGCCAAGGGCAGAGCTACAGCTAGAAGTGGAGTTCCAGCTCTCAGCCTCTTTACTCCAACCATGCTTGTCTGGGCTCAAGGCACAGAGTGAAGCACGGTGGGCTCTATCGTGGCCACGCAAAGGTTATGAGATCAAAACCCAGCGTCATTTGTTGCTCCAGAGGAGATGAGGAGATGTTAATGTAGGAGGTAGTCTTTTAACCATCCTCTCCGAGGCACAAGTCACAGCTCATAAAGGCCCCACGCTCCTGGTGGGACCAGGCACCACCGGCCGGGGCGCAACCGGTGGGGATTTCCCCTTTGAACCCCAAAACTCACATTAATGAAGGAGGCGTTGATGTAGTCGGAGTCAGGAACTCCCTCGACAGGAGTCAGGTGAACCCTGGAATGATCATCTGGAGAAAAATGAAAACTTTGCATTAAAAACAACTCCCTCCACATAGCTGATACCTGACATAGCGAGAAAGCCGGGTGTTGGAGCGGAGCCCGGGCTCGCTGACTCCCCTGCACAAACACCTTTATGCCCCCAAATTCTTCTTGCTTAAGCCTGGACAGGCGCCAGACCTCGCCCAAGGAGGTTTTTCTTCTGCAGAGCGCACGCATTCGAGGAAGCCCCCAAGGCAGCCCACTACTCCCTGCCATCCAGCAAGAGCTGGCCATTTCGGCATTTCCCATCCATTTAATTTTCCATGGCCTCCCAGCTGCTGACGGCTCCAGGGAGCTCCTCCCAGTAGGTATCTAAAGCTAAAGCAGATGCACCCACCCATCTGGGAGGTGAAATGAGCTCAACCATGTCCTTGCTCATCCCAAAAACAGGAACAGGGAGCCCCAGCAGCAGCACCGGCCGTGCCCCACCCTGCCCAGTGTGCTCTGATACCTACATGGCAAAATGTTCACGTATCTGTTCTTCTCCTTGTTCTCCTCCTTGGAAGCAGCTTCACATGTGGCCTGTATGGGGCACGCTGGGAGAGCCTGCAATGGCAGAAAAGGGGCTTTTCCATGATGTTCTTACTCATGGCACAGCAGTAACCACAACGCAATCAGCACGTCGGCACACGCCACAGCCGGGCATGCCATCGGAGGGTGGTTGTGCTCTGCTGGCCTCCAGGAGGTAGGTGATGCAGCAACCCCTTTGGACGTGTCCCTACCACCCACACCCCTCATCTCCACTCCAGCACCAGCTCCTTGTCCCCACTGAGCTCCAGGTGACCATTGAAATAGCTTGGGCTGGACCAAGGAGAGCAAATCCCTTCTGAAATGTGGTATCTGGAGTCTCAGGACCCACGAACACAAGGTGGCAGCAAAGCCTCTGACACCAAACCCACCAGCCCAGCAACCAAGGAGCTCACTTCTGCCCATGGAGGCTGCTGCTGAGATTTCCTCTGTGAACAGTGACACTAACCCGATTAAACCCCCTGCGCCAAGCCCCCATCACCCGAGCACACCCAGCGATGGGAAGGAGCACCCATGCAGGGAGTCATTCTCCATCTGGTGGCACTGGGGACCTGCAGGTTGGGGGGTGCTGGGGTCACAGGCGATGCTGTGCTGGTCACAGCAGCCAGGTTTCATGCTTGAGCAGAGGAGGTACTTCCCCAGCACCGTTATTCCACATCTTTTTTGAATAATGAAGAGGATGAGAAGGTATCAGAGGGATTCACCATCCCTTCCATCTGACAGGACAGACGTGCTTCAGCAACGGAAGTCTTCAAAGCAATTGAGTATTTATAACCTGACACCCCCCCCTCCCCGGGCATTCATTGCACCTATTTAGTTTCATCGAAGCATGGCCAGGAAGGGCATTGAGTTGTGCAACAACAGCTGGAGAAAGTCAAGTGGCTTTTTTTTTAATCTTCTCATCGCCCTCACATTGCTGTACCATGCCTCGGACCTAAGGTTTTATGTATTTGCAGATGACACCTTTGCAGCGCAGACAACCAGATCAACAGTGGATTTTTCTTTCTTTAATTAGGCTGATGGAGAGTCCAGGGAGCTCAGCATCTCCTAGGTTACATGCTGTGACACTCCAGCCACTTACTTAACTTTGACGCTTCGTCATGACTGCTCTGCCTATTTTCGTATTGCCAAGGTGAAACAGGTTTATTGTCACAAGAAGTCGCAGAGCTCAACAACGTCAGGAGGAGGTTGCAGCCATCTCAGTAGAGATGCTCCAGTGTCGTGGGATAACCACAATACCTGAATTATTACTCACTGTTGAAGGCCAGCTGTTGCCCTATAAATTGCCATCATTCTGTTTCAGAGTTAACAGCTCATTGAAATAGATGGGGTCAGTTCTGTTTCTCTGTCAGAGCTCTGGTTTTGGCTGTTCGGATTTAAGCCATGAAGATCAGGAGGAGGGAGGCAGCGCCTGCGAGGAAAGCAGCAGGCCTGGAAGCTCTGGAAGACCCCAAGGCATCCAGGGTACTTCCCAAACCCAGCCAAACGTAACCCCATAGTGCTGCTTGCTAGAAAACCTCTGCTTTCTGCAGTGAATGTGAGGGGTAGTGGCTTGCCCACCATCACAGTGGATTTAGGACCAGAATCAGTCCTCCCACCTTGCAGCCCTTCGAGAAAGCCCCGAGGACAGGGCAGACCATCATTCCCCTCCATGACGCTCCCAGATAAGCTCTTCTGAAGCACAGCATCCAGCACCAGCACCATTATTTTATCGACTCAGTTGGGTTGATGTGCTGTCCCTAAGCTAGGTACCACCACACACTGCAGCTCCTTGCTGATGTACCACCCGTTTCGTCCCTGCTCTACAAAATGAGACCAGCTTTTTCCCTGCTGGGCATCGTAAGCCCGATGCCGAGAGCAGCCTGTGGGATTTAAGGGCAAGAAGCAAAAGCACTCACGTTGAACTCCTCCCGAAAGAGCTTGTTGTCATCTGCCATCCGGCGGTTGATCTCCTCTTCCAGCTTATCGACGGGCAGAGGCGGATATTTACGGTTGGTGCTGGGGGAGCGGGCGAGCAGTGGCATGCTCTGCGGCTCTGCAACGACACCCGTGCATCAGAGGCGCCCACCCCATTGCTCCCTGTGCCCAGCACTCATCCATGCCCAGGTGGGCACAGGGACCTCACCCAACCTGGGCTGCTGGCTTTTAGGGCCAACTTGCATCCTCACTGTCCCATATTTTCATAGAATAGCTTGGGTTGGAAGGGACCTTAAAGATCATCTAGTTCCAACCCCCCTTTCATGGGCTAGGACACCTTCCACTAGATCAGGTTGATTCAAAGCCCCGTCCAACCTGGCCTTGAACACTTCCTGGCCTTTTGTTCTTCCTACAGATGGTGCACAAAAATTTGGGGATGCTACGGTAACGTGAAACTCTTTCAGCACCCTGTGGCAGAGCATTACTCTGTTGTAGAGGCAAGACAGGGCAATGAGGACCAAGTCTAACAGCCTCACGCAATGCTTTGGGCTTGGGGAAGAGTGGCTGGAAAGCTGCCTGGCAGGAGAGGACCTGGGGGTGTTGGTCGACAAGTGGCTGAATATGAGCCAGCAGGGTGCCCAGGTGGCCAAGAGGGCCAGCAGCATCCTGGCTTGGATCAGGAGTGGTG